>NC_072408.2:6068333-6674166 GCF_028858775.2 Pan troglodytes
CTTCTATCTCTATAAACATGGAAATATCTACACTGCCATCTGTACAAACATGGAAATATCTACACAGTCATCTGTAGAAACATGGAAATATCTACACCGCTATCTCTAAAAACATGGAAATAACTACACCGCTATCTCTATAAACATGGAAATATCTACACCGCTATCTCCATCAACATGGAAATATACACACCGCCATCTCTTTAAACATGGAGGTATCTACAACGCCATCTACATAAACAAGAAAATATCTACACTGCCATCTATATAAACATGGAAATATCTACACCGCCATATCTATAAACATGGAAATATCTACACTGCCATTTGTAGAAAGATGGAAATATCTACACCGCCATCTGTATAAACGTGGAAATATCTACACCGCTATCTGTATAAACATGGAAATATCTACACCGCAATCTGTATAAACATGGAAGTATCTACACTGCTCTCTGTATAAATATGAAATATCTGAACCGCTATCTCTATAAAAGTGGAAATATCTACACTGCTATCTGTATAAACATGGAAATATCCTCACTGCTATCTCTATGAACATTGATAGATCTACACCGCTATCTCTATAAACATGGAAATATCTACACCGTCATCTGTATAAAGATGGAAATATCTACACCGCTATCGGTATAAACATGGAAATATCTACACCGCGATCTGTATAAACATGGAAATATCTACACCGCGATCTGTATAAACATGGAAATATCTAAACCGCTATCTGTGTAAACATGGAATTATCTACACAGCTATCTCTATAAACATGGAAATATCTACACCGCCATCTGTATAAACATGGAAATACCTACAAAGTCATCTGTATAAACATGGAAATATCTACACAGCCATCTGTATAAACATGGAAATATCTACACAGCCATCTGTATAAACCTGGAAATATCTGCACTGTCATCTATATAAACATGGAAATATCTACAGAGAACTCTGTATAAACATGGAAATATCGGCACAGCCATCTGTATAAACATGGAAATATCTACAACGCTATCTGTATAAACATGGAAATATCTACACCGCTATGTGTATTAACGTGGAAATATCTCCACTGCTATCTGTATAAACATGGACAAATCTCCACCGCAATATGTATAAACATGAAAATATCTACACTTCTATCTCTATAAACATGGAAATATCTACACTGCCATCTGTACAAACATGGAAATATCTACACAGTCATCTGTAGAAACATGGAAATATCTACACCGCTATCTCTATAAACATGGAAATAACTACACAGCTATCTCTATAAACATGGAAATATCTACACCGCTATCTCCATCAACATGGAAATATACACACCGCCATCTCTTTAAACATGGAGGTATCTACAACGCCATCTACATAAAGAAGAAAATATCTACACTGCCGTCTACATAAACATGGAAATATCTACACCGCCGTCTCTATAAACATGCAAATATCTACACTGCCATTTGTAGAAAGATGGAAATATCTACACCGCCATCTGTAAAAACGTGGAAATATCTACACCGCTATCTGTATAAACATGGAAATATCTACACCGCAATCTGTATAAACATGGAAATATCTACACCGCTCTCTGTATAAATATGAAATATCTTAACCGCTATCTCTATAAAAGTGGAAATATCTACACTGCTATCAGTATAAACATGGAAATATCCTCACTGCTATCTCTATGAACATTGATATATCTACACTGCTATCTCTATAAACATGGAAATATCTACACCGCCATCTCTATAAACATGGAAATATCTACACCGTCATCTGTATAAACATGGAAATATCTACACCGCTATCGGTATAAACATGGAAATATCTACACCGCGATCTGTATAAACATGGAAATATCCACACCGCGATCTGTATAAACATGGAAATATCTAAACCGATATCTTTGTAAACATGTAAATATCTACACAGCAATCTCTATAAACATGGAAATATCTACACTGCCATCTGTATAAACATGGAAATACCTATAAAGTCATCTGTATAAACATGGAAATATCTACACAGCCATCTGTATAAACATGGAAATATCTATACAGCCATCTCTATAAACATGGAAATATCTACACCGTCATCTGTATAAACATGGAAATATCTACACCGCTATCGGTATAAACATGGAAATATCTACACCGCGATCTGTATAAACATGGAAATATCTACACCGCGATCTGTATAAACATGGAAATATCTAAACCGCTATCTGTGTAAACATGGAAATATCTACACAGCTATCTCTATAAACATGGAATTATCTACACCGCCATCTGTATAAACATGGAAATAACTACAAAGTCATCTGTATAAACATGGAAATATCTACACAGCCATCTGTATAAACATGGAAATATCTACACAGCCATCTGTATAAACCTGGAAATATCTGCACTGTCATCTATATAAACATGGAAATATCTAGAGAGAACTCTGTATAAACATGGAAATATCGGCACAGCCATCTGTATAAACATGGAAATATCTACAACGCTATCTGTATAAACATGGAAATATCTACACCGCTATGTGTATTAACGTGGAAATATCTCCATTGCTATCTGTATAAACATGGACAAATCTCCACCGCAATATGTATAAACATGAAAATATCTACACTTCTATCTCTATAAACATGGAAATATCTACACTGCCATCTGTACAAACATGGAAATATCTACACAGTCATCTGTAGAAACATGGAAATATCTACACCGCTATCTCTATAAACATGGAAATAACTACACCGCTATCTCTATATACATGGAAATAACTACACCGCTATCTCTATAAACATGGAAATATCTACACCGCTATCTCCATCAACATGGAAATATACACACTGCCATCTCTTTAAACATGGAGGTATCTACAACGCCATCTACATAAACAAGAAAATATCTACACTGCCATCTATATAAACATGGAAATATCTACACCGCCATATCTATAAACATGGAAATATCTACACTGCCATTTGTAGAAAGATGGAAATATCTACACCGCCATCTGTATAAACGTGGAAATATCTACACCGCTATCTGTATAAACATGGAAATATCTACACCGCAATCTGTATAAACATGGAAGTATCTACACTGCTCTCTGTATAAATATGAAATATCTGAACCGCTATCTCTATAAAAGTGGAAATATCTACACTGCTATCTGTATAAACATGGAAATATCCTCACTGCTATCTCTATGAACATTGATAGATCTACACCGCTATCTCTATAAACATGGAAATATCTACACCGCCATCTCTATAAACATGGAAATATCTACACCGTCATCTGTATAAAGATGGAAATATCTACACCGCTATCGGTATAAACATGGAAATATCTACACCGCGATCTGTATAAACATGGAAATATCTACACCGCGATCTGTATAAACATGGAAATATCTAAACCGCTATCTGTGTAAACATGGAATTATCTACACAGCTATCTCTATAAACATGGAAATATCTACACCGCCATCTGTATAAACATGGAAATACCTACAAAGTCATCTGTATAAACATGGAAATATCTACACAGCCATCTGTATAAACATGGAAATATCTACACAGCCATCTGTATAAACCTGGAAATATCTGCACTGTCATCTATATAAACATGGAAATATCTACAGAGAACTCTGTATAAACATGGAAATATCGGCACAGCCATCTGTATAAACATGGAAATATCTACAACGCTATCTGTATAAACATGGAAATATCTACACCGCTATGTGTATTAACGTGGAAATATCTCCACTGCTATCTGTATAAACATGGACAAATCTCCACCGCAATATGTATAAACATGAAAATATCTACACTTCTATCTCTATAAACATGGAAATATCTACACTGCCATCTGTACAAACATGGAAATATCTACACAGTCATCTGTAGAAACATGGAAATATCTACACCGCTATCTCTATAAACATGGAAATAACTACACAGCTATCTCTATAAACATGGAAATATCTACACCGCTATCTCCATCAACATGGAAATATACACACCGCCATCTCTTTAAACATGGAGGTATCTACAACGCCATCTACATAAAGAAGAAAATATCTACACTGCCGTCTACATAAACATGGAAATATCTACACCGCCGTCTCTATAAACATGCAAATATCTACACTGCCATTTGTAGAAAGATGGAAATATCTACACCGCCATCTGTAAAAACGTGGAAATATCTACACCGCTCTCTGTATAAACATGGAAATATCTACACCGCAATCTGTATAAACATGGAAATATCTACACCGCTCTCTGTATAAATATGAAATATCTTAACCGCTATCTCTATAAAAGTGGAAATATCTACACTGCTATCAGTATAAACATGGAAATATCCTCACTGCTATCTCTATGAACATTGATATATCTACACTGCTATCTCTATAAACATGGAAATATCTACACCGCCATCTCTATAAACATGGAAATATCTACACCGTCATCTGTATAAACATGGAAATATCTACACCGCTATCGGTATAAACATGGAAATATCTACACCGCGATCTGTATAAACATGGAAATATCCACACCGCGATCTGTATAAACATGGAAATATCTAAACCGATATCTTTGTAAACATGTAAATATCTACACAGCTATCTCTATAAACATGGAAATATCTACACTGCCATCTGTATAAACATGGAAATACCTATAAAGTCATCTGTATAAACATGGAAATATCTACACAGCCATCTGTATAAACATGGAAATATCTATACAGCCATCTCTATAAACATGGAAATATCTACACCGTCATCTGTATAAACATGGAAATATCTACACCGCTATCGGTATAAACATGGAAATATCTACACCGCGATCTGTATAAACATGGAAATATCTACACCGCGATCTGTATAAACATGGAAATATCTAAACCGCTATCTGTGTAAACATGGAAATATCTACACAGCTATCTCTATAAACATGGAATTATCTACACCGCCATCTGTATAAACATGGAAATAACTACAAAGTCATCTGTATAAACATGGAAATATCTACACAGCCATCTGTATAAACATGGAAATATCTACACAGCCATCTGTATAAACCTGGAAATATCTGCACTGTCATCTATATAAACATGGAAATATCTAGAGAGAACTCTGTATAAACATGGAAATATCGGCACAGCCATCTGTATAAACATGGAAATATCTACAACGCTATCTGTATAAACATGGAAATATCTACACCGCTATGTGTATTAACGTGGAAATATCTCCATTGCTATCTGTATAAACATGGACAAATCTCCACCGCAATATGTATAAACATGAAAATATCTACACTTCTATCTCTATAAACATGGAAATATCTACACTGCCATCTGTACAAACATGGAAATATCTACACAGTCATCTGTAGAAACATGGAAATATCTACACCGCTATCTCTATAAACATGGAAATAACTACACCGCTATCTCTATATACATGGAAATAACTACACCGCTATCTCTATAAACATGGAAATATCTACACCGCTATCTCCATCAACATGGAAATATACACACTGACATCTCTTTAAACATGGAGGTATCTACAACGCCATCTACATAAACAAGAAAATATCTACACTGCCATCTATATAAACATGGAAATATCTACACCGCCATCTCTATAAACATGGAAATATCTACACTGCCATTTGTAGAAAGATGGAAATATCTACACCGCCATCTGTATAAACGTGGAAATATCTACACCGCTATCTGTATAAACATGGAAATATCTACACCGCAATCTGTATAAACATGGAAATATCTACACTGCTCTCTGTATAAATATGAAATATCTGAACCGCTATCTCTATAAAAGTGGAAATATCTACACTGCTATCTGTATAAACATGGAAATATCCTCACTGCTATCTCTATGAACATTGATAGATCTACACCGCTATCTCTATAAACATGGAAATATCTACACCGCCATCTCTATAAACATGGAAATAACTACACCGTCATCTGTATAAACATGGAAATATCTACACCGCTATCGGTATAAACATGGAAATATCTACACCGCGATCTGTATAAACATGGAAATATCTACACCGCGATCTGTATAAACATGGAAATATCTAAACCGCTATCTGTGTAAACATGGAAATATCTACACAGCTATCTGTATAAACATGGAAATATCTACACCGCCATCTGTATAAACATGGAAATACCTACAAAGTCATCTGTATAAACATGGAAATATCTACACAGCCATCTGTATAAACATGGAAATATCTACACAGCCATCTGTATAAACCTGGAAATATCTGCACTGTCATCTATATAAACATGGAAATATCTACAGAGAACTCTGTATAAACATGGAAATATCGGCACAGCCATCTGTATAAACATGGAAATATCTACAACGCTATCTGTATAAACATGGAAATATCTACACCGCTATGTGTATTAACGTGGAAATATGTCCACTGCTATCTGTATAAACATGGACAAATCTCCACCGCAATATGTATAAACATGAAAATATCTACACTTATATCTCTATAAACATGGAAATATCTACACTGCCATCTGTACAAACATGGAAATATCTACACAGTCATCTGTAGAAACATGGAAATATCTACACCGCTATCTCTATAAACATGGAAATAACTACACAGCTATCTCTATAAACATGGAAATATCTACACCGCTATCTCCATCAACATGGAAATATACACACCGCCATCTCTTTAAACATGGAGGTATCTACAACGCCATCTACATAAAGAAGAAAATATCTACACTGCCATCTACATAAACATGGAAATATCTACACCGCCGTCTCTATAAACAAGGAAATATCTACACTGCCATAAGTAGAAAGATGGAAATATCTACACTGCCATCTGTATAAACGTGGAAATATCTACACCGCTATCTGTATAAACATGGAAATATCTACACCGCAATCTGTATAAACATGGAAATATCTACACCGCTCTCTGTATAAATATGAAATATCTAAACCGCTGTCTCTATAAAAGTGGAAATATCTACACTGCTATCAGTATAAACATGGAAATATCCTCACTGCTATCTCTATGAACATTGATAGATCTACACCGCTATCTCTATAAACATGGAAATATCTACACCGCCATCTCTATAAACATGGAAATATCTACACCGTCATCTGTATAAACATGGAAATATCTACACCGCTATCGGTATAAACATGGAAATATCTACACCGCGATCTGTATAAACATGGAAATATCTACACCGCGATCTGTATAAACATGGAAATATCTAAACCGCTATCTGTGTAAACATGGAAATATCTACACAGCTATCTGTATAAACATGGAAATATCTACACCGCCATCTGTATAAACATGGAAATGCCTACAAAGTCATCTGTATAAACATGGAAATATCTACACAGCCATCTGTATAAACATGGAAATATCTACACAGCCATCTGTATAAACCTGGAAATATCTGCACTGTCATCTATATAAACATGGAAATATCTACAGAGAACTCTGTATAAACATGGAAATATCGGCACAGCCATCTGTATAAACATGGAAATATCTACAACGCTATCTGTATAAACATGGAAATATCTACAACGCTATGTGTATTAACGTGGAAATATCTCCACTGCTATCTGTATAAACATGCACAAATCTCCACCGCAATATGTATAAACATGAAAATAACTACACTTCTATCTCTATAAACATGGAAATATCTACACTGCCATCTGTACAAACATGGAAATATCTACACAGTCATTTGTAGAAACATGGAAATATCTACACCGCTATCTCTATAAACATGGAAATAACTACACACCTATCTCTATAAACATGGAAATATCTACACCGCTATCTCCATCAACATGGAAATATACACACCGCCATCTCTTTAAACATGGAGGTATCTACAACGCCATCTACATAAAGAAGAAAATATCTACACTGCCATCTACATAAACATGGAAATATCTACACCGCCGTCTCTATAAACAAGGAAATATCTACACTGCCATTTGTAGAAAGATGGAAATATCTACACCGCCATCTGTATAAACGTGGAAATATCTACACCGCTATCTGTATAAACATGGAAATATCTACACCGCAATCTGTATAAACATGGAAATATCTACACCGCTCTCTGTATAAATATGAAATATCTAAACCGCTATCTCTATAAAAGTGGAAATATCTACACTGCTATCAGTATAAACATGGAAATATCCTCACTGCTATCTCTATGAACATTGATAGATCTACACCGCTATCTCTATAAACATGGAAATATCTACACCGCCATCTCTATAAACATGGAAATATCTACACCGTCATCTGTATAAACATGGAAATATCTACACCGCTATCGGTATAAACATGGAAATATCTACACCGCGATCTGTATAAACATGGAAATATCTACACCGCGATCTGTATAAACATGGAAATATCTAAACCGCTATCTGTGTAAACATGGAAATATCTACACAGCTATCTCTATAAACATGGAAATATCTAAACCGCCATCTGTATAAACATGGAAATACCTACAAAGTCATCTGTATAAACATGGAAATATCTACACAGCCATCTGTATAAACATGGAAATATCTACACAGCCATCTGTATAAACCTGGAAATATCTGCACTGTCATCTATATAAACATGGAAATATCTACAGAGAACTCTGTATAAACATGGAAATATCGGCACAGCCATCTGTATAAACATGGAAATATCTACAACGCTATCTGTATAAACATGGAAATATCTACACCGCTATGTGTATTAACGTGGAAATATCTCCACTGCTATCTGTATAAACATGGACAAATCTCCACCGCAATATGTATAAACATGAAAATAACTACACTTCTATCTCTATAAACATGGAAATATCTACACTGCCATCTGTACAAACATGGAAATATCTACACAGTCATCTGTAGAAACATGGAAATATCTACACCGCTATCTCTATAAACATGGAAATAACTGCACAGCTATCTCTATAAACATGGAAATATCTACACCGCTATCTCCATCAACATGGAAATATACACACCGCCATCTCTTTAAACGTGGAGGTATCTACAACGCCATCTACATAAAGAAGAAAATATCTACACTGCCATCTACATAAACATGGAAATATCTACACCGCCGTCTCTATAAACATGGAAATATCTACACTGCCATTTGTAGAAAGATGGAAATATCTACACCGCCATCTGTATAAACGTGGAAATATCTACACCGCTATCTGTATAAACATGGAAATATCTACAACGCAATCTGTATAAACATGGAAATATCTACACCGCTCTCTGTATAAATATGAAATATCTAAACCGCTATCTCTATAAAAGTGGAAATATCTACACTGCTATCAGTATAAACATGGAAATATCCTCACTGCTATCTCTATGAACATTGATAGATCTACACCGCTATCTCTATAAACATGGAAATATCTACACCGCCATCTCTATAAACATGGAAATATCTACACCGTCATCTGTATAAACATGGAAATATCTACACCGCTATCGGTATAAACATGGAAATATCTACACCGCGATCTGTATAAACATGGAAATATCTACACCGCGATCTGTATAAACATGGAAATATCTAAACCGCTATCTGTGTAAACATGGAAATATCTACACAGCTATCTGTATAAACATGGAAATATCTACACCGCCATCTGTATAAACATGGAAATACCTACAAAGTCATCTGTATAAACATGGAAATATCTACACAGCCATCTGTATAAACATGGAAATATCTACACAGCCATCTGTATAAACATGGAAATATCGGCACAGCCATCTGTATAAACATGGAAATATCTACAACGCTATCTGTATAAACATGGAAATATCTACACCGCTATGTGTATTAACGTGGAAATATCTCCACTGCTATCTGTATAAACATGGACAAATCTCCACCGCAATATGTATAAACATGAAAATAACTACACTTCTATCTCTATAAACATGGAAATATCTACACTGCCATCTGTACAAACATGGAAATATCTACACAGTCATCTGTAGAAACATGGAAATATCTACACCGCTATCTCTATAAACATGGAAATAACTACACAGCTATCTCTATAAACATGGAAATATCTACACCGCTATCTCCATCAACATGGAAATATACACACCGCCATCTCTTTAAACATGGAGGTATCTACAACGCCATCTACATAAAGAAGAAAATATCTACACTGCCATCTACATAAACATGGAAATATCTACACCGCCGTCTCTATAAACATGGAAATATCTACACTGCCATTTGTAGAAAGATGGAAATATCTACACCGCCATCTGTATAAACGTGGAAATATCTACACCGCTATCTGTATAAACATGGAAATATCTACAACGCAATCTGTATAAACATGGAAATATCTACACCGCTCTCTGTATAAATATGAAATATCTAAACCGCTATCTCTATAAAAGTGGAAATATCTACACTGCTATCAGTATAAACATGGAAATACCTCACTGCTATCTCTATGAACATTGATATATCTTCACCGCTATCTCTATAAACATGGAAATATCTACACCGCCATCTCTATAAACTTGGAAATATCTACACCGTCATCTGTATAAACATGGAAATATCTACACTGCTATCGGTATAAACATGGAAATATCTACACCGCGATCTGTATAAACATGGAAATATCCACACCGCGATCTGTATAAACATGGAAATATCTAAACCGCTATCTGTGTAAACATGGAAATATTTACACAGCTATCTCTATAAACATGGAAATATCTACACCGCCATCTGTATAAACATGGAAATATCTACACCGCTATCGGTATAAACATGGAAATATCTACACCGCGATCTGTATAAACATGGAAATATCTACACCGCGATCTGTATAAACATGGAAATATCTAAACCGCTATCTGTGTAAACATGGAAATATCTACACAGCTATCTCTATAAACATGGAAATATCTACACCGTCATCTGTATAAACATGGAAATATCTACACCGCTATCGGTATAAACATGGAAATATCTACACCGCGATCTGTATAAACATGGAAATATCCACACCGCGATCTGTATAAACATGGAAATATCTAAACCGCTATCTGTGTAAACATGGAAATATCTACACAGCTATCTCTATAAACATGGAAATATCTACACCGCCATCTGTATAAACATGGAAATACCTACAAAGTCATCTGTATAAACATGGAAATATCTACACAGCCATCTGTATAAACCTGGAAATATCTGCACTGTCATCTATATAAACATGGAAATATCTACAGAGAACTCTGTGTAAACATGGAAATATCGGCACAGCCATCTGTATAAACATGGAAATATCTACAACACTATCTGTATAAACATGGAAATATCTACACAGCTATGTGTATTAACGTGGAAATATCTCCATTGCTATCTGTATAAACATGGACAAATCTCCACCGCAATATGTATAAACATGAAAATATCTACACTTCTATCTCTGTAAACATGGAAATATCTACACTGCCATCTGTACAAACATGGAAATATCTACACAGTCATCTGTAGAAACATGGAAATATCTACACCGCTATCTCTAAAAACATGGAAATAACTACACCGCTATCTCTATAAACATGGAAATATCTACACCGCTATCTCCATCAACATGGAAATATACACACCGCCATCTCTTTAAACATGGAGGTATCTACAACGCCATCTACATAAACAAGAAAATATCTACACTGCCATCTATATAAACATGGAAATATCTACACCGCCATATCTATAAACATGGAAATATCTACACTGCCATTTGTAGAAAGATAGAAATATCTACACCGCCATCTGTATAAACGTGGAAATATCTACACCGCTATCTGTATAAACATGGAAATATCTACACCGCAATCTGTATAAACATGTATAAACATGGAAGTATCTACACTGCTCTCTGTATAAATATGAAATATCTGAACCGCTATCTCTATAAAAGTGGAAATATCTACACTGCTATCTGTATAAACATGGAAATATCCTCACTGCTATCTCTATGAACATTGATAGATCTACACCGCTATCTCTATAAACATGGAAATATCTACACCGCCATCTCTATAAACATGGAAATATCTACACCGTCATCTGTATAAAGATGGAAATATCTACACCGCTATCGGTATAAACATGGAAATATCTACACCGCGATCTGTATAAACATGGAAATATCTACACCGCGATCTGTATAAACATGGAAATATCTAAACCGCTATCTGTGGAAACATGGAATTATCTACACAGCTATCTGTATAAACATGGAAATATCTACACCGCCATCTGTATAAACATGGAAATACCTACAAAGTCATCTGTATAAACATGGAAATATCTACACAGCCATCTGTATAAACATGGAAATATCTACACAGCCATCTGTATAAACCTGGAAATATCTGCACTGTCATCTATATAAACATGGAAATATCTACAGAGAACTCTGTATAAACATGGAAATATCGGCACAGCCATCTGTATAAACATGGAAATATCTACAACGCTATCTGTATAAACATGGAAATATCTACACCGCTATGTGTATTAACGTGGAAATATCTCCACTGCTATCTGTATAAACATGGACAAATCTCCACTGCAATATGTATAAACATGAAAATATCTACACTTCTATCTCTATAAACATGGAAATATCTACACTGCCATCTGTACAAACATGGAAATATCTACACAGTCATCTGTAGAAACATGGAAATATCTACACCGCTATCTCTATAAACATGGAAATAACTACACAGCTATCTCTATAAACATGGAAATATCTACACCGCTATCTCCATCAACATGGAAATATACACACCGCCATCTCTTTATACATGGAGGTATCTACAACGCCATCTACATAAAGAAGAAAATATCTACACTGCCGTCTACATAAACATGGAAATATCTACACTGCCGTCTCTATAAACATGCAAATATCTACACTGCCATTTGTAGAAAGATGGAAATATCTACACCGCCATCTGTATAAACGTGGAAATATCTACACCGCTATCTGTATAAACATGGAAATATCTACACCGCAATCTGTATAAACATGGAAATATCTACACCGCTCTCTGTATAAATATGAAATATCTTAACCGCTATCTCTATAAAAGTGGAAATATCTACACTGCTATCAGTATAAACATGGAAATATCCTCACTGCTATCTCTATGAACATTGATATATCTACACTGCTATCTCTATAAACATGGAAATATCTACACCGCCATCTCTATAAACATGGAAATATCTACACCGTCATCTGTATAAACATGGAAATATCTACACCGCTATCGGTATAAACATGGAAATATCTACACCGCGATCTGTATAAACATGGAAATATCCACACCGCGATCTGTATAAACATGGAAATATCTAAACCGATATCTTTGTAAACATGTAAATATCTACACAGCTATCTCTATAAACATGGAAATATCTACACTGCCATCTGTATAAACATGGAAATACCTATAAAGTCATCTGTATAAACATGGAAATATCTACACAGCCATCTGTATAAACATGGAAATATCTATACAGCCATCTCTATAAACATGGAAATATCTACACCGTCATCTGTATAAACATGGAAATATCTACACCGCTATCGGTATAAACATGGAAATATCTACACCGCGATCTGTATAAACATGGAAATATCTACACCGCGATCTGTATAAACATGGAAATATCTAAACCGCTATCTGTGTAAACATGGAAATATCTACACAGCTATCTCTATAAACATGGAAATATCTACACCGCCATCTGTATAAACATGGAAATAACTACAAAGTCATCTGTATAAACATGGAAATATCTACACAGCCATCTGTATAAACATGGAAATATCTACACAGCCATCTGTATAAACCTGGAAATATCTGCACTGTCATCTATATAAACATGGAAATATCTAGAGAGAACTCTGTATAAACATGGAAATATCGGCACAGCCATCTGTATAAACATGGAAATATCTACAACGCTATCTGTATAAACATGGAAATATCTACACCGCTATGTGTATTAACGTGGAAATATCTCCATTGTTATCTGTATAAACATGGACAAATCTCCACCGCAATATGTATAAACATGAAAATATCTACACTTCTATCTCTATAAACATGGAAATATCTACACTGCCATCTGTACAAACATGGAAATATCTACACAGTCATCTGTAGAAACATGGAAATATCTACACCGCTATCTCTATAAACATGGAAATAACTACACCGCTATCTCTATATACATGGAAATAACTACACCGCTATCTCTATAAACATGGAAATATCTACACCGCTATCTCCATCAACATGGAAATATACACACCGCCATCTCTTTAAACATGGAGGTATCTACAACGCCATCTACATAAACAAGAAAATATCTACACTGCCATCTATATAAACATGGAAATATCTACACCGCCATCTCTATAAACATGGAAATATCTACACTGCCATTTGTAGAAAGATGGAAATATCTACACCGCCATCTGTATAAACGTGGAAATATCTACACCGCTATCTGTATAAACATGGAAATATCTACACCGCAATCTGTATAAACATGGAAATATCTACACTGCTCTCTGTATAAATATGAAATATCTGCACCGCTATCTCTATAAAAGTGGAAATATCTACACTGCTATCTGTATAAACATGGAAATATCCTCACTGCTATCTCTATGAACATTGATAGATCTACACCGCTATCTCTATAAACATGGAAATATCTACACCGCCATCTCTATAAACATGGAAATATCTACACCGTCATCTGTATAAACATGGAAATATCTACACCGCTATCGGTATAAACATGGAAATATCCACACCGCGATCTGTATAAACATGGAAATATCTACACCGCGATCTGTATAAACATGGAAATATCTAAACCGCTATCTGTGTAAACATGGAAATATCTACACAGCTATCTGTATAAACATGGAAATATCTACACCGCCATCTGTATAAACATGGAAATACCTACAAAGTCATCTGTATAAACATGGAAATATCTACACAGCCATCTGTATAAACATGGAAATATCTACACAGCCATCTGTATAAACCTGGAAATATCTGCACTGTCATCTATATAAACATGGAAATATCTACAGAGAACTCTGTATAAACATGGAAATATCGGCACAGCCATCTGTATAAACATGGAAATATCTACAACGCTCTCTGTATAAACATGGAAATATCTACACCGCTATGTGTATTAACGTGGAAATATGTCCACTGCTATCTGTATAAACATGGACAAATCACCACCGCAATATGCATAAACATGAAAATATCTACACTTCTATCTCTATAAACATGGAAATATCTACACTGCCATCTGTACAAACATGGAAATATCTACACAGTCATCTGTAGAAACATGGAAATATCTACACCGCTATCTCTATAAACATGGAAATAACTACACAGCTATCTCTATAAACATGGAAATATCTACACCGCTATCTCCATCAACATGGAAATATACACACCGCCATCTCTTTAAACATGGAGGTATCTACAACGCCATCTACATAGAGAAGAAAATATCTACACTGCCGTCTACATAAACATGGAAATATCTACATCGCCATCTCTATAAACATGGAAATATCTACACTGCCATTTGTAGAAAGATGGAAATATCTACACCGCCATCTGTATAAACGTGGAAATATCTACACCGCTATCTGTATAAACATGGAAATATCTACACCGCAATCTGTATAAACATGGAAATATCTACACCGCTCTCTGTATAAATATGAAATATCTTAACCGCTATCTCTATAAAAGTGGAAATATCTACACTGCTATCAGTATAAACATGGAAATATCCTCACTGCTATCTCTATGAACATTGATATATCTACACTGCTATCTCTATAAACATGGAAATATCTACACCGCCATCTCTATAAACATGGAAATATCTACACCGTCATCTGTATAAACATGGAAATATCTACACCGCTATCGGTATAAACATGGAAATATCTACACCGCGATCTGTATAAACATGGAAATATCCACACCGCGATCTGTATAAACATGGAAATATCTAAACCGATATCTTTGTAAACATGGAAATATCTACACAGCTATCTCTATAAACATGGAAATATCTACACTGCCATCTGTATAAACATGGAAATACCTACAAAGTCATCTGTATAAACATGGAAATATCTACACAGCCATCTGTATAAACATGGAAATATCTACACAGCCATCTCTATAAACATGGAAATATCTACACCATCATCTGTATAAACATGGAAATATCTACACCGCTATCGGTATAAACATGGAAATATCTACACCGCGATCTGTATAAACATGGAAATATCTACACCGCGATCTGTATAAACATGGAAATATCTAAACCGCTATCTGTGTAAACATGGAAATATCTACACAGCTATCTCTATAAACATGGAAATATCTACACCGCCATCTGTATAAACATGGAAATAACTACAAAGTCATCTGTATAAACATGGAAATATCTACACAGCCATCTGTATAAACATGGAAATATCTACACAGCCATCTGTATAAACCTGGAAATATCTGCACTGTCATCTATATAAACATGGAAATATCTACAGAGAACTCTGTATAAACATGGAAATATCGGCACAGCCATCTGTATAAACATGGAAATATCTACAACGCTATCTGTATAAACATGGAAATATCTACACCGCTATGTGTATTAACGTGGAAATATCTCCATTGCTATCTGTATAAACATGGACAAATCTCCACTGCAATATGTATAAACATGAAAATATCTACACTTCTATCTCTATAAACATGGAAATATCTACACTGCCATCTGTACAAACATGGAAATATCTACACAGTCATCTGTAGAAACATGGAAATATCTACACCGCTATCTCTATAAACATGGACATAACTACACCGCTATCTCTATATACATGGAAATAACTACACCGCTATCTCTATAAACATGGAAATATCTACACCGCTATCTCCATCAACATGGAAATATACACACTGCCATCTCTTTAAACATGGAGGTATCTACAACGCCATCTACATAAACAAGAAAATATCTACACTGCCATCTATATAAACATGGAAATATCTACACCGCCATCTCTATAAACATGGAAATATCTACACTGCCATTTGTAGAAAGATGGAAATATCTACACCGCCATCTGTATAAACGTGGAAATATCTACACCGCTATCTGTATAAACATGGAAATATCTACACCGCAATCTGTATAAACATGGAAATATCTACACTGCTCTCTGTATAAATATGAAATATCTGCACCGCTATCTCTATAAAAGTGGAAATATCTACACTGCTATCTGTATAAACATGGAAATATCCTCACTGCTATCTCTATGAACATTGATAGATCTACACCGCTATCTCTATAAACATGGAAATATCTACACCGCCATCTCTATAAACATGGAAATATCTACACCGTCATCTGTATAAACATGGAAATATCTACACCGCTATCGGTATAAACATGGAAATATCCACACCGCGATCTGTATAAACATGGAAATATCTACACCGCGATCTGTATAAACATGGAAATATCTAAACCGCTATCTGTGTAAACATGGAAATATCTACACAGCTATCTGTATAAACATGGAAATATCTACACCGCCATCTGTATAAACATGGAAATACCTACAAAGTCATCTGTATAAACATGGAAATATCTACACAGCCATCTGTATAAACATGGAAATATCTACACAGCCATCTGTATAAACCTGGAAATATCTGCACTGTCATCTATATAAACATGGAAATATCTACAGAGAACTCTGTATAAACATGGAAATATCGGCACAGCCATCTGTATAAACATGGAAATATCTACAACGCTCTCTGTATAAACATGGAAATATCTACACCGCTATGTGTATTAACGTGGAAATATGTCCACTGCTATCTGTATAAACATGGACAAATCACCACCGCAATATGTATAAACATGAAAATATCTACACTTCTATCTCTAGAAACATGGAAATATCTACACTGCCATCTGTACAAACATGGAAATATCTACACAGTCATCTGTAGAAACATGGAAATATCTACACCGCTATCTCTATAAACATGGAAATAACTACACCGCTATCTCTATAAACATGGAAATATCTACACCGCTATCTCCATCAACATGCAAATATACACACCGCCATCTCTTTAAACATGGAGGTATCTACAACGCCATCTACATAAACAAGAAAATATCTACACTGCCATCTATATAAACATGGAAATATCTACACCGCCATCTCTATAAACATGGAAATATCTACACTGCCATTTGTAGAAAGATGGAAATATCTACACCGCCATCTGTATAAACGTGGAAATATCTACACCGCTATCTGTATAAACATGGAAATATCTACACCGCAATCTGTATAAACATGGAAATATCTACACTGCTCTCTGTATAAATATGAAATATCTGAACCGCTATCTCTATAAAAGTGGAAATATCTACACTGCTATCTGTATAAACATGGAAATATCCTCACTGCTATCTCTATGAACATTGATAGATCTACACCGCTATCTCTATAAACATGGAAATACCTACACCGCCATCTCTATAAACATGGAAATATCTACACCGTCATCTGTATAAACATGGAAATATCTACACCGCTATCGGTATAAACATGGAAATATCTACACCGCGATCTGTATAAACATGGAAATATCTACACCGCGATCTGTATAAACATGGAAATATCTAAACCGCTATCTGTGTAAACATGGAAATATCTACACAGCTATCTGTATAAACATGGAAATATCTACACTGCCATCTGTATAAACATGGAAATACCTACAAAGTCATCTGTATAAACATGGAAATATCTACACAGCCATCTGTATAAACATGGAAATATCTACACAGCCATCTGTATAAACCTGGAAATATCTGCACTGTGATCTATATAAACATGGAAATATCTACAGAGAACTCTGTGTAAACATGGAAATATCGGCACAGCCATCTGTATAAACATGGAAATATCTACAACGCTATCTGTATAAACATGGAAATATCTACACCGCTATGTGTATTAACGTGGAAATATCTCCATTGCTATCTGTATAAACATGGACAAATCTCCACCGCAATATGTATAAACATGAAAATATCTACACTTCTATCTCTATAAACATGGAAATATCTACACTGCCATCTGTACAAACATGGAAATATCTACACAGTCATCTGTAGAAACATGGAAATATCTACACCGCTATCTCTATAAACATGGAAATAACTACACCGCTATCTATATAAACATGGAAATATCTACACCGCTATCTCCATCAACATGGAAATATACACACCGCCATCTCTTTAAACATGGAGGTATCTACAACGCCATCTACATAAACAAGAAAATATCTACACTGCCATCTATATAAACATGGAAATATCTACACTGCCATCTCTATAAACATGGAAATATCTACACTGCCATTTGTAGAAAGATGGAAATATCTACACCGCCATCTGTATAAACGTGGAAATATCTACACCGCTATCTGTATAAACATGGAAATATCTACACCGCAATCTGTATAAACATGGAAGTATCTACACCGCTCTCTGTATAAATATGAAATATCTGAACCGCTATCTCTATAAAATTGGAAATATCTACACTGCTATCAGTATAAACATGGAAATATCCTCACTGCTATCTCTATGAACATTGATATATCTACACCGCTATCTCTATAAACATGGAAATATCTACACCGCCATCTCTATAAACATGGAAATATCTACACCGTCATCTGTATAAACATGGAAATATCTACACCGCTATCGGTATAAACATGGAAATATCTACACCGCGATCTGTATAAACATGGAAATATCCACACCGCGATCTGTATAAACATGGAAATATCTAAACCGCTATCTGTGTAAACATGGAAATATCTACACAGCTATCTCTATAAACATGGAAATATCTACACCGCCATCTGTATAAACATGGAAATACCTACAATGTCATCTGTATAAACATGGAAATATCTACACAGCCATCTGTATAAACATGGAAATATCTACACAGCCATCTGTATAAACCTGGAACTATCTGCACTGTCATCTATATAAACATGGAAATATCTACACCGCGATCTGTATAAACATGGAAATATCGGCACAGCCATCTGTATAAACATGGAAATATCTACAACGCTATCTGTATAAACATGGAAATATCTACACCGCTATGTGTATTAACGTGGAAATATCTCCATTGCTATCTGTATAAACATGGACAAATCTCCACCGCAATATGTATAAACATGAAAATATCTACACTTCTATCTCTATAAACATGGAAATATCTACACTGCCATCTGTACAAACATGGAAATATCTACACAGTCGTCTGTAGAAACATGGAAATATCTACACCGCTATCTCTATAAACATGGAAATAACTACACCGCTATCTCTATAAACATGGAAATATCTACACCGCTATCTCCATCAACATGGAAATATACACACCGCCATCTCTTTAAACATGGAGGTATCTACAACGCCATCTACATAAACAAGAAAATATCTACACTGCCATCTATATAAACATGGAAATATCTACACCGCCATCTCTATAAACATGGAAATATCTACACTGCCATTTGTAGAAAGATGGAAATATCTACACCGCCATCTGTATAAACGTGGAAATATCTACACCGCTATCTGTATAAACATGGAAATATCTACACCGCAATCTGTATAAACATGGAAATATCTACACTGCTCTCTGTATAAATATGAAATATCTGAACCGCTATCTCTATAAAAGTGGAAATATCTACACTGCTATCTGTATAAACATGGAAATATCCTCACTGCTATCTCTATGAACATTGATAGATCTACACCGCTATCTCTATAAACATGGAAATATCTACACCGCCATCTCTATAAACATGGAAATATCTACACCGTCATCTGTATAAACATGGAAATATCTACACCGCTATCGGTATAAACATGGAAATATCTACACCGCGATCTGTATAAACATGGAAATATCTACACCGCGATCTGTATAAACATGGAAATATCTAAACCGCTATCTGTGTAAACATGGAAATATCTACACAGCTATCTGTATAAACATGGAAATATCTACACCGCCATCTGTATAAACATGGAAATACCTACAAAGTCATCTGTATAAACATGGAAATATCTACACAGCCATATGTATAAACATGGAAATATCTACACAGCCATCTGTATAAACCTGGAAATATCTGCACTGTCATCTATATAAACATGGAAATATCTACAGAGAACTCTGTATAAACATGGAAATATCGGCACAGCCATCTGTATAAACATGGAAATATCTACAACGCTATCTGTATAAACGTGGAAATATCTACACCGCTATGTGTATTAACGTGGAAATATCTCCATTGCTATCTGTATAAACATGGACAAATCTCCACCGCAATATGTATAAACATGAAAATATCTACACTTCTATCTCTATAAACATGGAAATATCTACACTGCCATCTGTACAAACATGGAAATATCTACACAGTCATCTGTAGAAACATGGAAATATCTACACCGCTATCTCTATAAACATGGAAATAACTACACACCTATCTCTATAAACATGGAAATATCTACACCGCTATCTCCATCAACATGGAAATATACACACCGCCATCTCTTTAAACATGGAGGTATCTACAACGCCATCTACATAAAGAAGAAAATATCTACACTGCCATCTACATAAACATGGAAATATCTACACCGCCGTCTCTATAAACAAGGAAATATCTACACTGCCATTTGTAGAAAGATGGAAATATCTACACCGCCATCTGTATAAACGTGGAAATATCTACACCGCTATCTGTATAAACATGGAAATATCTACACCGCAATCTGTATAAACATGGAAATATCTACACCGCTCTCTGTATAAATATGAAATATCTAAACCGCTATCTCTATAAAAGTGGAAATATCTACACTGCTATCAGCATAAACATGGAAATATCCTCACTGCTATCTCTATGAACATTGATAGATCTACACCGCTATCTCTATAAACATGGAAATATCTACACCGCCATCTCTATAAACATGGAAATATCTACACCGTCATCTGTATAAACATGGAAATATCTACACCGCTATCGGTATAAACATGGAAATATCTACACCGCGATCTGTATAAACATGGAAATATCTACACCGCGATCTGTATAAACATGGAAATATCTAAACCGCTATCTGTGTAAACATGGAAATATCTACACAGCTATCTCTATAAACATGGAAATATCTACACCGCCATCTGTATAAACATGGAAATACCTACAAAGTCATCGGTATAAACATGGAAATATCTACACAGCCATCTGTATAAACATGGAAATATCTACACAGCCATCTGTATAAACCTGGAAATATCTGCACTGTCATCTATATAAACATGGAAATATCTACAGAGAATTCTGTATAAACATGGAAATATCGGCACAGCCATCTGTATAAACATGGAAATATCTACAACGCTATCTGTATAAACATGGAAATATCTACACCGCTATGTGTATTAACGTGGAAATATCTCCACTGCTATCTGTATAAACATGGACAAATCTCCACCGCAATATGTATAAACATGAAAATAACTACACTTCTATCTCTATAAACATGGAAATATCTACACTGCCATCTGTACAAACATGGAAATATCTACACAGTCATCTGTAGAAACATGGAAATATCTACACCGCTATCTCTATAAACATGGAAATAACTACACAGCTATCTCTATAAACATGGAAATATCTACACCGCTATCTCCATCAACATGGAAATATACACACCGCCATCTCTTTAAACATGGAGGTATCTACAACGCCATCTACAGAAAGAAGAAAATATCTACACTGCCATCTACATAAACATGGAAATATCTACACCGCCGTCTCTATAAACATGGAAATATCTACACTGCCATTTGTAGAAAGATGGAAATATCTACACCGCCATCTGTATAAACGTGGAAATATCTACACCGCTATCTGTATAAACATGGAAATATCTACAACGCAATCTGTATAAACATGGAAATATCTACACCGCTCTCTGTATAAATATGAAATATCTAAACCGCTATCTCTATAAAAGTGGAAATATCTACACTGCTATCAGTATAAACATGGAAATACCTCACTGCTATCTCTATGAACATTGATATATCTTCACCGCTATCTCTATAAACATGGAAATATCTACACCGCCATCTCTATAAACTTGGAAATATCTACACCGTCATCTGTATAAACATGGAAATATCTACACTGCTATCGGTATAAACATGGAAATATCTACACCGCGATCTGTATAAACATGGAAATATCCACACCGCGATCTGTATAAACATGGAAATATCTAAACCGCTATCTGTGTAAACATGGAAATATTTACACAGCTATCGCTATAAACATGGAAATATCTACACCGCCATCTGTATAAACATGGAAATACCTACAAAGTCATCTGTATAAACATGGAAATATCCACACAGCCATCTGCATAAACATGGAAATATCTACACCGCCATCTCTATAAACATGGAAATATCTACACCGTCATCTGTATAAACATGGAAATATCTACACCGCTATCGGCATAAACATGGAAATATCTACACCGCGATCTGTATAAACATGGAAATATCTACACCGCGATCTGTATAAACATGGAAATATCTAAACCACTATCTGTGTAAACATGGAAATATCTACACAGCTATCTCTATAAACATGGAAATATCTACACCGTCATCTGTATAAACATGGAAATATCTACACCGCTATCGGTATAAACATGGAAATATCTACACCGCGATCTGTATAAACATGGAAATATCCACACCGCGATCTGTATAAACATGGAAATATCTAAACCGCTATCTGTGTAAACATGGAAATATCTACACAGCTATCTCTATAAACATGGAAATATCTACACCGCCATCTGTATAAACATGGAAATACCTACAAAGTCATCTGTATAAACATGGAAATATCTACACAGCCATCTGTATAAACATGGAAATATCTACACAGCCATCTGTATAAACCTGGAACTATCTGCGCTGTCATCTATATAAACATGGAAATATCTACACCGCGATCTGTATAAACATGGAAATATCGGCACAGCCATCTGTATAAACATGGAAATATCTACAACGCTATCTGTATAAACATGGAAATATCTACACCGCTATGTGTATTAACGTGGAAATATCTCCATTGCTATCTGTATAAACATGGACAAATCTCCACCGCAATATGTATAAACATGAAAATATCTACACTTCTATCTCTATAAACATGGAAATATCTACACTGCCATCTGTACAAACATGGAAATATCTACACAGTCATCTGTAGAAACATGGAAATATCTACACCGCTATCTCTATAAACATGGAAATAACTACACCGCTATCTCTATAAACATGGAAATATCTACACCGCTATCTCCATCAACATGGAAATATACACACCGCCATCTCTTTAAACATGGAGGTATCTACAACGCCATCTACATAAACAAGAAAATATCTACACTGCCATCTATATAAACATGGAAATATCTACACCGCCATCTCTATAAACATGGAAATATCTACACTGCCATTTGTAGAAAGATGGAAATATCTACACCGCCATGTGTATAAACGTGGAAATATCTACACCGCTATCTGTATAAACATGGAAATATCTACACCGCAATCTGTATAAACATGGAAATATCTACACTGCTCTCTGTATAAATATGAAATATCTGAACCGCTATCTCTATAAAAGTGGAAATATCTACACTGCTATCTGTATAAACATGGAAATATCCTCACTGCTATCTCTATGAACATTGATAGATCTACACCGCTATCTCTATAAACATGGAAATATCTACACCGCCATCTCTATAAACATGGAAATATCTACACCGTCATCTGTATAAACATGGAAATATCTACACCGCTATCGGTATAAACATGGAAATATCTACACCGCGATCTGTATAAACATGGAAATATCTACACCGCGATCTGTATAAACATGGAAATATCTAAACCGCTATCTGTGTAAACATGGAAATATCTACACAGCTATCTGTATAAACATGGAAATATCTACACCGCCATCTGTATAAACATGGAAATACCTACAAAGTCATCTGTATAAACATGGAAATATCTACACAGCCATATGTATAAACATGGAAATATCTACACAGCCATCTGTATAAACCTGGAAATATCTGCACTGTCATCTATATAAACATGGAAATATCTACAGAGAACTCTGTATAAACATGGAAATATCGGCACAGCCATCTGTATAAACATGGAAATATCTACAACGCTATCTGTATAAACGTGGAAATATCTACACCGCTATGTGTATTAACGTGGAAATATCTCCATTGCTATCTGTATAAACATGGACAAATCTCCACCGCAATATGTATAAACATGAAAATATCTACACTTCTATCTCTATAAACATGGAAATATCTACACTGCCATCTGTACAAACATGGAAATATCTACACAGTCATCTGTAGAAACATGGAAATATCTACACCGCTATCTCTAAAAACATGGAAATAACTACACACCTATCTCTATAAACATGGAAATATCTACACCGCTATCTCCATCAACATGGAAATATACACACCGCCATCTCTTTAAACATGGAGGTATCTACAACGCCATCTACATAAAGAAGAAAATATCTACACTGCCATCTACATAAACATGGAAATATCTACACCGCCGTCTCTATAAACAAGGAAATATCTACACTGCCATTTGTAGAAAGATGGAAATATCTACACCGCCATCTGTATAAACGTGGAAATATCTACACCGCTATCTGTATAAACATGGAAATATCTACACCGCAATCTGTATAAACATGGAAATATCTACACCGCTCTCTGTATAAATATGAAATATCTAAACCGCTATCTCTATAAAAGTGGAAATATCTACACTGCTATCAGTATAAACATGGAAATATCCTCACTGCTATCTCTATGAACATTGATAGATCTACACCGCTATCTCTATAAACATGGAAATATCTACACCGCCATCTCTATAAACATGGAAATATCTACACCGTCATCTGTATAAACATGGAAATATCTACACCGCTATCGGTATAAACATGGAAATATCTACACCGCGATCTGTATAAACATGGAAATATCTACACCGCGATCTGTATAAACATGGAAATATCTAAACCGCTATCTGTGTAAACATGGAAATATCTACACAGCTATCTCTATAAACATGGAAATATCTACACCGCCATCTGTATAAACATGGAAATACCTACAAAGTCATCTGTATAAACATGGAAATATCTACACAGCCATCTGTATAAACATGGAAATATCTACACAGCCATCTGTATAAACCTGGAAATATCTGCACTGTCATCTATATAAACATGGAAATATCTACAGAGAACTCTGTATAAACATGGAAATATCGGCACAGCCATCTGTATAAACATGGAAATATCTACAACGCTATCTGTATAAACATGGAAATATCTACACCGCTATGTGTATTAACGTGGAAATATCTCCACTGCTATCTGTATAAACATGGACAAATCTCCACCGCAATATGTATAAACATGAAAATAACTACACTTCTATCTCTATAAACATGGAAATATCTACACTGCCATCTGTACAAACATGGAAATATCTACACAGTCATCTGTAGAAACATGGAAATATCTACACCGCTATCTCTATAAACATGGAAATAACTACACAGCTATCTCTATAAACATGGAAATATCTACACCGCTATCTCCATCAACATGGAAATATACACACCGCCATCTCTTTAAACATGGAGGTATCTACAACGCCATCTACATAAAGAAGAAAATATCTACACTGCCATCTACATAAACATGGAAATATCTACACCGCCGTCTCTATAAACATGGAAATATCTACACTGCCATTTGTAGAAAGATGGAAATATCTACACCGCCATCTGTATAAACGTGGAAATATCTACACCGCTATCTGTATAAACATGGAAATATCTACAACGCAATCTGTATAAACATGGAAATATCTACACCGCTCTCTGTATAAATATGAAATATCTAAACCGCTATCTCTATAAAAGTGGAAATATCTACACTGCTATCAGTATAAACATGGAAATACCTCACTGCTATCTCTATGAACATTGATATATCTTCACCGCTATCTCTATAAACATGGAAATATCTACACCGCCATCTCTATAAACTTGGAAATATCTACACCGTCATCTGTATAAACATGGAAATATCTACACTGCTATCGGTATAAACATGGAAATATCTACACCGCGATCTGTATAAACATGGAAATATCCACACCGCGATCTGTATAAACATGGAAATATCTAAACCGCTATCTGTGTAAACATGGAAATATTTACACAGCTATCTCTATAAACATGGAAATATCTACACCGCCATCTGTATAAACATGGAAATATCTACACCGCTATCGGTATAAACATGGAAATATCTACACCGCGATCTGTATAAACATGGAAATATCTACACCACGATCTGTATAAACATGGAAATATCTAAACCGCTATCTGTGTAAACATGGAAATATCTACACAGCTATCTCTATAAACATGGAAATATCTACACCGTCATCTGTATAAACATGGAAATATCTACACCGCTATCAGTATAAACATGGAAATATCTACACCGCGATCTGTATAAACATGGAAATATCCACACCGCGATCTGTATAAACATGGAAATATCTAAACCGCTATCTGTGTAAACATGGAAATATCTACACAGCTATCTCTATAAACATGGAAATATCTACACCGCCATCTGTATAAACATGGAAATACCTACAAAGTCATCTGTATAAACATGGAAATATCTACACAGCCATCTGTATAAACCTGGAAATATCTGCACTGTCATCTATATAAACATGGAAATATCTACAGAGAACTCTGTGTAAACATGGAAATATCGGCACAGCCATCTGTATAAACATGGAAATATCTACAACACTATCTGTATAAACATGGAAATATCTACACAGCTATGTGTATTAACGTGGAAATATCTCCATTGCTATCTGTATAAACATGGACAAATCTCCACCGCAATATGTATAAACATGAAAATATCTACACTTCTATCTCTATAAACATGGAAATATCTACACTGCCATCTGTACAAACATGGAAATATCTACACAGTCATCTGTAGAAACATGGAAATATCTACAACGCTATCTCTAAAAACATGGAAATAACTACACCGCTATCTCTATAAACATGGAAATATCTACACCGCTATCTCCATCAACATGGAAATATACACACCGCCATCTCTTTAAACATGGAGGTATCTACAACGCCATCTACATAAACAAGAAAATATCTACACTGCCATCTATATAAACATGGAAATATCTACACCGCCATATCTATAAACATGGAAATATCTACACTGCCATTTGTAGAAAGATGGAAATATCTACACCGCCATCTGTATAAACGTGGAAATATCTACACCGCTATCTGTATAAACATGGAAATATCTACACCGCAATCTGTATAAACATGTATAAACATGGAAGTATCTACACTGCTCTCTGTATAAATATGAAATATCTGAACCGCTATCTCTATAAAAGTGGAAATATCTACACTGCTATCTGTATAAACATGGAAATATCCTCACTGCTATCTCTATGAACATTGATAGATCTACACCGCTATCTCTATAAACATGGAAATATCTACACCGCCATCTCTATAAACATGGAAATATCTACACCGTCATCTGTATAAAGATGGAAATATCTACACCGCTATCGGTATAAACATGGAAATATCTACACCGCGATCTGTATAAACATGGAAATATCTACACCGCGATCTGTATAAACATGGAAATATCTAAACCGCTATCTGTGTAAACATGGAATTATCTACACAGCTATCTGTATAAACATGGAAATATCTACACCGCCATCTGTATAAACATGGAAATACCTACAAAGTCATCTGTATAAACATGGAAATATCTACACAGCCATCTGTATAAACATGGAAATATCTACACAGCCATCTGTATAAACCTGGAAATATCTGCACTGTCATCTATATAAACATGGAAATATCTACAGAGAACTCTGTATAAACATGGAAATATCGGCACAGCCATCTGTATAAACATGGAAATATCTACAACGCTATCTGTATAAACATGGAAATATCTACACCGCTATGTGTATTAACGTGGAAATATCTCCACTGCTATCTGTATAAACATGGACAAATCTCCACTGCAATATGTATAAACATGAAAATATCTACACTTCTATCTCTATAAACATGGAAATATCTACACTGCCATCTGTACAAACATGGAAATATCTACACAGTCATCTGTAGAAACATGGAAATATCTACACCGCTATCTCTATAAACATGGAAATAACTACACAGCTATCTCTATAAACATGGAAATATCTACACCGCTATCTCCATCAACATGGAAATATACACACCGCCATCTCTTTAAACATGGAGGTATCTACAACGCCATCTACATAGAGAAGAAAATATCTACACTGCCGTCTACATAAACATGGAAATATCTACATCGCCGTCTCTATAAACATGGAAATATCTACACTGCCATTTGTAGAAAGATGGAAATATCTACACCGCCATCTGTATAAACGTGGAACTATCTACACCGCTATCTGTATAAACATGGAAATATCTACACCGCAATCTGTATAAACATGGAAATATCTACACTGCTCTCTGTATAAATATGAAATATCTGCACCGCTATCTCTATAAAAGTGGAAATATCTACACTGCTATCTGTATAAACATGGAAATATCCTCACTGCTATCTCTATGAACATTGATAGATCTACACCGCTATCTCTATAAACATGGAAATATCTACACCGCCATCTCTATAAACATGGAAATATCTACACCGTCATCTGTATAAACATGGAAATATCTACACCGCTATCGGTATAAACATGGAAATATCTACACCGCGATCTGTATAAACATGGAAATATCCACACCGCGATCTGTATAAACATGGAAATATCTAAACCGCTATCTTTGTAAACTTGGAAATATCTACACAGCTATCTCTATAAACATGGAAATATCTACACTGCCATCTGTATAAACATGGAAATACCTACAAAGTCATCTGTATAAACATGGAAATATCTACACAGCCATCTGTATAAACATGGAAATATCTACACAGCCATCTCTATAAACATGGAAATATCTACACCATCATCTGTATAAACATGGAAATATCTACACCGCTATCGGTATAAACATGGAAATATCTACACCGCGATCTGTATAAACATGGAAATATCTACACCGCGATCTGTATAAACATGGAAATATCTAAACGGCTATCTGTGTAAACATGGAAATATCTACACAGCTATCTCTATAAACATGGAAATATCTACACCGCCATCTGTATAAACATGGAAATAACTACAAAGTCATCTGTATAAACATGGAAATATCTACACAGCCATCTGTATAAACATGGAAATATCTACACAGCCATCTGTATAAACCTGGAAATATCTGCACTGTCATCTATATAAACATGGAAATATCTACAGAGAACTCTGTATAAACATGGAAATATCGGCACAGCCATCTGTATAAACATGGAAATATCTACAACGCTATCTGTATAAACATGGAAATATCTACACCGCTATGTGTATTAACGTGGAAATATCTCCATTGCTATCTGTATAAACATGGACAAATCTCCACTGCAATATGTATAAACATGAAAATATCTACACTTCTATCTCTATAAACATGGAAATATCTACACTGCCATCTGTACAAACATGGAAATATCTACACAGTCATCTGTACAAACATGGAAATATCTACACCGCTATCTCTATAAACATGGACATAACTACACCGCTATCTCTATATACATGGAAATAACTACACCGCTATCTCTATAAACATGGAAATATCTACACCGCTATCTCCATCAACATGGAAATATACACACTGCCATCTCTTTAAACATGGAGGTATCTACAACGCCATCTACATAAACAAGAAAATATCTACACTGCCATCTATATAAACATGGAAATATCTACACCGCCATCTCTATAAACATGGAAATATCTACACTGCCATTTGTAGAAAGATGGAAATATCTACACCGCCATCTGTATAAACGTGGAAATATCTACACCGCTATCTGTATAAACATGGAAATATCTACACCGCAATCTGTATAAACATGGAAATATCTACACTGCTCTCTGTATAAATATGAAATATCTGAACCGCTATCTCTATAAAAGTGGAAATATCTACACTGCTATCTGTATAAACATGGAAATATCCTCACTGCTATCTCTATGAACATTGATAGATCTACACCGCTATCTCTATAAACATGGAAATATCTACACCGCCATCTCTATAAACATGGAAATATCTACACCGTCATCTGTATAAACATGGAAATATCTACACCGCTATCGGTATAAACATGGAAATATCCACACCGCGATCTGTATAAACATGGAAATATCTACACCGCGATCTGTATAAACATGGAAATATCTAAACCGCTATCTGTGTAAACATGGAAATATCTACACAGCTATCTGTATAAACATGGAAATATCTACACCGCCATCTGTATAAACATGGAAATACCTACAAAGTCATCTGTATAAACATGGAAATATCTACACAGCCATCTGTATGAACATGGAAATATCTACACAGCCATCTGTATAAACCTGGAAATATCTGCACTGTCATCTATATAAACATGGAAATATCTACAGAGAACTCTGTATAAACATGGAAATATCGGCACAGCCATCTGTATAAACATGGAAATATCTACAACGCTCTCTGTATAAACATGGAAATATCTACACCTCTATGTGTATTAACGTGGAAATATGTCCACTGCTATCTGTATAAACATGGACAAATCACCACCGCAATATGTATAAACATGAAAATATCTACACTTCTATCTCTAGAAACATGGAAATATCTACACTGCCATCTGTACAAACATGGAAATATCTACACAGTCATCTGTAGAAACATGGAAATATCTACACCGCTATCTCTATAAACATGGAAATAACTACACCGCTATCTCTATAAACATGGAAATATCTACACCGCTATCTCCATCAACATGCAAATATACACACCGCCATCTCTTTAAACATGGAGGTATCTACAACGCCATCTACATAAACAAGAAAATATCTACACTGCCATCTATATAAACATGGAAATATCTACACCGCCATCTCTATAAACATGGAAATATCTACACTGCCATTTGTAGAAAGATGGAAATATCTACACCGCCATCTGTATAAACGTGGAAATATCTACACCGCTATCTGTATAAACATGGAAATATCTACACCGCAATCTGTATAAACATGGAAATATCTACACTGCTCTCTGTATAAATATGAAATATCTGAACCGCTATCTCTATAAAAGTGGAAATATCTACACTGCTATCTGTATAAACATGGAAATATCCTCACTGCTATCTCTATGAACATTGATAGATCTACACCGCTATCTCTATAAACATGGAAATACCTACACCGCCATCTCTATAAACATGGAAATATCTACACCGTCATCTGTATAAACATGGAAATATCTACACCGCTATCGGTATAAACATGGAAATATCTACACCGCGATCTGTATAAACATGGAAATATCTACACCGCGATCTGTATAAACATGGAAATATCTAAACCGCTATCTGTGTAAACATGGAAATATCTACACAGCTATCTGTATAAACATGGAAATATCTACACCGCCATCTGTATAAACATGGAAATACCTACAAAGACATCTGTATAAACATGGAAATATCTACACAGCCATCTGTATAAACATGGAAATATCTACACAGCCATCTGTATAAACCTGGAAATATCTGCACTGTGATCTATATAAACATGGAAATATCTACAGAGAACTCTGTGTAAACATGGAAATATCGGCACAGCCATCTGTATAAACATGGAAATATCTACAACGCTATCTGTATAAACATGGAAATATCTACACCGCTATGTGTATTAACGTGGAAATATCTCCATTGCTATCTGTATAAACATGGACAAATCTCCACCGCAATATGTATAAACATGAAAATATCTACACTTCTATCTCTATAAACATGGAAATATCTACACTGCCATCTGTACAAACATGGAAATATCTACACAGTCATCTGTAGAAACATGGAAATATCTACACCGCTATCTCTATAAACATGGAAATAACTACACCGCTATCTATATAAACATGGAAATATCTACACCGCTATCTCCATCAACATGGAAATATACACACCGCCATCTCTTTAAACATGGAGGTATCTACAACGCCATCTACATAAACAAGAATATATCTACACTGCCATCTATATAAACATGGAAATATCTACACTGCCATCTCTATAAACATGGAAATATCTACACTGCCATTTGTAGAAAGATGGAAATATCTACACCGCCATCTGTATAAACGTGGAAATATCTACACCGCTATCTGTATAAACATGGAAATATCTACACCGCAATCTGTATAAACATGGAAGTATCTACACCGCTCTCTGTATAAATATGAAATATCTGAACCGCTATCTCTATAAAATTGGAAATATCTACACTGCTATCTGTATAAACATGGAAATATCCTCACTGCTATCTCTATGAACATTGATAGATCTACACCGCTATCTCTATAAACATGGAAATATCTACACCGCCATCTCTATAAACATGGAAATATCTACACCGTCATCTGTATAAACATGGAAATATCTACACCGCTATCGGTATAAACATGGAAATATCTACACCGCGATCTGTATAAACATGGAAATATCCACACCGCGATCTGTATAAACATGGAAATATCTAAACCGCTATCTGTGTAAACATGGAAATATCTACACAGCTATCTCTATAAACATGGAAATATCTACACCGCCATCTGTATAAACATGGAAATACCTACAATGTCATCTGTATAAACATGGAAATATCTACACAGCCATCTGTATAAACATGGAAATATCTACACAGCCATCTGTATAAACCTGGAACTATCTGCACTGTCATCTATATAAACATGGAAATATCTACACCGCGATCTGTATAAACATGGAAATATCGGCACAGCCATCTGTATAAACATGGAAATATCTACAACGCTATCTGTATAAACATGGAAATATCTACACCGCTATGTGTATTAACGTGGAAATATCTCCATTGCTATCTGTATAAACATGGACAAATCTCCACCGCAATATGTATAAACATGAAAATATCTACACTTCTATCTCTATAAACATGGAAATATCTACACTGCCATCTGTACAAACATGGAAATATCTACACAGTCATCTGTAGAAACATGGAAATATCTACACCGCTATCTCTATAAACATGGAAATAACTACACCGCTATCTATATAAACATGGAAATATCTACACCGCTATCTCCATCAACATGGAAATATACACACCGCCATCTCTTTAAACATGGAGGTATCTACAACGCCATCTACATAAACAAGAATATATCTACACTGCCATCTATATAAACATGGAAATATCTACACTGCCATCTCTATAAACATGGAAATATCTACACTGCCATTTGTAGAAAGATGGAAATATCTACACCGCCATCTGTATAAACGTGGAAATATCTACACCGCTATCTGTATAAACATGGAAATATCTACACCGCAATCTGTATAAACATGGAAGTATCTACACCGCTCTCTGTATAAATATGAAATATCTGAACCGCTATCTCTATAAAATTGGAAATATCTACACTGCTATCTGTATAAACATGGAAATATCCTCACTGCTATCTCTATGAACATTGATAGATCTACACCGCTATCTCTATAAACATGGAAATATCTACACCGCCATCTCTATAAACATGGAAATATCTACACCGTCATCTGTATAAACATGGAAATATCTACACCGCTATCGGTATAAACATGGAAATATCTACACCGCGATCTGTATAAACATGGAAATATCCACACCGCGATCTGTATAAACATGGAAATATCTAAACCGCTATCTGTGTAAACATGGAAATATCTACACAGCTATCTCTATAAACATGGAAATATCTACACCGCCATCTGTATAAACATGGAAATACCTACAATGTCATCTGTATAAACATGGAAATATCTACACAGCCATCTGTATAAACATGGAAATATCTACACAGCCATCTGTATAAACCTGGAACTATCTGCACTGTCATCTATATAAACATGGAAATATCTACACCGCGATCTGTATAAACATGGAAATATCGGCACAGCCATCTGTATACACATGGAAATATCTACAACGCTATCTGTATAAACATGGAAATATCTACACCGCTATGTGTATTAACGTGGAAATATCTCCATTGCTATCTGTATAAACATGGACAAATCTCCACCGCAATATGTATAAACATGAAAATATCTACACTTCTATCTCTATAAACATGGAAATATCTACACTGCCATCTGTACAAACATGGAAATATCTACACAGTCATCTGTAGAAACATGGAAATATCTACACCGCTATCTCTATAAACATGGAAATAACTACACCGCTATCTCTATAAACATGGAAATATCTACACCGCTATCTCCATCAACATGGAAATATACACACCGCCATCTCTTTAAACATGGAGGTATCTACAACGCCATCTACATAAACAAGAAAATATCTACACTGCCATCTATATAAACATGGAAATATCTACACCGCCATCTCTATAAACATGGAAATATCTACACTGCCATTTGTAGAAAGATGGAAATATCTACACCGCCATCTGTATAAACGTGGAAATATCTACACCGCTATCTGTATAAACATGGAAATATCTACACAGCAATCTGTATAAACATGGAAATATCTACACTGCTCTCTGTATAAATATGAAATATCTGAACCGCTATCTCTATAAAAGTGGAAATATCTACACTGCTATCTGTATAAACATGGAAATATCCTCACTGCTATCTCTATGAACATTGATAGATCTACACCGCTATCTCTATAAACATGGAAATATCTACACCGCCATCTCTATAAACATGGAAATATCTACACCGTCATCTGTATAAACATGGAAATATCTACACCGCTATCGGTATAAACATGGAAATATCTACACCGCGATCTGTATAAACATGGAAATATCTACACCGCGATCTGTATAAACATGGAAATATCTAAACCGCTATCTGTGTAAACATGGAAATATCTACACAGCTATCTGTATAAACATGGAAATATCTACACCGCCATCTGTATAAACATGGAAATACCTACAAAGTCATCTGTATAAACATGGAAATATCTACACAGCCATATGTATAAACATGGAAATATCTACACAGCCATCTGTATAAACCTGGAAATATCTGCACTGTCATCTATATAAACATGGAAATATCTACAGAGAACTCTGTATAAACATGGAAATATCGGCACAGCCATCTGTATAAACATGGAAATATCTACAACGCTATCTGTATAAACGTGGAAATATCTACACCGCTATGTGTATTAACGTGGAAATATCTCCATTGCTATCTGTATAAACATGGACAAATCTCCACCGCAATATGTATAAACATGAAAATATCTACACTTCTATCTCTATAAACATGGAAATATCTACACTGCCATCTGTACAAACATGGAAATATCTACACAGTCATCTGTAGAAACATGGAAATATCTACACCGCTATCTCTATAAACATGGAAATAACTACACACCTATCTCTATAAACATGGAAATATCTACACCGCTATCTCCATCAACATGGAAATATACACACCGCCATCTCTTTAAACATGGAGGTATCTACAACGCCATCTACATAAAGAAGAAAATATCTACACTGCCATCTACATAAACATGGAAATATCTACACCGCCGTCTCTATAAACAAGGAAATATCTACACTGCCATTTGTAGAAAGATGGAAATATCTACACCGCCATCTGTATAAACGTGGAAATATCTACACCGCTATCTGTATAAACATGGAAATATCTACACCGCAATCTGTATAAACATGGAAATAACTACACCGCTCTCTGTATAAATATGAAATATCTAAACCGCTATCTCTATAAAAGTGGAAATATCTACACTGCTATCAGTATAAACATGGAAATATCCTCACTGCTATCTCTATGAACATTGATAGATCTACACCGCTATCTCTATAAACATGGAAATATCTACACCGCCATCTCTATAAACATGGAAATATCTACACCGTCATCTGTATAAACATGGAAATATCTACACCGCTATCGGTATAAACATGGAAATATCTACACCGCGATCTGTATAAACATGGAAATATCTACACCGCGATCTGTATAAACATGGAAATATCTAAACCGCTATCTGTGTAAACATGGAAATATCTACACAGCTATCTCTATAAACATGGAAATATCTACACCGCCATCTGTATAAACATGGAAATACCTACAAAGTCATCTGTATAAACATGGAAATATCTACACAGCCATCTGTATAAACATGGAAATATCTACACAGCCATCTGTATAAACCTGGAAATATCTGCACTGTCATCTATATAAACATGGAAATATCTACAGAGAATTCTGTATAAACATGGAAATATCGGCACAGCCATCTGTATAAACATGGAAATATCTACAACGCTATCTGTATAAACATGGAAATATCTACACCGCTATGTGTATTAACGTGGAAATATCTCCACTGCTATCTGTATAAACATGGACAAATCTCCACCGCAATATGTATAAACATGAAAATAACTACACTTCTATCTCTATAAACATGGAAATATCTACACTGCCATCTGTACAAACATGGAAATATCTACACAGTCATCTGTAGAAACATGGAAATATCTACACCGCTATCTCTATAAACATGGAAATAACTACACAGCTATCTCTATAAACATGGAAATATCTACACCGCTATCTCCATCAACATGGAAATATACACACCGCCATCTCTTTAAACATGGAGGTATCTACAACGCCATCTACATAAAGAAGAAAATATCTACACTGCCATCTACATAAACATGGAAATATCTACACCGCCGTCTCTATAAACATGGAAATATCTACACTGCCATTTGTAGAAAGATGGAAATATCTACACCGCCATCTGTATAAACGTGGAAATATCTACACCGCTATCTGTATAAACATGGAAATATCTACAACGCAATCTGTATAAACATGGAAATATCTACACCACTCTCTGTATAAATATGAAATATCTAAACCGCTATCTCTATAAAAGTGGAAATATCTACACTGCTATCAGTATAAACATGGAAATACCTCACTGCTATCTCTATGAACATTGATATATCTTCACCGCTATCTCTATAAACATGGAAATATCTACACCGCCATCTCTATAAACTTGGAAATATCTACACCGTCATCTGTATAAACATGGAAATATCTACACTGCTATCGGTATAAACATGGAAATATCTACACCGCGATCTGTATAAACATGGAAATATCCACACCGCGATCTGTATAAACATGGAAATATCTAAACCGCTATCTGTGTAAACATGGAAATATTTACACAGCTATCTCTATAAACATGGAAATATCTACACCGCCATCTGTATAAACATGGAAATACCTACAAAGTCATCTGTATAAACATGGAAATATCCACACAGCCATCTGCATAAACATGGAAATATCTACACCGCCATCTCTATAAACATGGAAATATCTACACCGTCATCTCTATAAACATGGAAATATCTACACCGCTATCGGTATAAACATGGAAATATCTACACCGCGATCTGTATAAACATGGAAATATCTACACCGCGATCTGTATAAACATGGAAATATCTAAACCACTATCTGTGTAAACATGGAAATATCTACACAGCTATCTCTATAAACATGGAAATATCTACACCGTCATCTGTATAAACATGGAAATATCTACACCGCTATCGGTATAAACATGGAAATATCTACACCGCGATCTGTATAAACATGGAAATATCCACACCGCGATCTGTATAAACATGGAAATATCTAAACCGCTATCTGTGTAAACATGGAAATATCTACACAGCTATCTCTATAAACATGGAAATATCAACACCGCCATCTGTATAAACATGGAAATACCTACAAAGTCATCTGTATAAACATGGAAATATCTACACAGCCATCTGTATAAACCTGGAAATATCTGCACTGTCATCTATATAAACATGGAAATATCTACAGAGAACTCTGTGTAAACATGGAAATATCGGCACAGCCATCTGTATAAACATGGAAATATCTACAACACTATCTGTATAAACATGGAAATATCTACACCGCTATGTGTATTAACGTGGAAATATCTCCATTGCTATCTGTATAAACATGGACAAATCTCCACCGCAATATGTATAAACATGAAAATATCTACACTTCTATCTCTATAAACATGGAAATATCTACACTGCTTCCTGTACAAACATGGAAATATCTACACAGTCATCTGTAGAAACATGGAAATATCTACACCGCTATCTCTAAAAACATGGAAATAACTACACCGCTATCTCTATAAACATGGAAATATCTACACCGCTATCTCCATCAACATGGAAATATACACACCGCCATCTCTTTAAACATGGAGGTATCTACAACGCCATCTACATAAACAAGAAAATATCTACACTGCCATCTATATAAACATGGAAATATCTACACCGCCATCTCTATAAACATGGAAATATCTACACTGCCATTTGTAGAAAGATGGAAATATCTACACCGCCATCTGTATAAACGTGGAAATATCTACACCGCTATCTGTATAAACATGGAAATATCTACACCGCAATCTGTATAAACATGGAAATATCTACACTGCTCTCTGTATAAATATGAAATATCTTAACCGCTATCTCTATAAAAGTGGAAATATCTACACTGCTATCTGTATAAACATGGAAATATCCTCACTGCTATCTCTATGAACATTGATAGATCTACACCGCTATCTCTATAAACATGGAAATATCTACACCGCCATCTCTATAAACATGGAAATATCTACACCGTCATCTGTATAAACATGGAAATATCTACACCGCTATCGGTATAAACATGGAAATATCCACACAGCGATCTGTATAAACATGGAAATATCTACACCGCGATCTGTATAAACATGGAAATATCTAAACCGCTATCTGTGTAAACATGGAAATATCTACACAGCTATCTGTATAAACATGGAAATATCTACACCGCCATCTGTATAAACATGGAAATACCTACAAAGTCATCTGTATAAACATGGAAATATCTACACAGCCATCTGTATAAACATGGAAATATCTACACAGCCATCTGTATAAACCTGGAAATATCTGCACTGTCATCTATATAAACATGGAAATATCTACAGAGAACTCTGTATAAACATGGAAATATCGGCACAGCCATCTGTATAAACATGGAAATATCTACAACGCTATCTGTATAAACATGGAAATATCTACACCGCTATGTGTATTAACGTGGAAATATCTCCACTGCTATCTCTATAAACATGCACAAATCTCCACCGCAATATGTATAAGCATGAAAATAACTACACTTCTATCTCTATAAACATGGAAATATCTACACTGCCATCTGTACAAACATGGAAATATCTACACAGTCATCTGTAGAAACATGGAAATATCTACACCGCTATCTCTATAAACATGGAAATAACTACACAGCTATCTCTATAAACATGGAAATATCTACACCGCTATCTCCATCAACATGGAAATATACACACCGCCATCTCTTTAAACATGGAGGTATCTACAACGCCATCTACATAAAGAAGAAAATATCTACACTGCCATCTACATAAACATGGAAATATCTACACCGCCGTCTCTATAAACATGGAAATATCTACACTGCCATTTGTAGAGAGATGGAAATATCTACACCGCCATCTGTATAAACGTGGAAATATCTACACCGCTATCTGTATAAACATGGAAATATCTACACCGCAATCTGTATAAACATGGAAATATCTACACCGCTCTCTGTATAAATATGAAATATCTAAACCGCTGTCTCTATAAAAGTGGAAATATCTACACTGCTATCAGTATAAACATGGAAATATCCTCACTGCTATCTCTATGAACATTGATAGATCTACACCGCTATCTCTATAAACATGGAAATATCTACACCGCCATCTCTATAAACATGGAAATATCTACACCGTCATCTGTATAAACATGGAAATATCTACACCGCTATCGGTATAAACATGGAAATATCTACACCGCGATCTGTATAAACATGGAAATATCTACACCGCGATCTGTATAAACATGGAAATATCTAAACCGCTATCTGTGTAAACATGGAAATATCTACACAGCTATCTGTATAAACATGGAAATATCTACACCGCCATCTGTATAAACATGGAAATGCCTACAAAGTCATCTGTATAAACATGGAAATATCTACACAGCCATCTGTATAAACATGGAAATATCTACACAGCCATCTGTATAAACCTGGAAATATCTGCACTGTCATCTATATAAACATGGAAATATCTACAGAGAACTCTGTATAAACATGGAAATATCGGCACAGCCATCTGTATAAACATGGAAATATCTACAACGCTATCTGTATAAACATGGAAATATCTACACCGCTATGTGTATTAACGTGGAAATATCTCCACTGCTATCTGTATAAACATGCACAAATCTCCACCGCAATATGTATAAACATGAAAATAACTACACTTCTATCTCTATAAACATGGAAATATCTACACTGCCATCTGTACAAACATGGAAATATCTACACAGTCATCTGTAGAAACATGGAAATATCTACACCGCTATCTCTATAAACATGGAAATAACTACACAGCTATCTCTATAAACATGGAAATATCTACACCGCTATCTCCATCAACATGGAAATATACACACCGCCATCTCTTTAAACATGGAGGTATCTACAACGCCATCTACATAAAGAAGAAAATATCTACACTGCCATCTACATAAACATGGAAATATCTACACCGCCGTCTCTATAAACATGGAAATATCTACACTGCCATTTGTAGAGAGATGGAAATATCTACACCGCCATCTGTATAAACGTGGAAATATCTACACCGCTATCTGTATAAACATGGAAATATCTACACCGCAATCTGTATAAACATGGAAATATCTACACCGCTCTCTGTATAAATATGAAATATCTAAACCGCTATCTCTATAAAAGTGGAAAAATCTACACTGCTATCAGTATAAACATGGAAATACCTCACTGCTATCTCTATGAACATTGATATATCTACACCGCTATCTCTATAAACATGGAAATATCTACACCGCCATCTCTATAAACATGGAAATATCTACACCGTCATCTGTATAAACATGGAAATATCTACACCGCTATCGGTATAAACATGGAAATATCTACACCGCGATCTTTATAAACATGGAAATATCCACACCGCGATCTGTATAAACATGGAAATATCTAAACCGCTATCTGTGTAAACATGGAAATATCTACACAGCTATCTCTATAAACATGGAAATATCTACACCGCCATCTGTATAAACATGGAAATACCTACAAAGTCATCTGTATAAACATGGAAATATCTACACAGCCATCTGCATAAACATGGAAATATCTACACCGCCATCTCTATAAACATGGAAATATCTACACCGTCATCTGTATAAACATGGAAATATCTACACCGCTATCGGTATAAACATGGAAATATCTACACCGCGATCTGTATAAACATGGAAATATCTAAACCGCTATCTGTGTAAACCTGGAAATATCTACACAGCTATCTCTATAAACATGGAAATATCTACACCGCCATCTGTATAAACATGGAAATACCTACAAAGTCATCTGTATAAACATGGAAATATCTACACAGCCATCTGTATAAACATGGAAATATCTACACAGCCATCTGTATAAACCTGGAAATATCTGCACTGTCATCTATATAAACATGGAAATATCTACAGAGAACTCTGTATAAACATGGAAATATCGGCACAGCCATCTGTATAAACATGGAAATATCTACAACGCTATCTGTATAAACATGGAAATATCTACACCGCTATGTGTATTAACGTGGAAATATGTCCACTGCTATCTGTATAAACATGGACAAATCACCACCGCAATATGTATAAACATGAAAATATCTACACTTCTATCTCTAGAAACATGGAAATATCTACACTGCCATCTGTACAAACATGGAAATATCTACACAGTCATCTGTAGAAACATGGAAATATCTACACCGCTATCTCTATAAACATGGAAATAACTACACCGCTATCTCTATAAACATGGAAATATCTACACCGCTATCTCCATCAACATGCAAATATACACACCGCCATCTCTTTAAACATGGAGGTATCTACAACGCCATCTACATAAACAAGAAAATATCTACACTGCCATCTATATAAACATGGAAATATCTACACCGCCATCTCTATAAACATGGAAATATCTACACTGCCATTTGTAGAAAGATGGAAATATCTACACCGCCATCTGTATAAACGTGGAAATATCTACACCGCTATCTGTATAAACATGGAAATATCTACACCGCAATCTGTATAAACATGGAAATATCTACACTGCTCTCTGTATAAATATGAAATATCTGAACCGCTATCTCTATAAAAGTGGAAATATCTACACTGCTATCTGTATAAACATGGAAATATCCTCACTGCTATCTCTATGAACATTGATAGATCTACACCGCTATCTCTATAAACATGGAAATACCTACACCGCCATCTCTATAAACATGGAAATATCTACACCGTCATCTGTATAAACATGGAAATATCTACACCGCTATCGGTATAAACATGGAAATATCTACACCGCGATCTGTATAAACATGGAAATATCTACACCGCGATCTGTATAAACATGGAAATATCTAAACCGCTATCTGTGTAAACATGGAAATATCTACACCGCTATCTGTATAAACATGGAAATATCTACACCGCCATCTGTATAAACATGGAAATACCTACAAAGTCATCTGTATAAACATGGAAATATCTACACAGCCATATGTATAAACATGGAAATATCTACACAGCCATCTGTATAAACCTGGAAATATCTGCACTGTCATCTATATAAACATGGAAATATCTACAGAGAACTCTGTATAAACATGGAAATATCGGCACAGCCATCTGTATAAACATGGAAATATCTACAACGCTATCTGTATAAACATGGAAATATCTACACCGCTATGTGTATTAACGTGGAAATATCTCCATTGCTATCTGTATAAACATGGACAAATCTCCACCGCAATATGTATAAACATGAAAATATCTACACTTCTATCTCTATAAACATGGAAATATCTACACTGCCATCTGTACAAACATGGAAATATCTACACAGTCATTTGTAGAAACATGGAAATATCTACACCGCTATCTCTATAAACATGGAAATAACTACACACCTATCTCTATAAACATGGAAATATCTACACCGCTATCTCCATCAACATGGAAATATACACACCGCCATCTCTTTAAACATGGAGGTATCTACAACGCCATCTACATAAAGAAGAAAATATCTACACTGCCATCTACATAAACATGGAAATATCTACACCGCCGTCTCTATAAACAAGGAAATATCTACACTGCCATTTGTAGAAAGATGGAAATATCTACACCGCCATCTGTATAAACGTGGAAATATCTACACCGCTATCTGTATAAACATGGAAATATCTACACCGCAATCTGTATAAACATGGAAATATCTACACCGCTCTCTGTATAAATATGAAATATCTAAACCGCTATCTCTATAAAAGTGGAAATATCTACACTGCTATCAGTATAAACATGGAAATATCCTCACTGCTATCTCTATGAACATTGATAGATCTACACCGCTATCTCTATAAACATGGAAATATCTACACCGCCATCTCTATAAACATGGAAATATCTACACCGTCATCTGTATAAACATGGAAATATCTACACCGCTATCGGTATAAACATGGAAATATCTACACCGCGATCTGTATAAACATGGAAATATCTACACCGCGATCTGTATAAACATGGAAATATCTAAACCGCTATCTGTGTAAACATGGAAATATCTACACAGCTATCTCTATAAACATGGAAATATCTTCACCGTCATCTGTATAAACATGGAAATATCTACACCGCTATCGGTATAAACATGGAAATATCTACACCGCGATCTGTATAAACATGGAAATATCCACACCGCGATCTGTATAAACATGGAAATATCTAAACCGCTATCTGTGTAAACATGGAAATATCTACACAGCTATCTCTATAAACATGGAAATATCTACACCGCCATCTGTATAAACATGGAAATACCTACAAAGTCATTTGTATATACATGGAAATATCTACACAGCCATCTGTATAAACCTGGAAATATCTGCACTGTCATCTATATAAACATGGAAATATCTACAGAGAACTCTGTGTAAACATGGAAATATCGGCACAGCCATCTGTATAAACATGGAAATATCTACAACGCTATTTGTATAAACATGGAAATATCTACACCGCTATGTGTATTAACGTGGAAATATCTCCATTGCTATCTGTATAAACATGGAAAAATCTCCACCGCAATATGTATAAACATGAAAATATCTACACTTCTATCTCTATAAACATGGAAATATCTACACTGCCATCTGTACAAACATGGAAATATCTACACAGTCATCTGTAGAAACATGGAAATATCTACACCGCTATCTCTAAAAACATGGAAATAACTACACCGCTATCTCTATAAACATGGAAATATCTACACCGCTATCTCCATCAACATGGAAATATACACACCGCCATCTCTTTAAACATGGAGGTATCTACAACGCCATCTACATAAACAAGAAAATATCTAGACTGCCATCTATATAAACATGGAAATATCTACACCGCCATATCTATAAACATGGAAATATCTACACTGCCATTTGTAGAAAGATGGAAATATCTACACCGCCATCTGTATAAACGTGGAAATATCTACACCGCTATCTGTATAAACATGGAAATATCTACACCGCAATCTGTATAAACATGGAAGTATCTACACTGTTCTCTGTATAAATATGAAATATCTGAACCGCTATCTCTATAAAAGTGGAAATATCTACACTGCTATCTGTATAAACATGGAAATATCCTCACTGCTATCTCTATGAACATTGATAGATCTACACCGCTATCTCTATAAACATGGAAATATCTACACCGCCATCTCTATAAACATGGAAATATCTACACCGTCATCTGTATAAAGATGGAAATATCTACACCGCTATCGGTATAAACATGGAAATATCTACACCGCGATCTGTATAAACATGGAAATATCTACACCGCGATCTGTATAAACATGGAAATATCTAAACCGCTATCTGTGTAAACATGGAATTATCTACACAGCTATCTCTATAAACATGGAAATATCTACACCGCCATCTGTATAAACATGGAAATACCTACAAAGTCATCTGTATAAACATGGAAATATCTACACAGCCATCTGTATAAACATGGAAATATCTACACAGCCATCTGTATAAATCTGGAAATATCTGCACTGTCATCTATATAAACATGGAAATATCTACAGGGAACTCTGTATAAACATGGAAATATCGGCACAGCCATCTGTATAAACATGGAAATATCTACAATGCTATCTGTATAAACATGGAAATATCTACACCGCTATGTGTATTAACGTGGAAATATCTCCACTGCTATCTGTATAAACATGGACAAATCTCCACCGCAATATGTATAAACATGAAAATATCTACACTTCTATCTCTATAAACATGGAAATATCTACACTGCCATCTGCACAAACATGGAAATATCTACACAGTCATCTGTAGAAACATGGAAATATCTACACCGCTATCTCTATAAACATGGAAATAACTACACAGCTATCTCTATAAACATGGAAATATCTACACCGCTATCTCCATCAACATGGAAATATACACACCGCCATCTCTTTAAACGTGGAGGTATCTACAACGCCATCTACATAAAGAAGAAAATATCTACACTGCCGTCTACATAAACATGGAAATATCTACACCGCCGTCTCTATAAACATGCAAATATCTACACTGCCATTTGTAGAAAGATGGAAATATCTACACCGCCATCTGTATAAACGTGGAAATATCTACACCGCTATCTGTATAAACATGGAAATATCTACACCGCAATCTGTATAAACATGGAAATATCTACACCGCTCTCTGTATAAATATGAAATATCTTAACCGCTATCTCTATAAAAGTGGAAATATCTACACTGCTATCAGTATAAACATGGAAATATCCTCACTGCTATCTCTATGAACATTGATATATCTACACTGCTATCTCTATAAACATGGAAATATCTACACCGCCATCTCTATAAACATGGAAATATCTACACCGTCATCTGTATAAACATGGAAATATCTACACCGCTATCGGTATAAACATGGAAATATCTACACCGCGATCTGTATAAACATGGAAATATCCACACCGCGATCTGTATAAACATGGAAATATCTAAACCGCTATCTTTGTAAACATGGAAATATCTACACAGCTATCTCTATAAACATGGAAATATCTACACTGCCATCTGTATAAACATGGAAATACCTATAAAGTCATCTGTATAAACATGGAAATATCTACACAGCCATCTGTATAAACATGGAAATATCTACACAGCCATCTCTATAAACATGGAAATATCTACACCGTCATCTGTATAAACATGGAAATATCTACACCGCTATCGGTATAAACATGGAAATATCTACACCGCGATCTGTATAAACATGGAAATATCTACACCGCGATCTGTATAAACATGGAAATATCTAAACCGCTATCTGTGTAAACATGGAAATATCTACACAGCTATCTGTATAAACATGGAAATATCTACACCGCCATCTGTATAAACATGGAAATACCTACAAAGTCATCTGTATAAACATGGAAATATCTACACAGCCATATGTATAAACATGGAAATATCTACACAGCCATCTGTATAAACCTGGAAATATCTGCACTGTCATCTATATAAACATGGAAATATCTACAGAGAACTCTGTATAAACATGGAAATATCAGCACAGCCATCTGTATAAACATGGAAATATCTACAACGCTATCTGTATAAACATGGAAATATCTACACCGCTATGTGTATTAACGTGGAAATATCTCCATTGCTATCTGTATAAACATGGACAAATCTCCACCGCAATATGTATAAACATGAAAATATCTACACTTCTATCTCTATAAACATGGAAATATCTACACTGCCATCTGTACAAACATGGAAATATCTACACAGTCATTTGTAGAAACATGGAAATATCTACACCGCTATCTCTATAAACATGGAAATAACTACACACCTATCTCTATAAACATGGAAATATCTACACCGCTATCTCCATCAACATGGAAATATACACACCGCCATCTCTTTAAACATGGAGGTATCTACAACGCCATCTACATAAAGAAGAAAATATCTACACTGCCATCTACATAAACATGGAAATATCTACACCGCCGTCTCTATAAACAAGGAAATATCTACACTGCCATTTGTAGAAAGATGGAAATATCTACACCGCCATCTGTATAAACGTGGAAATATCTACACCGCTATCTGTATAAACATGGAAATATCTACACCGCAATCTGTATAAACATGGAAATATCTACACCGCTCTCTGTATAAATATGAAATATCTAAACCGCTATCTCTATAAAAGTGGAAATATCTACACTGCTATCAGTATAAACATGGAAATATCCTCACTGCTATCTCTATGAACATTGATAGATCTACACCGCTATCTCTATAAACATGGAAATATCTACACCGCCATCTCTATAAACATGGAAATATCTACACCGTCATCTGTATAAACATGGAAATATCTACACCGCTATCGGTATAAACATGGAAATATCTACACCGCGATCTGTATAAACATGGAAATATCTACACCGTGATCTGTATAAACATGGAAATATCTAAACCGCTATCTGTGTAAACATGGAAATATCTACACAGCTATCTCTATAAACATGGAAATATCTACACCGTCATCTGTATAAACATGGAAATATCTACACCGCTATCGGTATAAACATGGAAATATCTACACCGCGATCTGTATAAACATGGAAATATCCACACCGCGATCTGTATAAACATGGAAATATCTAAACCGCTATCTGTGTAAACATGGAAATATCTACACAGCTATCTCTATAAACATGGAAATATCTACACCGCCATCTGTATAAACATGGAAATACCTACAAAGTCATTTGTATAAACATGGAAATATCTACACAGCCATCTGTATAAACCTGGAAATATCTGCACTGTCATCTATATAAACATGGAAATATCTACAGAGAACTCTGTGTAAACATGGAAATATCGGCACAGCCATCTGTATAAACATGGAAATATCTTCAACGCTATTTGTATAAACATGGAAATATCTACACCGCTATGTGTATTAACGTGGAAATATCTCCATTGCTATCTGTATAAACATGGAAAAATCTCCACCGCAATATGTATAAACATGAAAATATCTACACTTCTATCTCTATAAACATGGAAATATCTACACTGCTATCTGTACAAACATGGAAATATCTACACAGTCATCTGTAGAAACATGGAAATATCTACACCGCTATCTCTAAAAACATGGAAATAACTACACCGCTATCTCTATAAACATGGAAATATCTACACCGCTATCTCCATCAACATGGAAATATACACACCGCCATCTCTTTAAACATGGAGGTATCTACAACGCCATCTACATAAACAAGAAAATATCTAGACTGCCATCTATATAAACATGGAAATATCTACACCGCCATATCTATAAACATGGAAATATCTACACTGCCATTTGTAGAAAGATGGAAATATCTACACCGCCATCTGTATAAACGTGGAAATATCTACACCGCTATCTGTATAAACATGGAAATATCTACACCGCAATCTGTATAAACATGGAAGTATCTACACTGCTCTCTGTATAAATATGAAATATCTGAACCGCTATCTCTATAAAAGTGGAAATATCTACACTGCTATCTGTATAAACATGGAAATATCCTCACTGCTATCTCTATGAACATTGATAGATCTACACCGCTATCTCTATAAACATGGAAATATCTACACCGCCATCTCTATAAACATGGAAATATCTACACCGTCATCTGTATAAAGATGGAAATATCTACACCGCTATCGGTATAAACATGGAAATATCTACACCGCGATCTGTATAAACATGGAAATATCTACACCGCGATCTGTATAAACATGGAAATATCTAAACCGCTATCTGTGTAAACATGGAATTATCTACACAGCTATCTCTATAAACATGGAAATATCTACACCGCCATCTGTATAAACATGGAAATACCTACAAAGTCATCTGTATAAACATGGAAATATCTACACAGCCATCTGTATAAACATGGAAATATCTACACAGCCATCTGTATAAATCTGGAAATATCTGCACTGTCATCTATATAAACATGGAAATATCTACAGGGAACTCTGTATAAACATGGAAATATCGGCACAGCCATCTGTATAAACATGGAAATATCTACAACGCTATCTGTATAAACATGGAAATATCTACACCGCTATGTGTATTAACGTGGAAATATCTCCACTGCTATCTGTATAAACATGGACAAATCTCCACCGCAATATGTATAAACATGAAAATATCTACACTTCTATCTCTATAAACATGGAAATATCTACACTGCCATCTGCACAAACATGGAAATATCTACACAGTCATCTGTAGAAACATGGAAATATCTACACCGCTATCTCTATAAACATGGAAATAACTACACAGCTATCTCTATAAACATGGAAATATCTACACCGCTATCTCCATCAACATGGAAATATACACACCGCCATCTCTTTAAACGTGGAGGTATCTACAACGCCATCTACATAAAGAAGAAAATATCTACACTGCCGTCTACATAAACATGGAAATATCTACACCGCCGTCTCTATAAACATGCAAATATCTACACTGCCATTTGTAGAAAGATGGAAATATCTACACCGCCATCTGTATAAACGTGGAAATATCTACACCGCTATCTGTATAAACATGGAAATATCTACACCGCAATCTGTATAAACATGGAAATATCTACACCGCTCTCTGTATAAATATGAAATATCTTAACCGCTATCTCTATAAAAGTGGAAATATCTACACTGCTATCAGTATAAACATGGAAATATCCTCACTGCTATCTCTATGAACATTGATATATCTACACTGCTATCTCTATAAACATGGAAATATCTACACCGCCATCTCTATAAACATGGAAATATCTACACCGTCATCTGTATAAACATGGAAATATCTACACCGCTATCGGTATAAACATGGAAATATCTACACCGCGATCTGTATAAACATGGAAATATCCACACCGCGATCTGTATAAACATGGAAATATCTAAACCGCTATCTTTGTAAACATGGAAATATCTACACAGCTATCTCTATAAACATGGAAATATCTACACTGCCATCTGTATAAACATGGAAATACCTATAAAGTCATCTGTATAAACATGGAAATATCTACACAGCCATCTGTATAAACATGGAAATATCTACACAGCCATCTCTATAAACATGGAAATATCTACACCGTCATCTGTATAAACATGGAAATATCTACACCGCTATCGGTATAAACATGGAAATATCTACACCGCGATCTGTATAAACATGGAAATATCTACACCGCGATCTGTATAAACATGGAAATATCTAAACCGCTATCTGTGTAAACATGGAAATATCTACACAGCTATCTGTATAAACATGGAAATATCTACACCGCCATCTGTATAAACATGGAAATACCTACAAAGTCATCTGTATAAACATGGAAATATCTACACAGCCATATGTATAAACATGGAAATATCTACACAGCCATCTGTATAAACCTGGAAATATCTGCACTGTCATCTATATAAACATGGAAATATCTACAGAGAACTCTGTATAAACATGGAAATATCAGCACAGCCATCTGTATAAACATGGAAATATCTACAACGCTATCTGTATAAACATGGAAATATCTACACCGCTATGTGTATTAACGTGGAAATATCTCCATTGCTATCTGTATAAACATGGACAAATCTCCACCGCAATATGTATAAACATGAAAATATCTACACTTCTATCTCTATAAACATGGAAATATCTACACTGCCATCTGTACAAACATGGAAATATCTACACAGTCATTTGTAGAAACATGGAAATATCTACACCGCTATCTCTATAAACATGGAAATAACTACACACCTATCTCTATAAACATGGAAATATCTACACCGCTATCTCCATCAACATGGAAATATACACACCGCCATCTCTTTAAACATGGAGGTATCTACAACGCCATCTACATAAAGAAGAAAATATCTACACTGCCATCTACATAAACATGGAAATATCTACACCGCCGTCTCTATAAACAAGGAAATATCTACACTGCCATTTGTAGAAAGATGGAAATATCTACACCGCCATCTGTATAAACGTGGAAATATCTACACCGCTATCTGTATAAACATGGAAATATCTACACCGCAATCTGTATAAACATGGAAATATCTACACCGCTCTCTGTATAAATATGAAATATCTAAACCGCTATCTCTATAAAAGTGGAAATATCTACACTGCTATCAGTATAAACATGGAAATATCCTCACTGCTATCTCTATGAACATTGATAGATCTACACCGCTATCTCTATAAACATGGAAATATCTACACCGCCATCTCTATAAACATGGAAATATCTACACCGTCATCTGTATAAACATGGAAATATCTACACCGCTATCGGTATAAACATGGAAATATCTACACCGCGATCTGTATAAACATGGAAATATCTACACCGCGATCTGTATAAACATGGAAATATCTAAACCGATATCTGTGTAAACATGGAAATATCTACACAGCTATCTCTATAAACATGGAAATATCTACACCGTCATCTGTATAAACATGGAAATATCTACACCGCTATCGGTATAAACATGGAAATATCTACACCGCGATCTGTATAAACATGGAAATATCCACACCGCGATCTGTATAAACATGGAAATATCTAAACCGCTATCTGTGTAAACATGGAAATATCTACACAGCTATCTCTATAAACATGGAAATATCTACACCGCCATCTGTATAAACATGGAAATACCTACAAAGTCATTTGTATAAACATGGAAATATCTACACAGCCATCTGTATAAACCTGGAAATATCTGCACTGTCATCTATATAAACATGGAAATATCTACAGAGAATTCTGTGTAAACATGGAAATATCGGCACAGCCATCTGTATAAACATGGAAATATCTTCAACGCTATTTGTATAAACATGGAAATATCTACACCGCTATGTGTATTAACGTGGAAATATCTCCATTGCTATCTGTATAAACATGGAAAAATCTCCACCGCAATATGTATAAACATGAAAATATCTACACTTCTATCTCTATAAACATGGAAATATCTACACTGCTATCTGTACAAACATGGAAATATCTACACAGTCATCTGTAGAAACATGGAAATATCTACACCGCTATCTCTAAAAACATGGAAATAACTACACCGCTATCTCTATAAACATGGAAATATCTACACCGCTATCTCCATCAACATGGAAATATACACACCGCCATCTCTTTAAACATGGAGGTATCTACAACGCCATCTACATAAACAAGAAAATATCTAGACTGCCATCTATATAAACATGGAAATATCTACACCGCCATATCTATAAACATGGAAATATCTACACTGCCATTTGTAGAAAGATGGAAATATCTACACCGCCATCTGTATAAACGTGGAAATATCTACACCGCTATCTGTATAAACATGGAAATATCTACACCGCAATCTGTATAAACATGGAAGTATCTACACTGCTCTCTGTATAAATATGAAATATCTGAACCGCTATCTCTATAAAAGTGGAAATATCTACACTGCTATCTGTATAAACATGGAAATATCCTCACTGCTATCTCTATGAACATTGATAGATCTACACCGCTATCTCTATAAACATGGAAATATCTACACCGCCATCTCTATAAACATGGAAATATCTACACCGTCATCTGTATAAAGATGGAAATATCTACACCGCTATCGGTATAAACATGGAAATATCTACACCGCGATCTGTATAAACATGGAAATATCTACACCGCGATCTGTATAAACATGGAAATATCTAAACCGCTATCTGTGTAAACATGGAATTATCTACACAGCTATCTCTATAAACATGGAAATATCTACACCGCCATCTGTATAAACATGGAAATACCTACAAAGTCATCTGTATAAACATGGAAATATCTACACAGCCATCTGTATAAACATGGAAATATCTACACAGCCATCTGTATAAATCTGGAAATATCTGCACTGTCATCTATATAAACATGGAAATATCTACAGGGAACTCTGTATAAACATGGAAATATCTGCACAGCCATCTGTATAAACATGGAAATATCTACAACGCTATCTGTATAAACATGGAAATATCTACACCGCTATGTGTATTAACGTGGAAATATCTCCACTGCTATCTGTATAAACATGGACAAATCTCCACCGCAATATGTATAAACATGAAAATATCTACACTTCCATCTATATAAACATGGAAATATCTACACTGCCATCTGTACAAACATGGAAATATCTACACAGTCATCTGTAGAAACATGGAAATATCTACACCGCTATCTCTATAAACATGGAAATAACTACACAGCTATCTCTATAAACATGGAAATATCTACACCGCTATCTCCATCAACATGGAAATATACACACCGCCATCTCTTTAAACATGGAGGTATCTACAACGCCATCTACATAAAGAAGAAAATATCTACACTGCCGTCTACATAAACATGGAAATATCTACACCGCCGTCTCTATAAACATGCAAATATCTACACTGCCATTTGTAGAAAGATGGAAATATCTACACCGCCGTCTGTATAAACGTGGAAATATCTACACCGCTATCTGTATAAACATGGAAATATCTACACCGCAATCTGTATAAACATGGAAATATCTACACCGCTCTCTGTATAAATATGAAATATCTTAACCGCTATCTCTATAAAAGTGGAAATATCTACACTGCTATCAGTATAAACATGGAAATATCCTCACTGCTATCTCTATGAACATTGATATATCTACACTGCTATCTCTATAAACATGGAAATATCTACACCGCCATCTCTATAAACATGGAAATATCTACACCGTCATCTGTATAAACATGGAAATATCTACACCGCTATCGGTATAAACATGGAAATATCTACACCGCGATCTGTATAAACATGGAAATATCCACACCGCGATCTGTATAAACATGGAAATATCTACACCGCGATCTGTATAAACATGGAAATATCTAAACCGCTATCTGTGTAAACATGGAAATATCTACACAGCTATCTGTATAAACATGGAAATATCTACACCGCCATCTGTATAAACATGGAAATAACTACAAAGTCATCTGTATAAACATGGAAATATCTACACAGCCATCTGTATAAACATGGAAATATCTACACAGCCATCTGTATAAACCTGGAAATATCTGCACTGTCATCTATATAAACATGGAAATATCTACAGAGAACTCTGTATAAACATGGAAATATCGGCACAGCCATCTGTATAAACATGGAAATATCTACAACGCTATCTGTATAAACATGGAAATATCTACACCGCTATGTGTATTAACGTGGAAATATGTCCACTGCTATCTGTATAAACATGGACAAATCTCCACCGCAATATGTATAAACATGAAAATATCTACACTTCTATCTCTATAAACATGGAAATATCTACACTGCCATCTGTACAAACATGGAAATATCTACACAGTCATTTGTAGAAACATGGAAATATCTACACCGCTATCTCTATAAACATGGAAATAACTACACACCTATCTCTATAAACATGGAAATATCTACACCGCTATCTCCATCAACATGGAAATATACACACCGCCATCTCTTTAAACATGGAGGTATCTACAACGCCATCTACATAAAGAAGAAAATATCTACACTGCCATCTACATAAACATGGAAATATCTACACCGCCGTCTCTATAAACAAGGAAATATCTACACTGCCATTTGTAGAAAGATGGAAATATCTACACCGCCATCTGTATAAACGTGGAAATATCTACACCGCTATCTGTATAAACATGGAAATATCTACACCGCAATCTGTATAAACATGGAAATATCTACACCGCTCTCTGTATAAATATGAAATATCTAAACCGCTATCTCTATAAAAGTGGAAATATCTACACTGCTATCAGTATAAACATGGAAATATCCTCACTGCTATCTCTATGAACATTGATAGATCTACACCGCTATCTCTATAAACATGGAAATATCTACACCGCCATCTCTATAAACATGGAAATATCTACACCGTCATCTGTATAAACATGGAAATATCTACACCGCTATCGGTATAAACATGGAAATATCTACACCGCGATCTGTATAAACATGGAAATATCTACACCACGATCTGTATAAACATGGAAATATCTAAACCGCTATCTGTGTAAACATGGAAATATCTACACAGCTATCTCTATAAACATGGAAATATCTACACCGTCATCTGTATAAACATGGAAATATCTACACCGCTATCGGTATAAACATGGAAATATCTACACCGCGATCTGTATAAACATGGAAATATCCACACCGCGATCTGTATAAACATGGAAATATCTAAACCGCTATCTGTGTAAACATGGAAATATCTACACAGCTATCTCTATAAACATGGAAATATCTACACCGCCATCTGTATAAACATGGAAATACCTACAAAGTCATTTGTATAAACATGGAAATATCTACACAGCCATCTGTATAAACCTGGAAATATCTGCACTGTCATCTATATAAACATGGAAATATCTACAGAGAACTCTGTGTAAACATAGAAATATCGGCACAGCCATCTGTATAAACATGGAAATATCTACAACGCTATTTGTATAAACATGGAAATATCTACACCGCTATGTGTATTAACGTGGAAATATCTCCATTGCTATCTGTATAAACATGGAAAAATCTCCACCGCAATATGTATAAACATGAAAATATCTACACTTCTATCTCTATAAACATGGAAATATCTACACTGCCATCTGTACAAACATGGAAATATCTACACAGTCATCTGTAGAAACATGGAAATATCTACACCGCTATCTCTAAAAACATGGAAATAACTACACCGCTATCTCTATAAACATGGAAATATCTACACCGCTATCTCCATCAACATGGAAATATACACACCGCCATCTCTTTAAACATGGAGGTATCTACAACGCCATCTACATAAACAAGAAAATATCTACACTGCCATCTATATAAACATGGAAATATCTACACCGCCATATCTATAAACATGGAAATATCTACACTGCCATTTGTAGAAAGATGGAAATATCTACACCGCCATCTGTATAAACGTGGAAATATCTACACCGCTATCTGTATAAACATGGAAATATCTACACCGCAATCTGTATAAACATGGAAGTATCTACACTGCTCTCTGTATAAATATGAAATATCTGAACCGCTATCTCTATAAAAGTGGAAATATCTACACTGCTATCTGTATAAACATGGAAATATCCTCACTGCTATCTCTATGAACATTGATAGATCTACACCGCTATCTCTATAAACATGGAAATATCTACACCGCCATCTCTATAAACATGGAAATATCTACACCGTCATCTGTATAAAGATGGAAATATCTACACCGCTATCGGTATAAACATGGAAATATCTACACCGCAATCTGTATAAACATGGAAATATCTACACCGCGATCTGTATAAACATGGAAATATCTAAACCGCTATCTGTGTAAACATGGAATTATCTACACAGCTATCTCTATAAACATGGAAATATCTACACCGCCATCTGTATAAACATGGAAATACCTACAAAGTCATCTGTATAAACATGGAAATATCTACACAGCCATCTGTATAAACATGGAAATATCTACACAGCCATCTGTATAAACCTGGAAATATCTGCACTGTCATCTATATAAACATGGAAATATCTACAGAGAACTCTGTATAAACATGGAAATATCGGCACAGCCATCTGTATAAACATGGAAATATCTACAACGCTATCTGTATAAACATGGAAATATCTACACCGCTATGTGTATTAACGTGGAAATATCTCCACTGCTATCTGTATAAACATGGACAAATCTCCACCGCAATATGTATAAACATGAAAATATCTACACTTCTATCTCTATAAACATGGAAATATCTACACTGCCATCTGTACAAACATGGAAATATCTACACAGTCATCTGTAGAAACATGGAAATATCTACACCGCTATCTCTATAAACATTGAAATAACTACACAGCTATCTCTATAAACATGGAAATATCTACACCGCTATCTCCATCAACATGGAAATATACACACCGCCATCTCTTTAAACATGGAGGTATCTACAACGCCATCTACATAAAGAAGAAAATATCTACACTGCCGTCTACATAAACATGGAAATATCTACACCGCCGTCTCTATAAACATGCAAATATCTACACTGCCATTTGTAGAAAGATGGAAATATCTACACCGCCATCTGTAAAAACGTGGAAATATCTACACCGCTATCTGTATAAACATGGAAATATCTACACCGCAATCTGTATAAACATGGAAATATCTACACCGCTCTCTGTATAAATATGAAATATCTTAACCGCTATCTCTATAAAAGTGGAAATATCTACACTGCTATCAGTATAAACATGGAAATATCCTCACTGCTATCTCTATGAACATTGATATATCTACACTGCTATCTCTATAAACATGGAAATATCTACACCGCCATCTCTATAAACATGGAAATATCTACACCGTCATCTGTATAAACATGGAAATATCTACACCGCTATCGGTATAAACATGGAAATATCTACACCGCGATCTGTATAAACATGGAAATATCCACACCGCGATCTGTATAAACATGGAAATATCTAAACCGATATCTTTGTAAACATGTAAATATCTACACAGCTATCTCTATAAACATGGAAATATCTACACTGCCATCTGTATAAACATGGAAATACCTATAAAGTCATCTGTATAAACATGGAAATATCTACACAGCCATCTGTATAAACATGGAAATATCTATACAGCCATCTCTATAAACATGGAAATATCTACACCGTCATCTGTATAAACATGGAAATATCTACACCGCTATCGGTATAAACATGGAAATATCTACACCGCGATCTGTATAAACATGGAAATATCTACACCGCGATCTGTATAAACATGGAAATATCTAAACCGCTATCTGTGTAAACATGGAAATATCTACACAGCTATCTCTATAAACATGGAATTATCTACACCGCCATCTGTAAAAACATGGAAATAACTACAAAGTCATCTGTATAAACATGGAAATATCTACACAGCCATCTGTATAAACATGGAAATATCTAGACAGCCATCTGTATAAACCTGGAAATATCTGCATTGTCATCTATATAAACATGGAAATATCTAGAGAGAACTCTGTATAAACATGGAAATATCGGCACAGCCATCTGTATAAACATGGAAATATCTACAACGCTATCTGTATAAACATGGAAATATCTACACCGCTATGTGTATTAACGTGGAAATATCTCCATTGCTATCTGTATAAACATGGACAAATCTCCACCGCAATATGTATAAACATGAAAATATCTACACTTCTATCTCTATAAACATGGAAATATCTACACTGCCATCTGTACAAACATGGAAATATCTACACAGTCATCTGTAGAAACATGGAAATATCTACACCGCTATCTCTATAAACATGGAAATAACTACACCGCTATCTCTATATACATGGAAATAACTACACCGCTATCTCTATAAACATGGAAATATCTACACCGCTATCTCCATCAACATGGAAATATACACACTGCCATCTCTTTAAACATGGAGGTATCTACAACGCCATCTACATAAACAAGAAAATATCTACACTGCCATCTATATAAACATGGAAATATCTACACCGCCATCTCTATAAACATGGAAATATCTACACTGCCATTTGTAGAAAGATGGAAATATCTACACCGCCATCTGTATAAACGTGGAAATATCTACACCGCTATCTGTATAAACATGGAAATATCTACACCGCAATCTGTATAAACATGGAAATATCTACACTGCTCTCTGTATAAATATGAAATATCTGAACCGCTATCTCTATAAAAGTGGAAATATCTACACTGCTATCTGTATAAACATGGAAATATCCTCACTGCTATCTCTATGAACATTGATAGATCTACACCGCTATCTCTATAAACATGGAAATATCTACACCGCCATCTCTATAAACATGGAAATAACTACACCGTCATCTGTATAAACATGGAAATATCTACACCGCTATCGGTATAAACATGGAAATATCTACACCGCGATCTGTATAAACATGGAAATATCTACACCGCGATCTGTATAAACATGGAAATATCTAAACCGCTATCTGTGTAAACATGGAAATATCTACACAGCTATCTCTATAAACATGGAAATATCTACACCGCCATCTGTATAAACATGGAAATACCTACAAAGTCATCTGTATAAACATGGAAATATCTACACAGCCATCTGTATAAACATGGAAATATCTACACAGCCATCTGTATAAACCTGGAAATATCTGCACTGTCATCTATATAAACATGGAAATATCTACAGAGAACTCTGTATAAACATGGAAATATCGGCACAGCCATCTGTATAAACATGGAAATATCTACAACGCTATCTGTATAAACATGGAAATATCTACACCGCTATGTGTATTAACGTGGAAATATGTCCACTGCTATCTGTATAAACATGGACAAATCTCCACCGCAATATGTATAAACATGAAAATATCTACACTTATATCTCTATAAACATGGAAATATCTACACTGCCATCTGTACAAACATGGAAATATCTACACAGTCATCTGTAGAAACATGGAAATATCTACACCGCTATCTCTATAAACATGGAAATAACTACACAGCTATCTCTATAAACATGGAAATATCTACACCGCTATCTCCATCAACATGGAAATATACACACCGCCATCTCTTTAAACATGGAGGTATCTACAACGCCATCTACATAAAGAAGAAAATATCTACACTGCCATCTACATAAACATGGAAATATCTACACCGCCGTCTCTATAAACAAGGAAATATCTACACTGCCATAAGTAGAAAGATGGAAATATCTACACCGCCATCTGTATAAACGTGGAAATATCTACACCGCTATCTGTATAAACATGGAAATATCTACACCGCAATCTGTATAAACATGGAAATATCTACACCGCTCTCTGTATAAATATGAAATATCTAAACCGCTGTCTCTATAAAAGTGGAAATATCTACACTGCTATCAGTATAAACATGGAAATATCCTCACTGCTATCTCTATGAACATTGATAGATCTACACCGCTATCTCTATAAACATGGAAATATCTACACCGCCATCTCTATAAACATGGAAATATCTACACCGTCATCTGTATAAACATGGAAATATCTACACCGCTATCGGTATAAACATGGAAATATCTACACCGCGATCTGTATAAACATGGAAATATCTACACCGCGATCTGTATAAACATGGAAATATCTAAACCGCTATCTGTGTAAACATGGAAATATCTACACAGCTATCTGTATAAACATGGAAATATCTACACCGCCATCTGTATAAACATGGAAATACCTACAAAGTCATCTGTATAAACATGGAAATATCTACACAGCCATCTGTATAAACATGGAAATATCTACACAGCCATCTGTATAAACCTGGAAATATCTGCACTGTCATCTATATAAACATGGAAATATCTACAGAGAACTCTGTATAAACATGGAAATATCGGCACAGCCATCTGTATAAACATGGAAATATCTACAACGCTATCTGTATAAACATGGAAATATCTACACCGCTATGTGTATTAACGTGGAAATATGTCCACTGCTATCTGTATAAACATGGACAAATCTCCACCGCAATATGTATAAACATGAAAATATCTACACTTATATCTCTATAAACATGGAAATATCTACACTGCCATCTGTACAAACATGGAAATATCTACACAGTCATCTGTAGAAACATGGAAATATCTACACCGCTATCTCTATAAACATGGAAATAACTACACAGCTATCTCTATAAACATGGAAATATCTACACCGCTATCTCCATCAACATGGAAATATACACACCGCCATCTCTTTAAACATGGAGGTATCTACAACGCCATCTACATAAAGAAGAAAATATCTACACTGCCATCTACATAAACATGGAAATATCTACACCGCCGTCTCTATAAACAAGGAAATATCTACACTGCCATTTGTAGAAAGATGGAAATATCTACACCGCCATCTGTATAAACGTGGAAATATCTACACCGCTATCTGTATAAACATGGAAATATCTACACCGCAATCTGTATAAACATGGAAATATCTACACCGCTCTCTGTATAAATATGAAATATCTAAACCGCTATCTCTATAAAAGTGGAAATATCTACACTGCTATCAGTATAAACATGGAAATATCCTCACTGCTATCTCTATGAACATTGGTAGATCTACACCGCTATCTCTATAAACATGGAAATATCTACACCGCCATCTCTATAAACATGGAAATATCTACACCGTCATCTGTATAAACATGGAAATATCTACACCGCTATCGGTATAAACATGGAAATATCTACACCGCGATCTGTATAAACATGGAAATATCTACACCGCGATCTGTATAAACATGGAAATATCTAAACCGCTATCTGTGTAAACATGGAAATATCTACACAGCTCTCTCTATAAACATGGAAATATCTACACCGTCATCTGTATAAACATGGAAATATCTACACCGCTATCGGTATAAACATGGAAATATCTACACCGCGATCTGTATAAACATGGAAATATCCACACCGCGATCTGTATAAACATGGAAATATCTAAACCGCTATCTGTGTAAACATGGAAATATCTACACAGCTATCTCTATAAACATGGAAATATCTACACCGCCATCTGTATAAACATGGAAATACCTACAAAGTCATTTGTATAAACATGGAAATATCTACACAGCCATCTGTATAAACCTGGAAATATCTGCACTGTCATCTATAGAAACATGGAAATATCTACAGAGAACTCTGTGTAAACATGGAAATATCGGCACAGCCATCTGTATAAACATGGAAATATCTACAACGCTATTTGTATAAACATGGAAATATCTACACCGCTATGTGTATTAACGTGGAAATATCTCCATTGCTATCTGTATAAACATGGAAAAATCTCCACCGCAATATGTATAAACATGAAAATATCTACACTTCTATCTCTATAAACATGGAAATATCTACACTGCCATCTGTACAAACATGGAAATATCTACACAGTCATCTGTAGAAACATGGAAATATCTACACCGCTATCTCTAAAAACATGGAAATAACTACACCGCTATCTCTATAAACATGGAAATATCTACACCGCTATCTCCATCAACATGGAAATATACACACCGCCATCTCTTTAAACATGGAGGTATCTACAACGCCATCTACATAAACAAGAAAATATCTACACTGCCATCTATATAAACATGGAAATATCTACACCGCCATATCTATAAACATGGAAATATCTACACTGCCATTTGTAGAAAGATGGAAATATCTACACCGCCATCTGTATAAACGTGGAAATATCTACACCGCTATCTGTATAAACATGGAAATATCTACACCGCAATCTGTATAAACATGGAAGTATCTACACTGCTCTCTGTATAAATATGAAATATCTGAACCGCTATCTCTATAAAAGTGGAAATATCTACACTGCTATCTGTATAAACATGGAAATATCCTCACTGCTATCTCTATGAACATTGATAGATCTACACCGCTATCTCTATAAACATGGAAATATCTACACCGCCATCTCTATAAACATGGAAATATCTACACCGTCATCTGTATAAAGATGGAAATATCTACACCGCTATCGGTATAAACATGGAAATATCTACACCGCGATCTGTATAAACATGGAAATATCTACACCGCGATCTGTATAAACATGGAAATATCTAAACCGCTATCTGTGTAAACATGGAATTATCAACACAGCTATCTCTATAAACATGGAAATATCTACACCGCCATCTGTATAAACATGGAAATACCTACAAAGTCATCTGTATAAACATGGAAATATCTACACAGCCATCTGTATAAACATGGAAATATCTACACAGCCATCTGTATAAACCTGGAAATATCTGCACTGTCATCTATATAAACATGGAAATATCTACAGAGAACTCTGTATAAACATGGAAATATCGGCACAGCCATCTGTATAAACATGGAAATATCTACAACGCTATCTGTATAAACATGGAAATATCTACACCGCTATGTGTATTAACGTGGAAATATCTCCACTGCTATCTGTATAAACATGGACAAATCTCCACCGCAATATGTATAAACATGAAAATATCTACACTTCTATCTCTATAAACATGGAAATATCTACACTGCCATCTGTACAAACATGGAAATATCTACACAGTCATCTGTAGAAACATGGAAATATCTACACCGCTATCTCTATAAACATGGAAATAACTACACAGCTATCTCTATAAACATGGAAATATCTACACCGCTATCTCCATCAACATGGAAATATACACACCGCCATCTCTTTATACATGGAGGTATCTACAACGCCATCTACATAAAGAAGAAAATATCTACACTGCCGTCTACATAAACATGGAAATATCTACACCGCCGTCTCTATAAACATGCAAATATCTACACTGCCATTTGTAGAAAGATGGAAATATCTACACCGCCATCTGTATAAACGTGGAAATATCTACACCGCTATCTGTATAAACATGGAAATATCTACACCGCAATCTGTATAAACATGGAAATATCTACACCGCTCTCTGTATAAATATGAAATATCTTAACCGCTATCTCTATAAAAGTGGAAATATCTACACTGCTATCAGTATAAACATGGAAATATCCTCACTGCTATCTCTATGAACATTGATATATCTACACTGCTATCTCTATAAACATGGAAATATCTACACCGCCATCTCTATAAACATGGAAATATCTACACCGTCATCTGTATAAACATGGAAATATCTACACCGCTATCGGTATAAACATGGAAATATCTACACCGCGATCTGTATAAACATGGAAATATCCACACCGCGATCTGTATAAACATGGAAATATCTAAACCGATATCTTTGTAAACATGTAAATATCTACACAGCTATCTCTATAAACATGGAAATATCTACACTGCCATCTGTATAAACATGGAAATACCTATAAAGTCATCTGTATAAACATGGAAATATCTACACAGCCATCTGTATAAACATGGAAATATCTATACAGCCATCTCTATAAACATGGAAATATCTACACCGTCATCTGTATAAACATGGAAATATCTACACCGCTATCGGTATAAACATGGAAATATCTACACCGCGATCTGTATAAACATGGAAATATCTACACCGCGATCTGTATAAACATGGAAATATCTAAACCGCTATCTGTGTAAACATGGAAATATCTACACAGCTATCTCTATAAACATGGAAATATCTACACCGCCATCTGTATAAACATGGAAATAACTACAAAGTCATCTGTATAAACATGGAAATATCTACACAGCCATCTGTATAAACATGGAAATATCTACACAGCCATCTGTATAAACCTGGAAATATCTGCACTGTCATCTATATAAACATGGAAATATCTAGAGAGAACTCTGTATAAACATGGAAATATCGGCACAGCCATCTGTATAAACATGGAAATATCTACAACGCTATCTGTATAAACATGGAAATATCTACACCGCTATGTGTATTAACGTGGAAATATCTCCATTGCTATCTGTATAAACATGGACAAATCTCCACCGCAATATGTATAAACATGAAAATATCTACACTTCTATCTCTATAAACATGGAAATATCTACACTGCCATCTGTACAAACATGGAAATATCTACACAGTCATCTGTAGAAACATGGAAATATCTACACCGCTATCTCTATAAACATGGAAATAACTACACCGCTATCTCTATATACATGGAAATAACTACACCGCTATCTCTATAAACATGGAAATATCTACACCGCTATCTCCATCAACATGGAAATATACACACTGCCATCTCTTTAAACATGGAGGTATCTACAACGCCATCTACATAAACAAGAAAATGTCTACACTGCCATCTATATAAACATGGAAATATCTACACCGCCATCTCTATAAACATGGAAATATCTACACTGCCATTTGTAGAAAGATGGAAATATCTACACCGCCATCTGTATAAACGTGGAAATATCTACACCGCTATCTGTATAAACATGGAAATATCTACACCGCAATCTGTATAAACATGGAAATATCTACACTGCTCTCTGTATAAATATGAAATATCTGAACCGCTATCTCTATAAAAGTGGAAATATCTACACTGCTATCTGTATAAACATGGAAATATCCTCACTGCTATCTCTATGAACATTGATAGATCTACACCGCTATCTCTATAAACATGGAAATATCTACACCGCCATCTCTATAAACATGGAAATAACTACACCGTCATCTGTATAAACATGGAAATATCTACACCGCTATCGGTATAAACATGGAAATATCTACACCGCGATCTGTATAAACATGGAAATATCTACACCGCGATCTGTATAAACATGGAAATATCTAAACCGCTATCTGTGTAAACATGGAAATATCTACACAGCTATCTGTATAAACATGGAAATATCTACACCGCCATCTGTATAAACATGGAAATACCTACAAAGTCATCTGTATAAACATGGAAATATCTACACAGCCATCTGTATAAACATGGAAATATCTACACAGCCATCTGTATAAACCTGGAAATATCTGCACTGTCATCTATATAAACATGGAAATATCTACAGAGAACTCTGTATAAACATGGAAATATCGGCACAGCCATCTGTATAAACATGGAAATATCTACAACGCTATCTGTATAAACATGGAAATATCTACACCGCTATGTGTATTAACGTGGAAATATGTCCACTGCTATCTGTATAAACATGGACAAATCTCCACCGCAATATGTATAAACATGAAAATATCTACACTTATATCTCTATAAACATGGAAATATCTACACTGCCATCTGTACAAACATGGAAATATCTACACAGTCATCTGTAGAAACATGGAAATATCTACACCGCTATCTCTATAAACATGGAAATAACTACACAGCTATCTCTATAAACATGGAAATATCTACACCGCTATCTCCATCAACATGGAAATATACACACCGCCATCTCTTTAAACATGGAGGTATCTACAACGCCATCTACATAAAGAAGAAAATATCTACACTGCCATCTACATAAACATGGAAATATCTACACCGCCGTCTCTATAAACAAGGAAATATCTACACTGCCATAAGTAGAAAGATGGAAATATCTACACCGCCATCTGTATAAACGTGGAAATATCTACACGGCTATCTGTATAAACATGGAAATATCTACACCGCAATCTGTATAAACATGGAAATATCTACACCGCTCTCTGTATAAATATGAAATATCTAAACCGCTGTCTCTATAAAAGTGGAAATATCTACACTGCTATCAGTATAAACATGGAAATATCCTCACTGCTATCTCTATGAACATTGATAGATCTACACCGCTATCTCTATAAACATGGAAATATCTACACCGCCATCTCTATAAACATGGAAATATCTACACCGTCATCTGTATAAACATGGAAATATCTACACCGCTATCGGTATAAACATGGAAATATCTACACCGCGATCTGTATAAACATGGAAATATCTACACCGCGATCTTTATAAACATGGAAATATCTAAACCGCTATCTGTGTAAACATGGAAATATCTACACAGCTATCTGTATAAACATGGAAATATCTACACCGCCATCTGTATAAACATGGAAATGCCTACAAAGTCATCTGTATAAACATGGAAATATCTACACAGCCATCTGTATAAACATGGAAATATCTACACAGCCATCTGTATAAACCTGGAAATATCTGCACTGTCATCTATATAAACATGGAAATATCTACAGAGAACTCTGTATAAACATGGAAATATTGGCACAGCCATCTGTATAAACATGGAAATATCTACAACGCTATCTGTATAAACATGGAAATATCTACAACGCTATGTGTATTAACGTGGAAATATCTCCACTGCTATCTGTATAAACATGCACAAATCTCCACCGCAATATGTATAAACATGAAAATAACTACACTTCTATCTCTATAAACATGGAAATATCTACACTGCCATCTGTACAAACATGGAAATATCTACACAGTCATCTGTAGAAACATGGAAATATCTACACCGCTATCTCTATAAACATGGAAATAACTACACAGCTATCTCTATAAACATGGAAATATCTTCACCGCTATCTCCATCAACATGGAAATATACACACCGCCATCTCTTTAAACGTGGAGGTATCTACAACGCCATCTACATAAAGAAGAAAATATCTACACTGCCATCTACATAAACATGGAAATATCTACACCGCCGTCTCTATAAACATGGAAATATCTACACTGCCATTTGTAGAAAGATGGAAATATCTACACCGCCATCTGTATAAACGTGGAAATATCTACACCGCTATCTGTATAAACATGGAAATATCTACACCGCAATCTGTATAAACATGGAAATATCTACACCGCTCTCTGTATAAATATGAAATATCTAAACCGCTATCTCTATAAAAGTGGAAATATCTACACTGCTATCAGTATAAACATGGAAATACCTCACTGCTATCTCTATGAACATTGATATATCTACACCGCTATCTCTATAAACATGGAAATATCTACACCGCCATCTCTATAAACATGGAAATATCTACACCGTCATCTGTATAAACATGGAAATATCTACACCGCTATCGGTATAAACATGGAAATATCTACACCGCGATCTGTATAAACATGGAAATATCCACACCGCGATCTGTATAAACATGGAAATATCTAAACCGATATCTGTGTAAACATGGAAATATCTACACAGCTATCTCTATAAACATGGAAATATCTACACCGCCATCTGTATAAACATGGAAATACCTACAAAGTCATCTGTATAAACATGGAAATATCTACACAGCCATCTGCATAAACATGGAAATATCTACACCGCCATCTCTATTAACATGGAAATATCTACACCGTCATCTGTGTAAACATGGAAATATCTACACCGCTATCGGTATAAACATGGAAATATCTACACCGTGATCTGTATAAACATGGAAATATCTAAACCGCTATCTGTGTAAACATGGAAATATCTACACAGCTATCTCTATAAACATGGAAATATCTACACCACCATCTGTATAAACATGGAAATACCTACAAAGTCATCTGTATAAACATGGAAATATCTACACAGCCATCTGTATAAACATGGAAATATCTACACAGCCATCTGTATAAACCTGGAAATATCTGCACTGTCATCTATATAAACATGGAAATATCTACAGAGAACTCTGCATAAACATGGAAATATCGGCACAGCCATCTGTATAAACATGGAAATATCTACAACGCTATCTGTATAAACATGGAAATGTCTACACCGCTATGTGTATTAACGTGGAAATATCTCCATTGCTATCTGTATAAACATGGACAAATCTCCACCGCAATATGTATAAACATGAAAATATCTACACTTCTATCTCTATAAACATGGAAATATCTACACTGCCATCTGTACAAACATGGAAATATCTACACAGTCATCTGTAGAAACATGGAAATATCTACACCGCTATCTCTATAAACATGGAAATAACTACACCGCTATCTCTATATACATGGAAATAACTACACCGCTATCTCTATAAACATGGAAATATCTACACCGCTATCTCCATCAACATGGAAATATACACACTGCCATCTCTTTAAACATGGAGGTATCTACAACGCCATCTACATAAACAAGAAAATATCTACACTGCCATCTATATAAACATGGAAATATCTACACCGCCATCTCTATAAACATGGAAATATCTACACTGCCATTTGTAGAAAGATGGAAATATCTACACCGCCATCTGTATAAACGTGGAAATATCTACACCGCTATCTGTATAAACATGGAAATATCTACACCGCAATCTGTATAAACATGGAAATATCTACACTGCTCTCTGTATAAATATGAAATATCTGAACCGCTATCTCTATAAAAGTGGAAATATCTACACTGCTATCTGTATAAACATGGAAATATCCTCACTGCTATCTCTATGAACATTGATAGATCTACACCGCTATCTCTATAAACATGGAAATATCTACACCGCCATCTCTATAAACATGGAAATATCTACACCGTCATCTGTATAAACATGGAAATATCTACACCGCTATCGGTATAAACATGGAAATATCTACACCGCGATCTGTATAAACATGGAAATATCTACACCGCGATCTGTATAAACATGGAAATATCTAAACCGCTATCTGTGTAAACATGGAAATATCTACACAGCTATCTGTATAAACATGGAAATATCTACACCGCCATCTGTATAAACATGGAAATACCTACAAAGTCATCTGTATAAACATGGAAATATCTACACAGCCATCTGTATAAACATGGAAATATCTACACAGCCATCTGTATAAACCTGGAAATATCTGCACTGTCATCTATATAAACATGGAAATATCTACAGAGAGCTCTGTATAAACATGGAAATATCGGCACAGCCATCTGTATAAACATGGAAATATCTACAACGCTATCTGTATAAACATGGAAATATCTACACCGCTATGTGTATTAACGTGGAAATATGTCCACTGCTATCTGTATAAACATGGACAAATCTCCACCGCAATATGTATAAACATGAAAATATCTACACTTCTATCTCTATAAACATGGAAATATCTACACTGCCATCTGTACAAACATGGAAATATCTACACAGTCATCTGTAGAAACATGGAAACATCTACACTGCTATCTCTATAAACATGGAAATAACTACACAGCTATCTCTATAAACATGGAAATATCTACACCGCTATCTCCATCAACATGGAAATATACACACCGCCATCTCTTTAAACATGGAGGTATCTACAACGCCATCTACATAAAGAAGAAAATATCTACACTGCCATCTACATAAACATGGAAATATCTACACCGCAGTCTCTATAAACAAGGAAATATCTACACTGCCATAAGTAGAAAGATGGAAATATCTACACCGCCATCTGTATAAACGTGGAAATATCTACACCGCTATCTGTATAAACATGGAAATATCTACACCGCAATCTGTATAAACATGGAAATATCTACACCGCTCTCTGTATAAATATGAAATATCTAAACCGCTATCTCTATAAAAGTGGAAATATCTACACTGCTATCAGTATAAACATGGAAATATCCTCACTGCTATCTCTATGAACATTGATAGATCTACACCGCTATCTCTATAAACATGGAAATATCTACACCGCCATCTCTATAAACATGGAAATATCTACACCGTCATCTGTATAAACATGGAAATATCTACACCGCTATCGGTATAAACATGGAAATATCTACACCGCGATCTGTATAAACATGGAAATATCTACACCGCGATCTGTATAAACATGGAAATATCTAAACCGCTATCTGTGTAAACATGGAATTATCTACACAGCTATCTGTATAAACATGGAAATATCTACACCGCCATCTGTATAAACATGGAAATACCTACAAAGTCATCTGTATAAACATGGAAATATCTACACAGCCATCTGTATAAACATGGAAATATCTACACAGCCATCTGTATAAACCTGGAAATATCTGCACTGTCATCTATATAAACATGGAAATATCTACAGAGAACTCTGTATAAACATGGAAATATCGGCACAGCCATCTGTATAAACATGGAAATATCTACAGCGCTATCTGTATGAACATGGAAATATCTACACCGCTATGTGTATTAACGTGGAAATATCTCCACTGCTATCTGTATAAACATGCACAAATCTCCACCGCAATATGTATAAACATGAAAATAACTACACTTCTATCTCTATAAACATGGAAATATCTACACTGCCATCTGTACAAACATGGAAATATCTACACAGTCATCTGTAGAAACATGGAAATATCTACACCGCTATCTCTATAAACATGGAAATAACTACACAGCTATCTCTATAAACATGGAAATATCTACACCGCTATCTCCATCAACATGGAAATATACACACCGCCATCTCTTTAAACATGGAGGTATCTACAACGCCATCTACATAAAGAAGAAAATATCTACACTGCCATCTACATAAACATGGAAATATCTACACCGCCGTCTCTATAAACATGGAAATATCTACACCGCTATCGGTAGAAACATGGAAATATCTACACCGCGATCTGTATAAACATGGAAATATCTAAACCGCTATCTGTGTAAACATGGAAATATCTACACAGCTATCTCTATAAACATGGAAATATCTACACCGCCATCTGTATAAACATGGAAATACCTACAAAGTCATCTGTATAAACATGGAAATATCTACACAGCCATCTGTATAAACATGGAAATATCTACACAGCCATCTGTATAAACCTGGAAATATCTGCACTGTCATCTATATAAACATGGAAATATCTACAGAGAACTCTGCATAAACATGGAAATATCGGCACAGCCATCTGTATAAACATGGAAATATCTACAACGCTATCTGTATAAACATGGAAATGTCTACACCGCTATGTGTATTAACGTGGAAATATCTCCATTGCTATCTGTATAAACATGGACAAATCTCCACCGCAATATGTATAAACATGAAAATATCTACACTTCTATCTCTATAAACATGGAAATATCTACACTGCCATCTGTACAAACATGGAAATATCTACACAGTCATCTGTAGAAACATGGAAATATCTACACCGCTATCTCTATAAACATGGAAATAACTACACCGCTATCTCTATATACATGGAAATAACTACACCGCTTTCTCTATAAACATGGAAATATCTACACCGCTATCTCCATCAACATGGAAATATACACACTGCCATCTCTTTAAACATGGAGGTATCTACAACGCCATCTGCATAAACAAGAAAATATCTACACTGCCATCTATATAAACATGGAAATATCTACACCGCCATCTCTATAAACATGGAAATATCTACACTGCCATTTGTAGAAAGATGGAAATATCTACACCGCCATCTGTATAAACGTGGAAATATCTACACCGCTATCTGTATAAACATGGAAATATCTACCCCGCAATCTGTATAAACATGGAAATATCTACACTGCTCTCTGTATAAATATGAAATATCTGAACCGCTATCTCTATAAAAGTGGAAATATCTACACTGCTATCTGTATAAACATGGAAATATCCTCACTGCTATCTCTATGAACATTGATAGATCTACACCGCTATCTCTATAAACATGGAAATATCTACACCGCCATCTCTATAAACATGGAAATATCTACACCGTCATCTGTATAAACATGGAAATATCTACACCGCTATCGGTATAAACATGGAAATATCTACACCGCGATCTGTATAAACATGGAAATATCTACAGCGCGATCTGTATAAACATGGAAATATCTAAACCGCTATCTGTGTAAACATGGAAATATCTACACAGCTATCTCTATAAACATGGAAATATCTACACCGCCATCTGTATAAACATGGAAATATCTACACAGCCATCTGTATAAACCTGGAAATATCTGCACTGTCATCTATATAAACATGGAAATATCTACAGAGAACTCTGTATAAACATGGAAATATCGGCACAGCCATCTGTATAAACATGGAAATATCTACAACGCTATCTGTATAAACATGGAAATATCTACACCGCTATGTGTATTAACGTGGAAATATCTCCATTGCTATCTGTATAAACATGGACAAATCTCCACCGCAATATGTATAAACATGAAAATATCTACACTTCTATCTCTATAAACATGGAAATATCTACACTGCCATCTGTACAAACATGGAAATATCTACACAGTCATCTGTAGAAACATGGAAATATCTACACCGCTATCTCTATAAACATGGAAATAACTACACCGCTATCTCTATATACATGGAAATAACTACACCGCTATCTCTATAAACATGGAAATATCTACACCGCTATCTCCATCAACATGGAAATATACACACTGCCATCTCTTTAAACATGGAGGTATCTACAACGCCATCTACATAAACAAGAAAATATCTACACTGCCATCTATATAAACATGGAAATATCTACACCGCCATCTCTATAAACATGGAAATATCTACACTGCCATTTGTAGAAAGATGGAAATATCTACACCGCCATCTGTATAAACGTGGAAGTATCTACACCGCTATCTGTATAATCATGGAAATATCTACACCGCAATCTGTATAAACATGGAAATATCTACACTGCTCTCTGTATAAATATGAAATATCTGAACCGCTATCTCTATAAAAGTGGAAATATCTACACTGTTATCTGTATAAACATGGAAATATCCTCACTGCTATCTCTATGAACATAGATAGATCTACACCGCTATCTCTATAAACATGGAAATATCTACACCGCCATCTCTATAAACATGGAAATATCTACACCGTCATCTGTATAAACATGGAAATATCTACACCGCTATCGGTATAAACATGGAAATATCTACACCGCGATCTGTATAAACATGGAAATATCTACACCGCGATCTGTATAAACATGGAAATATCTAAACCGCTATCTGTGTAAACATGGAAATATCTACACAGCTATCTGTATAAACATGGAAATATCTACACCGCCATCTGTATAAACATGGAAATACCTACAAAGTCATCTGTATAAACATGGAAATATCTACACAGCCATCTGTACAAACATGGAAATATCTACACAGCCATCTGTATAAACCTGGAAATATCTGCACTGTCATCTATATAAACATGGAAATATCTACAGAGAACTCTGTATAAACATGGAAATATCGGCACAGCCATCTGTATAAACATGGAAATATCTACAACGCTATCTGTATAAACATGGAAATATCTACACCGCTATGTGTATTAACGTGGAAATATCTCCACTGCTATCTGTATAAACATGGACAAATCTCCACCGCAATATGTATAAACATGAAAATATCTACACTTCTATCTCTATAAACATGGAAATATCTACACTGCCATCTGTACAAACATGGAAATATCTAACCAGTCATCTGTAGAAACATGGAAATATCTACACCGCTATCTCTATAAACATGGAAATAACTACACAGCTATCTCTATAAACATGGAAATATCTACACCGCTATCTCCATCAACATGGAAATATACACACCGCCATCTCTTTAAACATGGAGGTATCTACAACGCCATCTACATAAAGAAGAAAATATCTACACTGCCATCTACATAAACATGGAAATATCTACACCGCCGTCTCTATAAACATGGAAATATCTACACTGCCATTTGTAGAAAGATGGAAATATCTACACCGCCATCTGTATAAACGTGGAAATATCTACACCGCTATCTGTATAAACATGGAAATATCTACACCGCAATCTGTATAAACATGGAAATATCTACACCGCTCTCTGTATAAATATGAAATATCTAAACCGCTATCTCTATAAAAGTGGAAATATCTACACTGCTATCAGTATAAACATGGAAATATCCTCACTGCTATCTCTATGAACATTGATATATCTACACCGCTATCTCTATAAACATGGAAATATCTACACCGCCATCTCTATAAACATGGAAATATCTACACCGTCATCTGTATAAACATGGAAATATCTACACCGCTATCGGTATAAACATGGAAATATCTACACCGCAATCTGTATAAACATGGAAATATCCACACCGCGATCTGTATAAACATGGAAATATCTAAACCGCTATCTGTGTAAACATGGAAATGTCTACACAGCTATCTCTATAAACATGGAAATATCTACACCGCCATCTGTATAAACATGGAAATACCTACAAAGTCATCTGTATAAACATGGAAATATCTACACAGCCATCTGTATAAACATGGAAATATCTACACAGCCATCTGTATAAACCTGGAAATATCTGCACTGTCATCTATATAAACATGGAAATATCTACAGAGAACTCTGTATAAACATGGAAATATCGGCACAGCCATCTGTATAAACATGGAAATATCTACAACGCTATCTGTATAAACATGGAAATATCTACAACGCTATGTGTATTAACGTGGAAATATGTCCACTGCTATCTGTATAAACATGGACAAATCTCCACCGCAATATGTATAAACATGAAAATATCTACACTTCTATCTCTATAAACATGGAAATATCTACACTGCCATCTGTACAAACATGGAAATATCTACACAGTCATCTGTAGAAACATGGAAATATCTACACCGCTATCTCTATAAACATGGAAATAACTACACAGCTATCTCTATAAACATGGAAATATCTACACCGCTATCTCCATCAACATGGAAATATACACACCGCCATCTCTTTAAACATGGAGGTGTCTACAACGCCATCTACATAAACAAGAAAATATCTACACTGCCATCTATATAAACATGGAAATATCTACACCGCCATCTCTATAAACATGGAAATATCTACACTGCCATTTGTAGAAAGATGGAAATATCTACACCGCCATCTGTATAAACGTGGAAATATCTACACCGCTATCTGTATAAACATGGAAATATCTACACCGCAATCTGTATAAACATGGAAGTATCTACACTGCTCTCTGTATAAATATGAAATATCTGAACCGCTATCTCTATAAAAGTGGAAATATCTACACTGCTATCTGTATAAACATGGAGATATCCTCACTGCTATCTCTATGAACATTGATAGATCTACACCGCTATCTCTATAAACATGGAAATATCTACACCGCCATCTCTATAAACATGGAAATATCTACACCGTCATCTGTATAAACATGGAAATATCTACACCGCTATCGGTATAAACATGGAAATATCTACACCGCGATCTGTATAAACATGGAAATATCTACACCGCGATCTGTATAAACATGGAAATATCTAAACCGCTATCTGTGTAAACATGGAAATATCTACACAGCTATCTGTATAAACATGGAAATATCTACACAGCCATCTGTATAAACCTGGAAATATCTGCACTGTCATCTATATAAACATGGAAATATCTACAGAGAACTCTGTATAAACATGGAAATATCGGCACAGCCATCTGTATAAACATGGAAATATCTACAACGCTATCTGTATAAACATGGAAATATCTACAGCGCTATGTGTATTAACGTGGAAATATCTCCATTGCTATCTGTATAAACATGGACAAATCTTCACCGCAATATGTATAAACATGAAAATATCTACACTTCTATCTCTATAAACATGGAAATATCTACACTGCCATCTGTACAAACATGGAAATATCTACACAGTCATCTGTAGAAACATGGAAATATCTACACCGCTATCTCTATAAACGTGGAAATAACTACACCGCTATCTCTATATACATGGAAATAACTACACCGCTATCTCTATAAACATGGAAATATCTACACCGCTATCTCCATCAACATGGAAAGATACACACTGCCATCTCTTTAAACATGGAGGTATCTACAACGCCATCTACATAAACAAGAAAATATCTACACTGCCATCTATATAAACATGGAAATATCTACACCGCCATCTCTATAAACAAGGAAATATCTACACTGCCATTTGTAGAAAGATGGAAATATCTACACCGCCATCTGTATAAACGTGGAAATATCTACACCGCTATCTGTATAAACATGGAAATATCTACACCGCAATCTGTATAAACATGGAAATATCTACACTGCTCTCTGTATAAATATGAAATATCTGAACCGCTATCTCTATAAAAGTGGAAATATCTACACTGCTATCTGTATAAACATGGAAATATCCTCACTGCTATCTCTATGAACATTGATAGATCTACACCGCTATCTCTATAAACATGGAAATATCTACACCGCCATCTCTATAAACATGGAAATATCTACACCGTCATCTGTATAAACATGGAAATATCTACACCGCTATCGGTATAAACATGGAAATATCTACACCGCGATCTGTATAAACATGGAAATATCTACACCGCGATCTGTATAAACATGGAAATATCTAAACCGCTATCTGTGTAAACATGGAAATATCTACACAGCTATCTCTATAAATATGGAAATATCTACACCGCCATCTGTATAAACATGGAAATACCTACAAAGTCATCTGTATAAACATGGAAATATCTACAAAGCCATCTGTATAAACATGGAAATATCTACACAGCCATCTGTATAAACCTGGAAATATCTGCACTGTCATCTATATAAACATGGAAATATCTACAGAGAACTCTGTATAAACATGGAAATATCGGCACAGCCATCTGTATAAACATGGAAATATCTACAACGCTATCTGTATAAACATGGAAATATCTACAACGCTATGTGTATTAACGTGGAAATATCTCCACTGCTATCTGTATAAACATGGACAAATCTCCACCGCAATATGTATAAACATGAAAATATCTACACTTCTATCTCTATAAACATGGAAATATCTACACTGCCATCTGTACAAACATGGAAATATCTACACAGTCATCTGTAGAAACATGGAAATATCTACACCGCTATCTCTATAAACATGGAAATAACTACACAGCTATCTCTATAAACATGGAAATATCTACACCGCTATCTCCATCAACATGCAAATATACACACCGCCATCTCTTTAAACATGGAGGTATCTACAACGCCATCTACATAAACAAGAAAATATCTACACTGCCATCTATATAAACATGGAAATATCTACACCGCCATCTCTATAAACATGGAAATATCTACACTGCCATTTGTAGAAAGATGGAAATATCTACACCGCCATCTGTATAAACGTAGAAATATCTACACCGCTATCTGTATAAACATGGAAATATCTACACCGCAATCTGTATAAACATGGAAGTATCTACACTGCTCTCTGTATAAATATGAAATATCTGAACCGCTATCTCTATAAAAGTGGAAATATCTACACTGCTATCTGTATAAACATGGAAATATCCTCACTGCTATCTCTATGAACATTGATAGATCTACACCGCTATCTCTATAAACATGGAAATATCTACACCGCCATCTCTATAAACATGGAAATATCTACACCGTCATCTGTATAAACATGGAAATATCTACACCGCTATCGGTATAAACATGGAAATATCTACACCGCGATCTGTATAAACATGGAAATATCTACACCGCGATCTGTATAAACATGGAAATATCTAAACCGCTATCTGTGTAAACATGGAAATATCTACACAGCTATCTGTATAAACATGGAAATATCTACACCGCCATCTGTATAAACATGGAAATACCTACAAAGTCATCTGTATAAACATGGAAATATCTACACAGCCATCTGTATAAACATGGAAATATCTACACAGCCATCTGTATAAACCTGGAAATATCTGCACTGTCATCTATATAAACATGGAAATATCTACAGAGAACTCTGTATAAACATGGAAATATCGGCACAGCCATCTGTATAAACATGGAAATATCTACAACGCTATCTGTATAAACATGGAAATATCTACAGCGCTATGTGTATTAACGTGGAAATATCTCCATTGCTATCTGTATAAACATGGACAAATCTTCACCGCAATATGTATAAACATGAAAATATCTACACTTCTACCTCTATAAACATGGAAATATCTACACTGCCATCTGTACAAACATGGAAATATCTACACAGTCATCTGTAGAAACATGGAAATATCTACACCGCTATCTCTATAAACATGGAAATAACTACACCGCTATCTCTATATACATGGAAATAACTACACCGCTATCTCTATAAACATGGAAATATCTACACCGCTATCTCCATCAACATGGAAATATACACACTGCCATCTCTTTAAACATGGAGGTATCTACAATGCCATCTACATAAACAAGAAAATATCTACACTGCCATCTATATAAACATGGAAATATCTACACCGCCATCTCTATAAACATGGAAATATCTACACTGCCATTTGTAGAAAGATGGAAATATCTACACCGCCATCTGTATAAACGTGGAAATATCTACACCGCTATCTGTATAAACATGGAAATATCTACACCGCAATCTGTATAAACATGGAAATATCTACACTGCTCTCTGTATAAATATGAAATATCTGAACCGCTATCTCTATAAAAGTGGAAATATCTACACTGCTATCTGTATAAACATGGAAATATCCTCACTGCTATCTCTATGAACATTGATAGATCTACACCGCTATCTCTATAAACATGGAAATATCTACACCGCCATCTCTATAAACATGGAAATATCTACACCGTCATCTGTATAAACATGGAAATATCTACACCGCTATCGGTATAAACATGGAAATATCTACACCGCGATCTGTATAAACATGGAAATATCTACACCGCGATCTGTATAAACATGGAAATATCTAAACCGCTATCTGTGTAAACATGGAAATATCTACACAGCTATCTGTATAAACATGGAAATATCTACACCGCCATCTGTATAAACATGGAAATACCTACAAAGTCATCTGTATAAACATGGAAATATCTACACAGCCATCTGTATAAACATGGAAATATCTACACAGCCATCTCTATAAACCTGGAAATATCTGCACTGTCATCTATATAAACATGGAAATATCTACAGAGAACTCTGTATAAACATGGAAATATCGGCACAGCCATCTGTATAAACATGGAAATATCTACAACGCTATCTGTATAAACATGGAAATATCTACAGCGCTATGTGTATTAACGTGGAAATATCTCCATTGCTATCTGTATAAACATGGACAAATCTTCACCGCAATATGTATAAACATGAAAATATCTACACTTCTACCTCTATAAACATGGAAATATCTACACTGCCATCTGTACAAACATGGAAATATCTACACAGTCATCTGTAGAAACATGGAAATATCTACACCGCTATCTCTATAAACATGGAAATAACTACACCGCTATCTCTATATACATGGAAATAACTACACCGCTATCTCTATAAACATGGAAATATCTACACCGCTATCTCCATCAACATGGAAATATACACACTGCCATCTCTTTAAACATGGAGGTATCTACAATGCCATCTACATAAACAAGAAAATATCTACACTGCCATCTATATAAACATGGAAATATCTACACCGCCATCTCTATAAACATGGAAATATCTACACTGCCATTTGTAGAAAGATGGAAATATCTACACCGCCATCTGTATAAACGTGGAAATATCTACACCGCTATCTGTATAAACATGGAAATATCTACACCGCAATCTGTATAAACATGGAAATATCTACACTGCTCTCTGTATAAATATGAAATATCTGAACCGCTATCTCTATAAAAGTGGAAATATCTACACTGCTATCTGTATAAACATGGAAATATCCTCACTGCTATCTCTATGAACATTGATAGATCTACACCGCTATCTCTATAAACATGGAAATATCTACACCGCCATCTCTATAAACATGGAAATATCTACACCGTCATCTGTATAAACATGGAAATATCTACACCGCTATCGGTATAAACATGGAAATATCTACACCGCGATCTGTATAAACATGGAAATATCTACACCGCGATCTGTATAAACATGGAAATATCTAAACCGCTACCTGTGTAAACATGGAAATATCTACACAGCTATCTGTATAAACATGGAAATATCTACACCGCCATCTGTATAAACATGGAAATACCTACAAAGTCATCTGTATAAACATGGAAATATCTACACAGCCATCTGTATAAACATGGAAATATCTACACAGCCATCTCTATAAACCTGGAAATATCTGCACTGTCATCTATATAAACATGGAAATATCTACAGAGAACTCTGTATAAACATGGAAATATCGGCACAGCCATCTGTATAAACATGGAAATATCTACAACGCTATCTGTATAAACATGGAAATATCTACAGCGCTATGTGTATTAACGTGGAAATATCTCCATTGCTATCTGTATAAACATGGACAAATCTTCACCGCAATATGTATAAACATGAAAATATCTACACTTCTACCTCTATAAACATGGAAATATCTACACTGCCATCTGTACAAACATGGAAATATCTACACAGTCATCTGTAGAAACATGGAAATATCTACACCGCTATCTCTATAAACATGGAAATAACTACACCGCTATCTCTATATACATGGAAATAACTACACCGCTATCTCTATAAACATGGAAATATCTACACCGCTATCTCCATCAACATGGAAATATACACACTGCCATCTCTTTAAACATGGAGGTATCTACAACGCCATCTACATAAACAAGAAAATATCTACACTGCCATCTATATAAACATGGAAATATCTACACCGCCATCTCTATAAACATGGAAATATCTACACTGCCATTTGTAGAAAGATGGAAATATCTACACCGCCATCTGTATAAACGTGGAAATATCTACACCGCTATCTGTATAAACATGGAAATATCTACACCGCAATCTGTATAAACATGGAAATATCTACACTGCTCTCTGTATAAATATGAAATATCTGAACCGCTATCTCTATAAAAGTGGAAATATCTACACTGCTATCTGTATAAACATGGAAATATCCTCACTGCTATCTCTATGAACATTGATAGATCTACACCGCTATCTCTATAAACATGGAAATATCTACACCGCCATCTCTATAAACATGGAAATATCTACACCGTCATCTGTATAAACATGGAAATATCTACACCGCTATCGGTATAAACATGGAAATATCTACACCGCGATCTGTATAAACATGGAAATATCTACACCGCGATCTGTATAAACATGGAAATATCTAAACCGCTATCTGTGTAAACATGGAAATATCTACACAGCTATCTGTATAAACATGGAAATATCTACACCGCCATCTGTATAAACATGGAAATACCTACAAAGTCATCTGTATAAACATGGAAATATCTACACAGCCATCCGTATAAACATGGAAATATCTACACAGCCATCTCTATAAACCTGGAAATATCTGCACTGTCATCTATATAAACATGGAAATATCTACAGAGAACTCTGTATAAACATGGAAATATCGGCACAGCCATCTGTATAAACATGGAAATATCTACAACGCTATCTGTATAAACATGGAAATATCTACACCGCTATGTGTATTAACGTGGAAATATCTCCATTGCTATCTGTATAAACATGGACAAATCTCCACCGCAATATGTATAAACATGAAAATATCTACACTTCTATCTCTATAAACATGGAAATATCTACACTGCCATCTGTACAAACATGGAAATATCTACACAGTCATCTGTAGAAACATGGAAATATCTACACCGCTATCTCTATAAACATGGAAATAACTACACCGCTATCTCTATATACATGGAAATAACTACACCGCTATCTCTATAAACATGGAAATATCTACACCGCTATCTCCATCAACATGGAAATATACACACTGCCATCTCTTTAAACATGGAGGTATCTACAATGCCATCTACATAAACAAGAAAATATCTACACTGCCATCTATATAAACATGGAAATATCTACACCGCCATCTCTATAAACATGGAAATATCTACACTGCCATTTGTAGAAAGATGGAAATATCTACACCGCCATCTGTATAAACGTGGAAATATCTACACCGCTATCTGTATAAACATGGAAATATCTACACCGCAATCTGTATAAACATGGAAATATCTACACTGCTCTCTGTATAAATATGAAATATCTGAACCGCTATCTCTATAAAAGTGGAAATATCTACACTGCTATCTGTATAAACATGGAAATATCCTCACTGCTATCTCTATGAACATTGATAGATCTACACCGCTATCTCTATAAACATGGAAATATCTACACCGCCATCTCTATAAACATGGAAATATCTACACCGTCATCTGTATAAACATGGAAATATCTACACCGCTATCGGTATAAACATGGAAATATCTACACCGCGATCTGTATAAACATGGAAATATCTACACCGCGATCTGTATAAACATGGAAATATCTAAACCGCTACCTGTGTAAACATGGAAATATCTACACAGCTATCTGTATAAACATGGAAATATCTACACCGCCATCTGTATAAACATGGAAATACCTACAAAGTCATCTGTATAAACATGGAAATATCTACACAGCCATCTGTATAAACATGGAAATATCTACACAGCCATCTCTATAAACCTGGAAATATCTGCACTGTCATCTATATAAACATGGAAATATCTACAGAGAACTCTGTATAAACATGGAAATATCGGCACAGCCATCTGTATAAACATGGAAATATCTACAACGCTATCTGTATAAACATGGAAATATCTACAGCGCTATGTGTATTAACGTGGAAATATCTCCATTGCTATCTGTATAAACATGGACAAATCTTCACCGCAATATGTATAAACATGAAAATATCTACACTTCTACCTCTATAAACATGGAAATATCTACACTGCCATCTGTACAAACATGGAAATATCTACACAGTCATCTGTAGAAACATGGAAATATCTACACCGCTATCTCTATAAACATGGAAATAACTACACCGCTATCTCTATATACATGGAAATAACTACACCGCTATCTCTATAAACATGGAAATATCTACACCGCTATCTCCATCAACATGGAAATATACACACTGCCATCTCTTTAAACATGGAGGTATCTACAACGCCATCTACATAAACAAGAAAATATCTACACTGCCATCTATATAAACATGGAAATATCTACACCGCCATCTCTATAAACATGGAAATATCTACACTGCCATTTGTAGAAAGATGGAAATATCTACACCGCCATCTGTATAAACGTGGAAATATCTACACCGCTATCTGTATAAACATGGAAATATCTACACCGCAATCTGTATAAACATGGAAATATCTACACTGCTCTCTGTATAAATATGAAATATCTGAACCGCTATCTCTATAAAAGTGGAAATATCTACACTGCTATCTGTATAAACATGGAAATATCCTCACTGCTATCTCTATGAACATTGATAGATCTACACCGCTATCTCTATAAACATGGAAATATCTACACCGCCATCTCTATAAACATGGAAATATCTACACCGTCATCTGTATAAACATGGAAATATCTACACCGCTATCGGTATAAACATGGAAATATCTACACCGCGATCTGTATAAACATGGAAATATCTAAACCGCTATCTGTGTAAACATGGAAATATCTACACAGCTATCTGTATAAACATGGAAATATCTACACCGCCATCTGTATAAACATGGAAATACCTACAAAGTCATCTGTATAAACATGGAAATATCTACACAGCCATCCGTATAAACATGGAAATATCTACACAGCCATCTCTATAAACCTGGAAATATCTGCACTGTCATCTATATAAACATGGAAATATCTACAGAGAACTCTGTATAAACATGGAAATATCGGCACAGCCATCTGTATAAACATGGAAATATCTACAACGCTATCTGTATAAACATGGAAATATCTACACCGCTATGTGTATTAACGTGGAAATATCTCCATTGCTATCTGTATAAACATGGACAAATCTCCACCGCAATATGTATAAACATGAAAATATCTACACTTCTATCTCTATAAACATGGAAATATCTACACTGCCATCTGTACAAACATGGAAATATCTACACAGTCATCTGTAGAAACATGGAAATATCTACACCGCTATCTCTATAAACATGGAAATAACTACACCGCTATCTCTATATACATGGAAATAACTACACCGCTATCTCTATAAACATGGAAATATCTACACCGCTATCTCCATCAACATGGAAAGATACACACTGCCATCTCTTTAAACATGGAGGTATCTACAACGCCATCTACATAAACAAGAAAATATCTACACTGCCATCTATATAAACATGGAAATATCTACACCGCCATCTCTATAAACATGGAAATATCTACACTGCCATTTGTAGAAAGATGGAAATATCTACACCGCCATCTGTATAAACGTGGAAATATCTACACCGCTATCTGTATAAACATGGAAATATCTACACCGCAATCTGTATAAACTTGGAAATATCTACACTGCTCTCTGTATAAATATGAAATATCTGAACCGCTATCTCTAAAAAAGTGGAAATATCTACACTGCTATCTGTATAAACATGGAAATATCCTCACTGCTATCTCTATGAACATTGATAGATCTACACCGCTATCTCTATAAACATGGAAATATCTACACCGCCATCTCTATAAACATGGAAATATCTACACCGTCATCTGTATAAACATGGAAATATCTACACCGCTATCGGTATAAACATGGAAATATCTACACCGCGATCTGTATAAACATGGAAATATCTACACCGCGATCTGTATAAACATGGAAATATCTAAACCGCTATCTGTGTAAACATGGAAATATCTACACAGCTATCTGTACCAACATGGAAATATCTACACCGCCATCTGTATAAACATGGAAATACCTACAAAGTCATCTGTATAAACGTGGAAATATCTACACAGCCATCTGTATAAACATGGAAATATCTACACAGCCATCTGTATAAACCTGGAAATATCTGCACTGTCATCTATATAAACATGGAAATATCTACAGAGAACTCTGTATAAACATGGAAATATCGGCACAGCCATCTGTATAAACATGGAAATATCTACAACGCTATCTGTATAAACATGGAAATATCTACACCGCTATGTGTATTAACGTGGAAATATGTCCACTGCTATCTGTATAAACATGGACAAATCTCCACCGCAATATGTATAAACATGAAAATATCTACACTTCTATCTCTATAAACATGGAAATATCTACACTGCCATCTGTACAAACATGGAAATATCTACACAGTCATCTGTAGAAACATGGAAATATCTACACCGCTATCTCTATAAACATGGAAATAACTACACAGCTATCTCTATAAACATGGAAATATCTACACCGCTATCTCCATCAACATGGAAATATACACACCGCCATCTCTTTAAACATGGAGGTATCTACAACGCCATCTACATAAAGAAGAAAATATCTACACTGCCATCTACATAAACATGGAAATATCTACACCGCCGTCTCTATAAACAAGGAAATATCTACACTGCCATAAGTAGAAAGATGGAAATATCTACACCGCCATCTGTATAAACGTGGAAATATCTACACCGCTATCTGTATAAACATGGAAATATCTACACCGCAACCTGTATAAACATGGAAATATCTACACCGCTCTCTGTATAAATATGAAATATCTAAACCGCTATCTCTATAAAAGTGGAAATATCTACACTGCTATCAGTATAAACATGGAAATATCCTCACTGCTATCTCTATGAACATTGATAGATCTACACCGCTATCTCTATAAACATGGAAATATCTACACCGCCATCTCTATAAACATGGAAATATCTACACCGTCATCTGTATAAACATGGAAATATCTACACCGCTATCGGTATAAACATGCAAATATCTACACCGCGATCTGTATAAACATGGAAATATCTACACCGCGATCTGTATAAACATGGAAATATCTAAACCGCTATCTGTGTAAACATGGAATTATCTACACAGCTATCTGTATAAACATGGAAATACCTACACCGCCATCTGTATAAACATGGAAATACCTACAAAGTCATCTGTATAAACATGGAAATATCTACACAGCCATCTGTATAAACATGGAAATATCTACACAGCCATCTGTATAAACCTGGAAATATCTGCACTGTCATCTATATAAACATGGAAATATCTACAGAGAACTCTGTATAAACATGGAAATATCGGCACAGCCATCTGTATAAACATGGAAATATCTACAACGCTATCTGTATAAACATGGAAATATCTACACCGCTATGTGTATTAACGTGGAAATATCTCCACTGCTATCTGTATAAACATGCACAAATCTCCACCGCAATATGTATAAACATGAAAATAACTACACTTCTATCTCTATAAACATGGAAATATCTACACTGCCATCTGTACAAACATGGAAATATCTACACAGTCATCTGTAGAAACATGGAAATATCTACACCGCTATCTCTATAAACATGGAAATAACTACACAGCTATCTCTATAAACATGGAAATATCTACACCGCTATCTCCATCAACATGGAAATATACACACCGCCATCTCTTTAAACATGGAGGTATCTACAACGCCATCTACATAAAGAAGAAAATATCTACACTGCCATCTACATAAACATGGAAATATCTACACCGCCGTCTCTATAAACATGGAAATATCTACACTGCCATTTGTAGAAAGATGGAAATATCTACACCGCCATCAGTATAAACGTGGAAATATCTACACCGCTATCTGTATAAACATGGAAATATCTACACCGCAATCTGTATAAACATGGAAATATCTACACCGCTCTCTGTATAAATATGAAATATCTAAACCGCTATCTCTATAAAAGTGGAAATATCTACACTGCTATCAGTATAAACATGGAAATACCTCACTGCTATCTCTATGAACATTGATATATCTACACCGCCATCTCTATAAACATGGAAATATCTACACCGTCATCTGTATAAACATGGAAATATCTACACCGCTATCGGTATAAACATGGAAATTTCTACACAGCTATCTCTATAAACATGGAAATATCTACACCGCCATCTGTATAAACATGGAAATACCTACAAAGTCATCTGTATAAACATGGAAATATCTACACAGCCATCTGCATAAACATGGAAATATCTACACCGCCATCTCTATAAACATGGAAATATCTACACCGTCATCTGTATAAACATGGAAATATCTACACCGCTATCGGTATAAACATGGAAATATCTACACCGCGATCTGTATAAACATGGAAATATCTAAACCGCTATCTGTGTAAACATGGAAATATCTACACAGCTATCTCTATAAACATGGAAATATCTACACCGCCATATGTATAAACATGGAAATACCTACAAAGTCATCTGTATAAACATGGAAATATCTACACAGCCATCTGTATAAACATGGAAATATCTACACAGCCATCTGTATAAACCTGGAAATATCTGCACTGTCATCTTTATAAACATGGAAATATCTACAGAGAACTCTGCATAAACATGGAAATATCGGCACAGCCATCTGTATAAACATGGAAATATCTACAACGCTATCTGTATAAACATGGAAATGTCTACACCGCTATGTGTATTAACGTGGAAATATCTCCATTGCTATCTGTATAAACATGGACAAATCTCCACCGCAATATGTATAAACATGAAAATATCTACACTTCTATCTCTATAAACATGGAAATATCTACACTGCCATCTGTACAAACATGGAAATATCTACACAGTCATCTGTAGAAACATGGAAATATCTACACCGCTATCTCTATAAACATGGAAATAACTACACCGCTATCTCTATATACATGGAAATAACTACACCGCTTTCTCTATAAACATGGAAATATCTACACCGCTATCTCCATCAACATGGAAATATACACACTGCCATCTCTTTAAACATGGAGGTATCTACAACGCCATCTGCATAAACAAGAAAATATCTACACTGCCATCTATATAAACATGGAAATATCTACACCGCCATCTCTATAAACATGGAAATATCTACACTGCCATTTGTAGAAAGATGGAAATATCTACACCGCCACCTGTATAAACGTGGAAATATCTACACCGCTATCTGTATAAACATGGAAATATCTACACCGCAATCTGTATAAACATGGAAATATCTACACTGCTCTCTGTATAAATATGAAATATCTGAACCGCTATCTCTATAAAAGTGGAAATATCTACACTGCTATCTGTATAAACATGGAAATATCCTCACTGCTATCTCTATGAACATTGATAGATCTACACCGCTATCTCTATAAACATGGAAATATCTACACCGCCATCTCTATAAACATGGAAATATCTACACCGTCATCTGTATAAACATGGAAATATCTACACCGCGATCTGTATAAACATGGAAATATCTACACCGCGATCTGTATAAACATGGAAATATCTAAACCGCTATCTGTGTAAACATGGAAATATCTACACAGCTATCTCTATAAACATGGAAATATCTACACCGCCATCTGTATAAACATGGAAATACCTACAAAGTCATCTGTATAAACATGGAAATATCTACACAGCCATCTGCATAAACATGGAAATATCTACACAGCCATCTGTATAAACCTGGAAATATCTGCACTGTCATCTATATAAACATGGAAATATCTACAGAGAACTCTGTATAAACATGGAAATATCGGCACAGCCATCTGTATAAACATGGAAATATCTACAACGCTATCTGTATAAACATGGAAATATCTACACCGCTATGTGTATTAACGTGGAAATATCTCCATTGCTATCTGTATAAACATGGACAAATCTCCACCGCAATATGTATAAACATGAAAATATCTACACTTCTATCTCTATAAACATGGAAATATCTACACTGCCATCTGTACAAACATGGAAATATCTACACAGTCATCTGTAGAAACATGGAAATATCTACACCGCTATCTCTATAAACATGGAAATAACTACACCGCTATCTCTATATACATGGAAATAACTACACCGCTATCTCTATAAACATGGAAATATCTACACCGCTATCTCCATCAACATGGAAATATACACACTGCCATCTCTTTAAACATGGAGGTATCTACGACGCCATCTACATAAACAAGAAAATATCTACACTGCCATCTATATAAACATGGAAATATCTACACCGCCATCTCTATAAACATGGAAATATCTACACTGCCATTTGTAGAAAGATGGAAATATCTACACCGCCATCTGTATAAACGTGGAAATATCTACACCGCTATCTGTATAAACATGGAAATATCTACACCGCAATCTGTATAAACATGGAAATATCTACACTGCTCTCTGTATAAATATGAAATATCTGAACCGCTATCTCTATAAAAGTGGAAATATCTACACTGCTATCTGTATAAACATGGAAATATCCTCACTGCTATCTCTATGAACATTGATAGATCTACACCGCTATCTCTATAAACATGGAAATATCTACACCGCCATCTCTATAAACATGGAAATATCTACACCGTCATCTGTATAAACATGGAAATATCTACACCGCTATCAGTATAAACATGGAAATATCTACACCGCGATCTGTATAAACATGGAAATATCTACACCGCGATCTGTATAAACATGGAAATATCTAAACCGCTATCTGTGTAAACATGGAAATATCTACACAGCTATCTGTATAAACATGGAAATATCTACACCGCCATCTGTATAAACATGGAAATACCTACAAAGTCATCTGTATAAACATGGAAATATCTACACAGCCATCTGTATAAACATGGAAATATCTACACAGCCATCTGTATAAACCTGGAAATATCTGCACTGTCATCTATATAAACATGGAAATATCTACAGAGAACTCTGTATAAACATGGAAATATCGGCACAGCCATCTGTATAAACATGGAAATATCTACAACGCTATCTGTATAAACATGGAAATATCTACACCGCTATGTGTATTAACGTGGAAATATCTCCATTGCTATCTGTATAAACATGGACAAATCTCCACCGCAATATGTATAAACATGAAAATATCTACACTTCTATCTCTATAAACATGGAAATATCTACACTGCCATCTGTACAAACATGGAAATATCTACACAGTCATCTGTAGAAACATGGAAATATCTACACCGCTATCTCTATAAACATGGAAATAACTACACCGCTATCTCTATATACATGGAAATAACTACACCGCTATCTCTATAAACATGGAAATATCTACACCGCTATCTCCATCAACTTGGAAAGATACACACTGCCATCTCTTTAAACATGGAGGTATCTACAACGCCATCTACATAAACAAGAAAATATCTACACTGCCATCTATATAAACATGGAAATATCTACACCGCCATCTCTATAAACATGGAAATATCTACACTGCCATTTGTAGAAAGATGGAAATATCTACACCGCCATCTGTATAAACGTGGAAATATCTACACCGCTATCTGTATATACATGGAAATATCTACACCGCAATCTGTATAAACATGGAAATATCTACACTGCTCTCTGTATAAATATGAAATATCTGAACCGCTATCTCTATAAAAGTGGAAATATCTACACTGCTATCTGTATAAACATGGAAATATCCTCACTGCTATCTCTATGAACATTGATAGATCTGCACCGCTATCTCTATAAACATGGAAATATCTACACCGCCATCTCTATAAACATGGAAATATCTACACCGTCATCTGTATAAACATGGAAATATCTACACCGCTATCAGTATAAACATGGAAATATCTACACCGCGATCTGTATAAACATGGAAATATCTACACCGCGATCTGTATAAACATGGAAATATCTAAACCGCTATCTGTGTAAACATGGAAATATCTACACAGCTATCTCTATAAACATGGAAATATCTACACCGCCATCTGTATAAACATGGAAATACCTACAAAGTCATCTGTATAAACATGGAAATATCTACAAAGCCATCTGTATAAACATGGAAATATCTACACAGCCATCTGTATAAACCTGGAAATATCTGCACTGTCATCTATATAAACATGGAAATATCTACAGAGAACTCTGTATAAACATGGAAATATCGGCACAGCCATCTGTATAAACATGGAAATATCTACAACGCTATCTGTATAAACATGGAAATATCTACACCGCTATGTGTATTAACGTGGAAATATCTCCACTGCTATCTGTATAAACATGGACAAATCTCCACCGCATTATGTATAAACATGAAAATATCTACACTTCTATCTCTATAAACATGGAAATATCTACACTGCCATCTGTACAAACATGGAAATATCTACACAGTCATCTGTAGAAACATGGAAATATCTACACCGCTATCTCTATAAACATGGAAATAACTACACAGCTATCTCTATAAACATGGAAATATCTACACCGCTATCTCCATCAACATGGAAATATACACACCGCCATCTCTTTAAACATGGAGGTATCTACAACGCCATCTACATAAACAAGAAAATATCTACACTGCCATCTATATAAACATGGAAATATCTACACCGCCATCTCTATAAACATGGAAATATCTACACTGCCATTTGTAGAAAGATGGAAATATCTACACCGCCATCTGTATAAACGTGGAAATATCTACACCGCTATCTGTATAAACATGGAAATATCTACACCGCAATCTGTATAAACATGGAAGTATCTACACTGCTCTCTGTATAAATATGAAATATCTGAACCGCTATCTCTATAAAAGTGGAAATATCTACACTGCTATCTGTATAAACATGGAAATATCCTCACTGCTATCTCTATGAACATTGATAGATCTACACCGCTATCTCTGTAAACATGGAAATATCTACACCGCCATCTCTATAAACATGGAAATATCTACACCGTCATCTGTATAAACATGGAAATATCTACACCGCTATCGGTATAAACATGGAAATATCTACACCGCGATCTGTATAAACATGGAAATATCTACACCGCGATCTGTATAAACATGGAAATATCTAAACCGCTATCTGTGTAAACATGGAAATATCTACACAGCTATCTGTATAAACATGGAAATATCTACACCGCCATCTGTATAAACATGGAAATACCTACAAAGTCATCGTATAAACATGGAAATATCTACACAGCCATCTGTATAAACATGGAAATATCTACACAGCCATCTGTATAAACCTGGAAATAGCTGCACTGTCATCTATATAAACATGGAAATATCTACAGAGAACTCTGTATAAACATGGAAATATCGGCACAGCCATCTGTATAAACATGGAAATATCTACAACGCTATCTGTATAAACATGGAAATATCTACAGCGCTATGTGTATTAACGTGGAAATATCTCCATTGCTATCTGTATAAACATGGACAAATCTTCACCGCAATATGTATAAACATGAAAATATCTACACTTCTATCTCTATAAACATGGAAATATCTACACTGCCATCTGTACAAACATGGAAATATCTACACAGTCATCTGTAGAAACATGGAAATATCTACACCGCTATCTCTATAAACATGGAAATAACTACACAGCTATCTCTATAAACATGGAAATATCTACACCGCTATCTCCATCAACATGGAAATATACACACCGCCATCTCTTTAAACATGGAGGTATCTACAACGCCATCTACATAAAGAAGAAAATATCTACACTGCCATCTACATAAACATGGAAATATCTACACCGCCGTCTCTATAAACATGGAAATATCTACACTGCCATTTGTAGAAAGATGGAAATATCTACACCGCCATCTGTATAAACGTGGAAATATCTACACCGCTATCTGTATAAACATGGAAATATCTACACCGCAATCTGTATAAACATGGAAATATCTACACCGCTCTCTGTATAAATATGAAATATCTAAACCGCTATCTCTATAAAAGTGGAAATATCTACCCTGCTATCAGTATAAACATGGAAATATCCTCACTGCTATCTCTATGAACATTGATAGATCTACACCGCTATCTCTATAAACATGGAAATATCTACACCGCCATCTCTATAAACATGGAAATATCTACACCGTCATCTGTATAAACATGGAAATATCTACACCGCTATCGGTATAAACATGGAAATATCTACACCGCAATCTGTATAAACATGGAAATATCCACACCGCGATCTGTATAAACATGGAAATATCTAAACCGCTATCTGTGTAAACATGGAAATATCTACACAGCTATCTCTATAAACATGGAAATATCTACACCGCCATCTGTATAAACATGGAAATACCTACAAAGTCATCTGTATAAACATGGAAATATCTACACAGCCATCTGTATAAACATGGAAATATCTACACAGCCATCTGTATAAACCTGGAAATATCTGCACTGTCATCTATATAAACATGGAAATATCTACAGAGAACTCTGTATAAACATGGAAATATCGGCACAGCCATCTGTATAAACATGGAAATATCTACAACGCTATCTGTATAAACATGGAAATATCTACACCGCTATGTGTATTAACGTGGAAATATCTCCACTGCTATCTGTATAAACATGGACAAACCTCCACCGCAATATGTATAAACATGAAAATATCTACACTTCTATCTCTATAAACATGGAAATATCTACACTGCCATCTGTACAAACATGGAAATATCTAACCAGTCATCTGTAGAAACATGGAAATATCTACACCGCTATCTCTATAAACATGGAAATAACTACACAGCTATCTCTATAAACATGGAAATATCTACACCGCTATCTCCATCAACATGGAAATATACACACCGCCATCTCTTTAAACATGGAGGTATCTACAACGCCATCTACATAAAGAAGAAAATATCTACACTGCCATCTACATAAACATGGAAATATCTACACCGCCGTCTCTATAAACATGGAAATATCTACACTGCCATTTGTAGAAAGATGGAAATATCTACACCGCCATCTGTATAAACGTGGAAATATCTACACCGCTATCTGTATAAACATGGAAATATCTACACCGCAATCTGTATAAACATGGAAATATCTACACCGCTCTCTGTATAAATATGAAATATCTAAACCGCTATCTCTATAAAAGTGGAAATATCTACCCTGCTATCAGTATAAACATGGAAATATCCTCACTGCTATCTCTATGAACATTGATAGATCTACACCGCTATCTCTATAAACATGGAAATATCTACACCGCCATCTCTATAAACATGGAAATATCTACACCGTCATCTGTATAAACATGGAAATATCTACACCGCTATCGGTATAAACATGGAAATATCTACACCGCAATCTGTATAAACATGGAAATATCCACACCGCGATCTGTATAAACATGGAAATATCTAAACCGCGATCTGTATAAACATGGAAATATCTACACAGCTATCTCTATAAACATGGAAATATCTACACCGCCATCTGTATAAACATGGAAATACCTACAAAGTCATCTGTATAAACATGGAAATATCTACACAGCCATCTGTATAAACATGGAAATATCTACACAGCCATCTGTATAAACCTGGAAATATCTGCACTGTCATCTATATAAACATGGAAATATATACAGAGAACTCTGTATAAACGTGGAAATATCGGCACAGCCATCTGTATAAACATGGAAATATCTACAACGCTATCTGTATAAACATGGAAATATCTACACCGCTATGTGTATTAACGTGGAAATATCTCCATTGCTATCTGTATAAACATGGACAAATCTCCACCGCAATATGTATAAACATGAAAATATCTACACTTCTATCTCTATAAACATGGAAATATCTACACTGCCATCTGTACAAACATGGAAATATCTGCACAGTCATCTGTAGAAACATGGAAATATCTACACCGCTATCTCTATAAACATGGAAATAACTACACCGCTATCTCTATATACATGGAAATAACTACACCGCTATCTCTATAAACATGGAAATATCTACACCGCTATCTCCATCAACATGGAAATATACACACTGCCATCTCTTTAAACATGGAGGTATCTACAACGCCATCTACATAAACAAGAAAATATCTACACTGCCATCTATATAAACATGGAAATATCTACACCGCCATCTCTATAAACATGGAAATATCTACACTGCCATTTGTAGAAAGATGGAAATATCTACACCGCCATCTGTATAAACGTGGAAATATCTACACCGCTATCTGTATAAACATGGAAATATCTACACCGCAATCTGTATAAACATGGAAATATCTACACTGCTCTCTGTATAAATATGAAATATCTGAACCGCTATCTCTATAAAAGTGGAAATATCTACACTGCTATCTGTATAAACATGGAAATATCGGCACAGCCATCTGTATAAACATGGAAATATCTACAACGCTATCTGTATAAACATGGAAATATCTACAGCGCTATGTGTATTAACGTGGAAATATCTCCATTGCTATCTGTATAAACATGGACAAATCTTCACCGCAATATGTATAAACATGAAAATATCTACACTTCTATCTCTATAAACATGGAAATATCTACACTGCCATCTGTACAAACATGGAAATATCTACACAGTCATCTGTAGAAACATGGAAATATCTACACCGCTATCTCTATAAACATGGAAATAACTACACCGCTATCTCTATATACATGGAAATAACTACACCGCTATCTCTATAAACATGGAAATATCTACACCGCTATCTCCATCAACATGGAAATATACACACTGCCATCTCTTTAAACATGGAGGTATCTACAACGCCATCTACATAAACAAGAAAATATCTACACTGCCATCTATATAAACATGGAAATAACTACACCGCCATCTCCATAAACATGGAAATATCTACACTGCCATTTGTAGAAAGATGGAAATATCTACACCGCCATCTGTATAAACGTGGAAATATCTACACCGCTATCTGTATAAACATGGAAATATCTACACCGCAATCTGTATAAACATGGAAATATCTACACTGCTCTCTGTATAAATATGAAATATCTGAACTGCTATCTCTATAAAAGTGGAAATATCTACACTGCTATCTGTATAAACATGGAAATATCCTCACTGCTATCTCTATGAACATTGATAGATCTACACCGCTATCTCTATAAACATGGAAATATCTACACCGCCATCTCTATAAACATGGAAATATCTACACCGTCATCTGTATAAACATGGAAATATCTACACCGCTATCGGTATAAACATGGAAATATCTACACCGCGATCTGTATAAACATGGAAATATCTACACCGCGATCTGTATAAACATGGAAATATCTAAACCGCTATCTGTGTAAACATGGAAATATCTACACAGCTATCTGTATAAACATGGAAATATCTACACCGCCATCTGTATAAACATGGAAATACCTACAAAGTCATCTGTATAAACATGGAAATATCTACACAGCCATCTGTATAAACATGGAAATATCTACACAGCCATCTGTATAAACCTGGAAATATCTGCACTGTCATCTATATAAACATGGAAATATCTACAGAGAACTCTGTATAAACATGGAAATATCGGCACAGCCATCTGTATAAACATGGAAATATCTACAACGCTATCTGTATAAACAAGGAAATATCTACACCGCTATGTGTATTAACGTGGAAATATCTCCACTGCTATCTGTATAAACATGGACAAATCTCCACCGCAATATGTATAAACATGAAAATATCTACACTTCTATCTCTATAAACAAGGAAATATCTACACTGCCATCTGTACAAACATGGAAATATCTACACAGTCATCTGTAGAAACATGGAAATATCTACACCGCTATCTCTATAAACATGGAAATAACTACACAGCTATCTCTATAAACATGGAAATATCTACACCGCTATCTCCATCAACATGGAAATATACACCCCGCCATCTCTTTAAACATGGAGGTATCTACAACGCCATCTACATAAAGAAGAAAATATCTACACTGCCATCTACATAAACATGGAAATATCTACACCGCCGTCTCTATAAACATGGAAATATCTACACTGCCATTTGTAGAAAGATGGAAATATCTACACCGCCATCTGTATAAACGTGGAAATATCTACACCGCTATCTGTATAAACATGGAAATATCTACACCGCAATCTGTATAAACATGGAAATATCTACACCGCTCTCTGTATAAATATGAAATATCTAAACCGCTATCTCTATAAAAGTGGAAATATCTACCCTGCTATCAGTATAAACATGGAAATATCCTCACTGCTATCTCTATGAACATTGATAGATCTACACCGCTATCTCTATAAACATGGAAATATCTACACCGCCATCTCTATAAACATGGAAATATCTACACCGTCATCTGTATAAACATGGAAATATCTACACCGCTATCGGTATAAACATGGAAATATCTACACCGCAATCTGTATAAACATGGAAATATCCACACCGCGATCTGTATAAACATGGAAATATCTAAACCGCTATCTGTGTAAACATGGAAATATCTACACAGCTATCTCTATAAACATGGAAATATCTACACCGCCATCTGTATAAACATGGAAATACCTACAAAGTCATCTGTATAAACATGGAAATATCTACACAGCCATCTGTATAAACATGGAAATATCTACACAGCCATCTGTATAAACCTGGAAATATCTGCACTGTCATCTATATAAACATGGAAATATCTACAGAGAACTCTGTATAAACATGGAAATATCGGCACAGCCATCTGTATAAACATGGAAATATCTACAACGCTATCTGTATAAACATGGAAATATCTACACCGCTATGTGTATTAACGTGGAAATATCTCCACTGCTATCTGTATAAACATGGACAAATATCCACCGCAATATGTATAAACATGAAAATATCTACACTTCTATCTCTATAAACATGGAAATATCTACACTGCCATCTGTACAAACATGGAAATATCTAACCAGTCATCTGTAGAAACATGGAAATATCTACACCGCTATCTCTATAAACATGGAAATAACTACACAGCTATCTCTATAAACATGGAAATATCTACACCGCTATCTCCATCAACATGGAAATATACACACCGCCATCTCTTTAAACATGGAGGTATCTACAGCGCCATCTACATAAAGAAGAAAATATCTACACTGCCATCTACATAAACATGGAAATATCTACACCGCCGTCTCTATAAACATGGAAATATCTACACTGCCATTTGTAGAAAGATGGAAATATCTACACCGCCATCTGTATAAACGTGGAAATATCTACACCGCTATCTGTATAAACATGGAAATATCTACACCGCAATCTGTATAAACATGGAAATATCTACACCGCTCTCTGTATAAATATGAAATATCTAAACCGCTATCTCTATAAAAGTGGAAATATCTACCCTGCTATCAGTATAAACATGGAAATATCCTCACTGCTATCTCTATGAACATTGATAGATCTACACCGCTATCTCTATAAACATGGAAATATCTACACCGCCATCTCTATAAACATGGAAATATCTACACCGTCATCTGTATAAACATGGAAATATCTACACCGCTATCGGTATAAACATGGAAATATCTACACCGCAATCTGTATAAACATGGAAATATCCACACCGCGATCTGTATAAACATGGAAATATCTAAACCGCGATCTGTATAAACATGGAAATATCTACACAGCTATCTCTATAAACATGGAAATATCTACACCGCCATCTGTATAAACATGGAAATACCTACAAAGTCATCTGTATAAACATGGAAATATCTACACAGCCATCTGTATAAACATGGAAATATCTACACAGCCATCTGTATAAACCTGGAAATATCTGCACTGTCATCTATATAAACATGGAAATATCTACAGAGAACTCTGTATAAACGTGGAAATATCGGCACAGCCATCTGTATAAACATGGAAATATCTACAACGCTATCTGTATAAACATGGAAATATCTACACCGCTATGTGTATTAACGTGGAAATATCTCCATTGCTATCTGTATAAACATGGACAAATCTCCACCGCAATATGTATAAACATGAAAATATCTACACTTCCATCTCTATAAACATGGAAATATCTACACTGCCATCTGTACAAACATGGAAATATCTACACAGTCATCTGTAGAAACATGGAAATATCTACACCGCTATCTCTATAAACATGGAAATAACTACACATCTATCTCTATAAACATGGAAATATCTACACCGCTATCTCCATCAACATGGAAATAAACACACCGCCATCTCTTTAAACATGGAGGTATCTACAACGCCATCTACATAAACAAGAAAATATCTACACTGCCATCTATATAAACATGGAAATATCTACACCGTCATCTCTATAAACATGGAAATATCTACATTGCCATTTGTAGAAAGATGGAAATATCTACACCGCCATCTGTATAAAGGTGGAAATATCTACACCGCCATCTGTATAAAGGTGGAAATATCTACACCGCAATCTGTATAAACATGGAAATATCTACACCGCTCTCTGTATAAATATGAACTATCTAAACCGCTATCTCTATAAAATTGGAAATATCTACACTGCTATCTGTATAAACATGGAAATATCCTCACTGCTATCTCTATGAACATTGATAGATCTACACCGCTATCTCTATAAACATGGAAATATCTACACCGCCATCTCTATAAACATGGAAATATCTACACCGTCATCTGTATAAACATGGAAATATCTACACCGCTATCGGTATAAACATGGAAATATCTACACCGCGATCTGTATAAACATGGAGATATCTACACCGCGATCTGTATAAACATGGAAATATCTAAACCGCTATCTGTGTAAACATAGAAATAGCTACACAGCTATCTGTATAAACATGGAAATATCTACACCGCCATCTGTATAAACATGGAAATACCTACAAAGTCATCAGTATAAACATGGAAATATCTACACAGCCATCTGTATAAACATGGAAATATCTACACAGCCATCTGTATAAACCTGGAAATATCTGCACTGTCATCTATATAAACATGGAAATATCAACAGAGAACTCTGTATAAACATGGAAATATCGGCACAGCCATCTGTTTAAACATGGAAATATCTACAACGCTACCTGTATAAACATGGAAATATCTACACCGATATGTGTATTAACGTGGAAATATCTCCACTGCTATCTGTATAAACATGGACAAATCTCCACCGCAATATGTATAAACATGAAAATATCTACACTTCTATCTCTATAAACATGGAAATATCTACAATGCCATCTGTACAAATATGGAAATATCTACACAGTCATCTGGAGAAACATGGAAATATCTACACCGCTATCTCTATAAACATGGAAATAACTACACCGCTATCTCTATAAACATGGAAATAACTACACCGCTATCTCTATAAACATGGAAATATCTACACCGCTATCTCCATCAACATGGAAATATACACACCGCCATCTCTTTAAACATGGAGGTATCTACAACGTCATCTACATAAACAAGAAAATATTTACACTGCCATCTATATAAACATGGAAATATCTACACCGCCATCTCTATAAACATGGAAATATCTACACTGCCATTTGTAGAAAGATGGAAATATCTACACCGCCATCTGTATAAACGTGGAAATATCTACACCGCTATCTGTATAAACATGGAAATATCTACACCGCAATCTGGATAAACATGGAATTATCTACACCGCTCTCTGTATAAATATGAAATATCTAAACCGCTATCTCTATAAAAGTGGAAATATCTACACTGCTATCTGTATAAACATGGAAATATCCTCACTGCTATCTCTATGAACATTGATATATCTACACCGCTATCTCTATAAACATGGAAATATCTACACCGCCATCTCTATAAACATGGAAATATCTACACCGTCATCTGTATAAACATGGAAATATCTACACCGCTATCTGTATAAACATGGAAATATCTACACCGCTATCTGTATAAACATGGAAATATCTAAACCGCTATCCGTGTAAACATGGAAATATCTACACAGCTATCTCTATAAACATGGAAATATCTACACCGCCATCTGTATAAACATGGAAATATCTAAACCGCTATCTGTGTAAACATGGAAATATCTACACAGCTATCTGTATAAACATGGAAATATCTACAGCGCTATGTGTATTAACGTGGAAATATCTCCATTGCTATCTGTATAAACATGGACAAATCTTCACCGCAATATGTATAAACATGAAAATATCTACACTTCTACCTCTATAAACATGGAAATATCTACACTGCCATCTGTACAAACATGGAAATATCTACACAGTCATCTGTAGAAACATGGAAATATCTACACCGCTATCTCTATAAACATGGAAATAACTACACCGCTATCTCTATATACATGGAAATAACTACACCGCTATCTCTATAAACATGGAAATATCTACACCGCTATCTCCATCAACATGGAAATATACACACTGCCATCTCTTTAAACATGGAGGTATCTACAACGCCATCTACATAAACAAGAAAATATCTACACTGCCATCTATATAAACATGGAAATATCTACACCGCCATCTCTATAAACATGGAAATATCTACACTGCCATTTGTAGAAAGATGGAAATATCTACACCGCCATCTGTATAAACGTGGAAATATCTACACCGCTATCTGTATAAACATGGAAATATCTACACCGCAATCTGTATAAACATGGAAATATCTACACTGCTCTCTGTATAAATATGAAATATCTGAACCGCTATCTCTATAAAAGTGGAAATATCTACACTGCTATCTGTATAAACATGGAAATATCCTCACTGCTATCTCTATGAACATTGATAGATCTACACCGCTATCTCTATAAACATGGAAATATCTACACCGCCATCTCTATAAACATGGAAATATCTACACCGTCATCTGTATAAACATGGAAATATCTACACCGCTATCGGTATAAACATGGAAATATCTACACCGCGATCTGTATAAACATGGAAATATCTACACCGCGATCTGTATAAACATGGAAATATCTAAACCGCTATCTGTGTAAACATGGAAATATCTACACAGCTATCTGTATAAACATGGAAATATCTACACCGCCATCTGTATAAACATGGAAATACCTACAAAGTCATCTGTATAAACATGGAAATATCTACACAGCCATCTGTATAAACATGGAAATATCTACACAGCCATCTGTATAAACCTGGAAATATCTGCACTGTCATCTATATAAACATGGAAATATCTACAGAGAACTCTGTATAAACATGGAAATATCGGCACAGCCATCTGTATAAACATGGAAATATCTACAACGCTATCTGTATAAACATGGAAATATCTACACCGCTATGTGTATTAACGTGGAAATATCTCCATTGCTATCTGTATAAACATGGACAAATCTCCACCGCAATATGTATAAACATGAAAATATCTACACTTCTATCTCTATAAACATGGAAATATCTACACTGCCATCTGTACAAACATGGAAATATCTACACAGTCATCTGTAGAAACATGGAAATATCTACACCGCTATCTCTATAAACATGGAAATAACTACACCGCTATCTCTATATACATGGAAATAACTACACCGCTATCTCTATAAACATGGAAATATCTACACCGCTATCTCCATCAACATGGAAAGATACACACTGCCATCTCTTTAAACATGGAGGTATCTACAACGCCATCTACATAAACAAGAAAATATCTACACTGCCATCTATATAAACATGGAAATATCTACACCGCCATCTCTATAAACATGGAAATATCTACACTGCCATTTGTAGAAAGATGGAAATATCTACACCGCCATCTGTATAAACGTGGAAATATCTACACCGCTATCTGTATAAACATGGAAATATCTACACCGCAATCTGTATAAACTTGGAAATATCTACACTTCTCTCTGTATAAATATGAAATATCTGAACCGCTATCTCTATAAAAGTGGAAATATCTACACTGCTATCTGTATAAACATGGAAATATCCTCACTGCTATCTCTATGAACATTGATAGATCTACACCGCTATCTCTATAAACATGGAAATATCTACACCGCCATCTCTATAAACATGGAAATATCTACACCTTCATCTGTATAAACATGGAAATATCTACACCGCTATCGGTATAAACATGGAAATATCTACACCGCGATCTGTATAAACATGGAAATATCTACACCGCGATCTGTATAAACATGGAAATATCTAAACCGCTATCTGTGTAAACATGGAAATATCTACACAGCTATCTGTACCAACATGGAAATATCTACACCGCCATCTGTATAAACATGGAAATACCTACAAAGTCATCTGTATAAACGTGGAAATATCTACACAGCCATCTGTATAAACATGGAAATATCTACACAGCCATCTGTATAAACCTGGAAATATCTGCACTGTCATCTATATAAACATGGAAACATCTACAGAGAACTCTGTATAAACATGGAAATATCGGCACAGCCATCTGTATAAACATGGAAATATCTACAACGCTATCTGTATAAACATGGAAATATCTACACCGCTATGTGTATTAACGTGGAAATATGTCCACTGCTATCTGTATAAACATGGACAAATCTCCACCGCAATATGTATAAACATGAAAATATCTACACTTCTATCTCTATAAACATGGAAATATCTACACTGCCATCTGTACAAACATGGAAATATCTACACAGTCATCTGTAGAAACATGGAAATATCTACACCGCTATCTCTATAAACATGGAAATAACTACACAGCTATCTCTATAAACATGGAAATATCTACACCGCTATCTCCATCAACATGGAAATATACACACCGCCATCTCTTTAAACATGGAGGTATCTACAACGCCATCTACATAAAGAAGAAAATATCTACACTGCCATCTACATAAACATGGAAATATCTACACCGCCGTCTCTATAAACAAGGAAATATCTACACTGCCATAAGTAGAAAGATGGAAATATCTACACCGCCATCTGTATAAACGTGGAAATATCTACACCGCTATCTGTATAAACATGGAAATATCTACACCGCAACCTGTATAAACATGGAAATATCTACACCGCTCTCTGTATAAATATGAAATATCTAAACCGCTATCTCTATAAAAGTGGAAATATCTACACTGCTATCAGTATAAACATGGAAATATCCTCACTGCTATCTCTATGAACATTGATAGATCTACACCGCTATCTCTATAAACATGGAAATATCTACACCGCCATCTCTATAAACATGGAAATATCTACACCGTCATCTGTATAAACATGGAAATATCTACACCGCTATCGGTATAAACATGCAAATATCTACACCGCGATCTGTATAAACATGGAAATATCTACACCGCGATCTGTATAAACATGGAAATATCTAAACCGCTATCTGTGTAAACATGGAATTATCTACACAGCTATCTGTATAAACATGGAAATACCTACACCGCCATCTGTATAAACATGGAAATACCTACAAAGTCATCTGTATAAACATGGAAATATCTACACAGCCATCTGTATAAACATGGAAATATCTACACAGCCATCTGTATAAACCTGGAAATATCTGCACTGTCATCTATATAAACATGGAAATATCTACAGAGAACTCTGTATAAACATGGAAATATCGGCACAGCCATCTGTATAAACATGGAAATATCTACAACGCTATCTGTATAAACATGGAAATATCTACACCGCTATGTGTATTAACGTGGAAATATCTCCACTGCTATCTGTATAAACATGCACAAATCTCCACCGCAATATGTATAAACATGAAAATAACTACACTTCTATCTCTATAAACATGGAAATATCTACACTGCCATCTGTACAAACATGGAAATATCTACACAGTCATCTGTAGAAACATGGAAATATCTACACCGCTATCTCTATAAACATGGAAATAACTACACAGCTATCTCTATAAACATGGAAATATCTACACCGCTATCTCCATCAACATGGAAATATACACACCGCCATCTCTTTAAACATGGAGGTATCTACAACGCCATCTACATAAAGAAGAAAATATCTACACTGCCATCTACATAAACATGGAAATATCTACACCGCCGTCTCTATAAACATGGAAATATCTACACTGCCATTTGTAGAAAGATGGAAATATCTACACCGCCATCAGTATAAACGTGGAAATATCTACACCGCTATCTGTATAAACATGGAAATATCTACACCGCAATCTGTATAAACATGGAAATATCTACACCGCTCTCTGTATAAATATGAAATATCTAAACCGCTATCTCTATAAAAGTGGAAATATCTACACTGCTATCAGTATAAACATGGAAATACCTCACTGCTATCTCTATGAACATTGATATATCTACACCGCCATCTCTATAAACATGGAAATATCTACACCGTCATCTGTATAAACATGGAAATATCTACACCGCTATCGGTATAAACATGGAAATTTCTACACAGCTATCTCTATAAACATGGAAATATCTACACCGCCATCTGTATAAACATGGAAATACCTACAAAGTCATCTGTATAAACATGGAAATATCTACACAGCCATCTGCATAAACATGGAAATATCTACACCGCCATCTCTATAAACATGGAAATATCTACACCGTCATCTGTATAAACATGGAAATATCTACACCGCTATCGGTATAAACATGGAAATATCTACACCGCGATCTGTATAAACATGGAAATATCTAAACCGCTATCTGTGTAAACATGGAAATATCTACACAGCTATCTCTATAAACATGGAAATATCTACACCGCCATATGTATAAACATGGAAATACCTACAAAGTCATCTGTATAAACATGGAAATATCTACACAGCCATCTGTATAAACATGGAAATATCTACACAGCCATCTGTATAAACCTGGAAATATCTGCAATGTCATCTTTATAAACATGGAAATATCTACAGAGAACTCTGCATAAACATGGAAATATCGGCACAGCCATCTGTATAAACATGGAAATATCTACAACGCTATCTGTATAAACATGGAAATGTCTACACCGCTATGTGTATTAACGTGGAAATATCTCCATTGCTATCTGTATAAACATGGACAAATCTCCACCGCAATATGTATAAACATGAAAATATCTACACTTCTATCTCTATAAACATGGAAATATCTACACTGCCATCTGTACAAACATGGAAATATCTACACAGTCATCTGTAGAAACATGGAAATATCTACACCGCTATCTCTATAAACATGGAAATAACTACACCGCTATCTCTATATACATGGAAATAACTACACCGCTTTCTCTATAAACATGGAAATATCTACACCGCTATCTCCATCAACATGGAAATATACACACTGCCATCTCTTTAAACATGGAGGTATCTACAACGCCATCTGCATAAACAAGAAAATATCTACACTGCCATCTATATAAACATGGAAATATCTACACCGCCATCTCTATAAACATGGAAATATCTACACTGCCATTTGTAGAAAGATGGAAATATCTACACCGCCATCTGTATAAACGTGGAAATATCTACACCGCTATCTGTATAAACATGGAAATATCTACACCGCAATCTGTATAAACATGGAAATATCTACACTGCTCTCTGTATAAATATGAAATATCTGAACCGCTATCTCTATAAAAGTGGAAATATCTACACTGCTATCTGTATAAACATGGAAATATCCTCACTGCTATCTCTATGAACATTGATAGATCTACACCGCTATCTCTATAAACATGGAAATATCTACACCGCCATCTCTATAAACATGGAAATATCTACACCGTCATCTGTATAAACATGGAAATATCTACACCGCGATCTGTATAAACATGGAAATATCTACACCGCGATCTGTATAAACATGGAAATATCTAAACCGCTATCTGTGTAAACATGGAAATATCTACACAGCTATCTCTATAAACATGGAAATATCTACACCGCCATCTGTATAAACATGGAAATACCTACAAAGTCATCTGTATAAACATGGAAATATCTACACAGCCATCTGCATAAACATGGAAATATCTACACAGCCATCTGTATAAACCTGGAAATATCTGCACTGTCATCTATATAAACATGGAAATATCTACAGAGAACTCTGTATAAACATGGAAATATCGGCACAGCCATCTGTATAAACATGGAAATATCTACAACGCTATCTGTATAAACATGGAAATATCTACACCGCTATGTGTATTAACGTGGAAATATCTCCATTGCTATCTGTATAAACATGGACAAATCTCCACCGCAATATGTATAAACATGAAAATATCTACACTTCTATCTCTATAAACATGGAAATATCTACACTGCCATCTGTACAAACATGGAAATATCTACACAGTCATCTGTAGAAACATGGAAATATCTACACCGCTATCTCTATAAACATGGAAATAACTACACCGCTATCTCTATATACATGGAAATAACTACACCGCTATCTCTATAAACATGGAAATATCTACACCGCTATCTCCATCAACATGGAAATATACACACTGCCATCTCTTTAAACATGGAGGTATCTACAACGCCATCTACATAAACAAGAAAATATCTACACTGCCATCTATATAAACATGGAAATATCTACACCGCCATCTCTATAAACATGGAAATATCTACACTGCCATTTGTAGAAAGATGGAAATATCTACACCGCCATCTGTATAAACGTGGAAATATCTACACCGCTATCTGTATAAACATGGAAATATCTACACCGCAATCTGTATAAACATGGAAATATCTACACTGCTCTCTGTATAAATATGAAATATCTGAACCGCTATCTCTATAAAAGTGGAAATATCTACACTGCTATCTGTATAAACATGGAAATATCCTCACTGCTATCTCTATGAACATTGATAGATCTACACCGCTATCTCTGTAAACATGGAAATATCTACACCGCCATCTCTATAAACATGGAAATATCTACACCGTCATCTGTATAAACATGGAAATATCTACACCGCTATCGGTATAAACATGGAAATATCTACACCGCGATCTGTATAAACATGGAAATATCTACACCGTGATCTGTATAAACATGGAAATATCTAAACCGCTATCTGTGTAAACATGGAAATATCTACACAGCTATCTGTATAAACATGGAAATATCTACACCGCCATCTGTATAAACATGGAAATACCTACAAAGTCATCGTATAAACATGGAAATATCTACACAGCCATCTGTATAAACATGGAAATATCTACACAGCCATCTGTATAAACCTGGAAATAGCTGCACTGTCATCTATATAAACATGGAAATATCTACAGAGAACTCTGTATAAACATGGAAATATCGGCACAGCCATCTGTATAAACATGGAAATATCTACAACGCTATCTGTATAAACATGGAAATATCTACAGCGCTATGTGTATTAACGTGGAAATATCTCCATTGCTATCTGTATAAACATGGACAAATCTTCACCGCAATATGTATAAACATGAAAATATCTACACTTCTATCTCTATAAACATGGAAATATCTACACTGCCATCTGTACAAACATGGAAATATCTACACAGTCATCTGTAGAAACATGGAAATATCTACACCGCTATCTCTATAAACATGGAAATAACTACACCGCTATTTCTATATACATGGAAATAACTACACCGCTATCTCTATAAACATGGAAATATCTACACCGCTATCTCCATCAACATGGAAATATACACACTGCCATCTCTTTAAACATGGAGGTATCTACAACGCCATCTACATAAACAAGAAAATATCTACACTGCCATCTATATAAACATGGAAATACCTACACCGCCATCTCCATAAACATGGAAATATCTACACTGCCATTTGTAGAAAGATGGAAATATCTACACAGCCATCTGTATAAACGTGGAAATATCTACACCGCTATCTGTATAAACATGGAAATATCTACACCGCAATCTGTATAAACATGGAAATATCTACACTGCTCTCTGTATAAATATGAAATATCTGAACCGCTATCTCTATAAAAGTGGAAATATCTACACTGCTATCTGTATAAACATGGAAATATCCTCACCGCTATCTCTATGAACATTGATAGATCTACACCGCTATCTCTATAAACATGGAAATATCTACACCGCCATCTCTATAAACATGGAAATATCTACACCGTCATCTGTATAAACATGGAAATATCTACACCGCTATCGGTATAAACATGGAAATATCTACACCGCGATCTGTATAAACATGGAAATATCTACACCGCGATCTGTATAAACATGGAAATATCTAAACCGCTATCTGTGTAAACATGGAAATATCTACACAGCTATCTGTATAAACATGGAAATATCTACACCGCCATCTGTATAAACATGGAAATACCTACAAAGTCATCTGTATAAACATGGAAATATCTACACAGCCATCTGTATAAACATGGAAATATCTACACAGCCATCTGTATAAACCTGGAAATATCTGCACTGTCATCTATATAAACATGGAAATATCTACAGAGAACTCTGTATAAACATGGAAATATCGGCACAGCCATCTGTATAAACATGGAAATATCTACAACGCTATCTGTATAAACATGGAAATATCTACACCGCTATGTGTATTAACGTGGAAATATCTCCACTGCTATCTGTATAAACATGGACAAATCTCCACCGCAATATGTATAAACATGAAAATATCTACACTTCTATCTCTATAAACAAGGAAATATCTACACTGCCATCTGTACAAACATGGAAATATCTACACAGTCATCTGTAGAAACATGGAAATATCTACACCGCTATCTCTATAAACATGGAAATAACTACACAGCTATCTCTATAAACATGGAAATATCTACACCGCTATCTCCATCAACATGGAAATATACACACCGCCATCTCTTTAAACATGGAGGTATCTACAACGCCATCTACATAAAGAAGAAAATATCTACACTGCCATCTACATAAACATGGAAATATCTACACCGCCGTCTCTATAAACATGGAAATATCTACACTGCCATTTGTAGAAAGATGGAAATATCTACACCGCCATCTGTATAAACGTGGAAATATCTACACCGCTATCTGTATAAACATGGAAATATCTACACCGCAATCTGTATAAACATGGAAATATCTACACCGCTCTCTGTATAAATATGAAATATCTAAACCGCTATCTCTATAAAAGTGGAAATATCTACCCTGCTATCAGTATAAACATGGAAATATCCTCACTGCTATCTCTATGAACATTGATAGATCTACACCGCTATCTCTATAAACATGGAAATATCTACACCGCCATCTCTATAAACATGGAAATATCTACACCGTCATCTGTATAAACATGGAAATATCTACACCGCTATCGGTATAAACATGGAAATATCTACACCGCAATCTGTATAAACATGGAAATATCCACACCGCGATCTGTATAAACATGGAAATATCTAAACCGCTATCTGTGTAAACATGGAAATATCTACACAGCTATCTGTATAAACATGGAAATATCTACACCGCCATCTGTATAAACATGGAAATACCTACAAAGTCATCTGTATGAACATGGAAATATCTACACAGCCATCTGTATAAACATGGAAATATCTACACAGCCATCTGTATAAACCTGGAAATATCTGCACTGTCATCTATATAAACATGGAAATATCTACAGAGAACTCTGTATAAACATGGAAATATCGGCACAGCCATCTGTATAAACATGGAAATATCTACAACGCTATCTGTATAAACATGGAAATATCTACACCGCTATGTGTATTAACGTGGAAATATCTCCACTGCTATCTGTATAAACATGGACAAACCTCCACCGCAATATGTATAAACATGAAAATATCTACACTTCTATCTCTATAAACATGGAAATATCTACACTGCCATCTGTACAAACATGGAAATATCTAACCAGTCATCTGTAGAAACATGGAAATATCTACACCGCTATCTCTATAAACATGGAAATAACTACACAGCTATCTCTATAAACATGGAAATATCTACACCGCTATCTCCATCAACATGGAAATATACACACCACCATCTCTTTAAACATGGAGGTATCTACAACGCCATCTACATAAAGAAGAAAATATCTACACTGCCATCTACATAAACATGGAAATATCTACACCGCCGTCTCTATAAACATGGAAATATCTACACTGCCATTTGTAGAAAGATGGAAATATCTACACCGCCATCTGTATAAACGTGGAAATATCTACACCGCTATCTGTATAAACATGGAAATATCTACACCGCAATCTGTATAAACATGGAAATATCTACACCGCTCTCTGTATAAATATGAAATATCTAAACCGCTATCTCTATAAAAGTGGAAATATCTACCCTGCTATCAGTATAAACATGGAAATATCCTCACTGCTATCTCTATGAACATTGATAGATCTACACCGCTATCTCTATAAACATGGAAATATCTACACCGCCATCTCTATAAACATGGAAATATCTACACCGTCATCTGTATAAACATGGAAATATCTACACCGCTATCGGTATAAACATGGAAATATCTACACCGCAATCTGTATAAACATGGAAATATCCACACCGCGATCTGTATAAACATGGAAATATCTAAACCGCGATCTGTATAAACATGGAAATATCTACACAGCTATCTCTATAAACATGGAAATATCTACACCGCCATCTGTATAAACATGGAAATACCTACAAAGTCATCTGTATAAACATGGAAATATCTACACAGCCATCTGTATAAACATGGAAATATCTACACAGCCATCTGTATAAACCTGGAAATATCTGCACTGTCATCTATATAAACATGGAAATATCTACAGAGAACTCTGTATAAACGTGGAAATATCGGCACAGCCATCTGTATAAACATGGAAATATCTACAACGCTATCTGTATAAACATGGAAATATCTACACCGCTATGTGTATTAACGTGGAAATATCTCCATTGCTATCTGTATAAACATGGACAAATCTCCACCGCAATATGTATAAACATGAAAATATCTACACTTCTATCTCTATAAACATGGAAATATCTACACTGCCATCTGTACAAACATGGAAATATCTACACAGTCATCTGTAGAAACATGGAAATATCTACACCGCTATCTCTATAAACATGGAAATAACTACACCGCTATCTCTATATACATGGAAATAACTACACCGCTATCTCTATAAACATGGAAATATCTACACCGCTATCTCCATCAACATGGAAATATACACACTGCCATCTCTTTAAACATGGAGGTATCTACAACGCCATCTACATAAACAAGAAAATATCTACACTGCCATCTATATAAACATGGAAATATCTACACCGCCATCTCTATAAACATGGAAATATCTACACTGCCATTTGTAGAAAGATGGAAATATCTACACCGCCATCTGTATAAACGTGGAAATATCTACACCGCTATCTGTATAAACATGGAAATATCTACACCGCAATCTGTATAAACATGGAAATATCTACACTGCTCTCTGTATAAATATGAAATATCTGAACCGCTATCTCTATAAAAGTGGAAATATCTACACTGCTATCTGTATAAACATGGAAATATCGGCACAGCCATCTGTATAAACATGGAAATATCTACAGCGCTATGTGTATTAACGTGGAAATATCTCCATTGCTATCTGTATAAACATGGACAAATCTTCACCGCAATATGTATAAACATGAAAATATCTACACTTCTATCTCTATAAACATGGAAATATCTACACTGCCATCTGTACAAACATGGAAATATCTACACAGTCATCTGTAGAAACATGGAAATATCTACACCGCTATCTCTATAAACATGGAAATAACTACACCGCTATCTCTATATACATGGAAATAACTACACCGCTATCTCTATAAACATGGAAATATCTACACCGCTATCTCCATCAACATGGAAATATACACACTGCCATCTCTTTAAACATGGAGGTATCTACAACGCCATCTACATAAACAAGAAAATATCTACACTACCATCTATATAAACATGGAAATACCTACACCGCCATCTCCATAAACATGGAAATATCTACACTGCCATTTGTAGAAAGATGGAAATATCTACACCGCCATCTGTATAAACGTGGAAATATCTACACCGCTATCTGTATAAACATGGAAATATCTACACCGCAATCTGTATAAACATGGAAATATCTACACTGCTCTCTGTATAAATATGAAATATCTGAACCGCTATCTCTATAAAAGTGGAAATATCTACACTGCTATCTGTATAAACATGGAAATATCCTCACTGCTATCTCTATGAACATTGATAGATCTACACCGCTATCTCTATAAACATGGAAATATCTACACCGCCATCTCTATAAACATGGAAATATCTACACCGTCATCTGTATAAACATGGAAATATCTACACCGCTATCGGTATAAACATGGAAATATCTACACCGCGATCTGTATAAACATGGAAATATCTACACCGCGATCTGTATAAACATGGAAATATCTAAACCGCTATCTGTGTAAACATGGAAATATCTACACAGCTATCTGTATAAACATGGAAATATCTACACCGCCATCTGTATAAACATGGAAATACCTACAAAGTCATCTGTATAAACATGGAAATATCTACACAGCCATCTGTATAAACATGGAAATATCTACACAGCCATCTGTATAAACCTGGAAATATCTGCACTGTCATCTATATAAACATGGAAATATCTACAGAGAACTCTGTATAAACATGGAAATATCGGCACAGCCATCTGTATAAACATGGAAATATCTACAACGCTATCTGTATAAACAAGGAAATATCTACACCGCTATGTGTATTAACGTGGAAATATCTCCACTGCTATCTGTATAAACATGGACAAATCTCCACCGCAATATGTATAAACATGAAAATATCTACACTTCTATCTCTATAAACAAGGAAATATCTACACTGCCATCTGTACAAACATGGAAATATCTACACAGTCATCTGTAGAAACATGGAAATATCTACACCGCTATCTCTATAAACATGGAAATAACTACACAGCTATCTCTATAAACATGGAAATATCTACACCGCTATCTCCATCAACATGGAAATATACACCCCGCCATCTCTTTAAACATGGAGGTATCTACAACGCCATCTACATAAAGAAGAAAATATCTACACTGCCATCTACATAAACATGGAAATATCTACACCGCCGTCTCTATAAACATGGAAATATCTACACTGCCATTTGTAGAAAGATGGAAATATCTACACCGCCATCTGTATAAACGTGGAAATATCTACACCGCTATCTGTATAAACATGGAAATATCTACACCGCAATCTGTATAAACATGGAAATATCTACACCGCTCTCTGTATAAATATGAAATATCTAAACCGCTATCTCTATAAAAGTGGAAATATCTACCCTGCTATCAGTATAAACATGGAAATATCCTCACTGCTATCTCTATGAACATTGATAGATCTACACCGCTATCTCTATAAACATGGAAATATCTACACCGCCATCTCTATAAACATGGAAATATCTACACCGTCATCTGTATAAACATGGAAATATCTACACCGCTATCGGTATAAACATGGAAATATCTACACCGCAATCTGTATAAACATGGAAATATCCACACCGCGATCTGTATAAACATGGAAATATCTAAACCGCTATCTGTGTAAACATGGAAATATCTACACAGCTATCTCTATAAACATGGAAATATCTACACCGCCATCTGTATAAACATGGAAATACCTACAAAGTCATCTGTATAAACATGGAAATATCTACACAGCCATCTGTATAAACATGGAAATATCTACACAGCCATCTGTATAAACCTGGAAATATCTGCACTGTCATCTATATAAACATGGAAATATCTAGAGAGAACTCTGTATAAACATGGAAATATCGGCACAGCCATCTGTATAAACATGGAAATATCTACAACGCTATCTGTATAAACATGGAAATATCTACACCGCTATGTGTATTAACGTGGAAATATCTCCACTGCTATCTGTATAAACATGGACAAATATCCAACGCAATATGTATAAACATGAAAATATCTACACTTCTATCTCTATAAACATGGAAATATCTACACTGCCATCTGTACAAACATGGAAATATCTAACCAGTCATCTGTAGAAACATGGAAATATCTACACCGCTATCTCTATAAACATGGAAATAACTACACAGCTATCTCTATAAACATGGAAATATCTACACCGCTATCTCCATCAACATGGAAATATACACACCGCCATCTCTTTAAACATGGAGGTATCTACAGCGCCATCTACATAAAGAAGAAAATATCTACACTGCCATCTACATAAACATGGAAATATCTACACCGCCGTCTCTATAAACATGGAAATATCTACACTGCCATTTGTAGAAAGATGGAAATATCTACACCGCCATCTGTATAAACGTGGAAATATCTACACCGCTATCTGTATAAACATGGAAATATCTACACCGCAATCTGTATAAACATGGAAATATCTACACCGCTCTCTGTATAAATATGAAATATCTAAACCGCTATCTCTATAAAAGTGGAAATATCTACCCTGCTATCAGTATAAACATGGAAATATCCTCACTGCTATCTCTATGAACATTGATAGATCTACACCGCTATCTCTATAAACATGGAAATATCTACACCGCCATCTCTATAAACATGGAAATATCTACACCGTCATCTGTATAAACATGGAAATATCTACACCGCTATCGGTATAAACATGGAAATATCTACACCGCAATCTGTATAAACATGGAAATATCCACACCGCGATCTGTATAAACATGGAAATATCTAAACCGCGATCTGTATAAACATGGAAATATCTACACAGCTATCTCTATAAACATGGAAATATCTACACCGCCATCTGTATAAACATGGAAATACCTACAAAGTCATCTGTATAAACATGGAAATATCTACACAGCCATCTGTATAAACATGGAAATATCTACACAGCCATCTGTATAAACCTGGAAATATCTGCACTGTCATCTATATAAACATGGAAATATCTACAGAGAACTCTGTATAAACGTGGAAATATCGGCACAGCCATCTGTATAAACATGGAAATATCTACAACGCTATCTGTATAAACATGGAAATATCTACACCGCTATGTGTATTAACGTGGAAATATCTCCATTGCTATCTGTATAAACATGGACAAATCTCCACCGCAATATGTATAAACATGAAAATATCTACACTTCTATCTCTATAAACATGGAAATATCTACACTGCCATCTGTACAAACATGGAAATATCTACACAGTCATCTGTAGAAACATGGAAATATCTACACCGCTATCTCTATAAACATGGAAATAACTACACCGCTATCTCTATATACATGGAAATAACTACACCGCTATCTCTATAAACATGGAAATATCTACACCGCTATCTCCATCAACATGGAAATATACACACTGCCATCTCTTTAAACATGGAGGTATCTACAACGCCATCTACATAAACAAGAAAATATCTACACTGCCATCTATATAAACATGGAAATATCTACACCGCCATCTCTATAAACATGGAAATATCTACACTGCCATTTGTAGAAAGATGGAAATATCTACACCGCCATCTGTATAAACGTGGAAATATCTACACCGCTATCTGTATAAACATGGAAATATCTACACCGCAATCTGTATAAACATGGAAATATCTACACTGCTCTCTGTATAAATATGAAATATCTGAACCGCTATCTCTATAAAAGTGGAAATATCTACACTGCTATCTGTATAAACATGGAAATATCCTCACTGCTATCTCTATGAACATTGATAGATCTACACCGCTATCTCTATAAACATGGAAATATCTACACCGCCATCTCTATAAACATGGAAATATCTACACCGTCATCTGTATAAACATGGAAATATCTACACCGCTATCGGTATAAACATGGAAATATCTACACCGCGATCTGTATAAACATGGAAATATCTACACCGCGATCTGTATAAACATGGAAATATCTAAACCGCTATCTGTGTAAACATGGAAATATCTACACAGCTATCTGTATAAACATGGAAATATCTACACCGCCATCTGTATAAACATGGAAATACCTACAAAGTCATCTGTATAAACATGGAAATATCTGCACAGCCATCTGTATAAACATGGAAATATCTACACAGCCATCTGTATAAACCTGGAAATATCTGCACTGTCATCTATATAAACATGGAAATATCAACAGAGAACTCTGTATAAACATGGAAATATCGGCACAGCCATCTGTATAAACATGGAAATATCTACAACGCTACCTGTATAAACATGGAAATATCTACACCGATATGTGTATTAACGTGGAAATATCTCCACTGCTATCTGTATAAACATGGACAAATCTCCACCGCAATATGTATAAACATGAAAATATCTACACTTCTATCTCTATAAACATGGAAATATCTACAATGCCATCTGTACAAACATGGAAATATCTACACAGTCATCTGGAGAAACATGGAAATATCTACACCGCTATCTCTATAAACATGGAAATAACTACACCGCTATCTGTATAAACATGGAAATAACTACACCGCTATCTCTATAAACATGGAAATATCTACACCGCTATCTCCATCAACATGGAAATATACACACCGCCATCTCTTTAAACATGGAGGTATCTACAACGTCATCTACATAAACAAGAAAATATTTACACTGCCATCTATATAAACATGGAAATATCTACACCGCCATCTCTATAAACATGGAAATATCTACACTGCCATTTGTAGAAAGATGGAAATATCTACACCGCCATCTGTATAAACGTGGAAATATCTACACCGCTATCTGTATAAACATGGAAATATCTACACCGCAATCTGGATAAACATGGAATTATCTACACCGCTCTCTGTATAAATATGAAATATCTAAACCGCTATCTCTATAAAAGTGGAAATATCTACACTGCTATCTGTATAAACATGGAAATATCCTCACTGCTATCTCTATGAACATTGATATATCTACACCGCTATCTCTATAAACATGGAAATATCTACACCGCCATCTCTATAAACATGGAAATATCTACACCGTCATCTGTATAAACATGGAAATATCTACACCGCTATCTGTATAAACATGGAAATATCTACACCGCTATCTGTATAAACATGGAAATATCTAAACCGCTATCCGTGTAAACATGGAAATATCTACACAGCTATCTCTATAAACATGGAAATATCTACACCGCCATCTGTATAAACATGGAAATATCTAAACCGCTATCTGTGTAAACATGGAAATATCTACACAGCTATCTGTATAAACATGGAAATATCTACACCGCCATCTGTATAAACATGGAAATACCTACAAAGTCATCGTATAAACATGGAAATATCTACACAGCCATCTGTATAAACATGGAAATATATACACAGCCATCTGTATAAACCTGGAAATAGCTGCACTGTCATCTATATAAACATGGAAATATCTACAGAGAACTCTGTATAAACATGGAAATATCGGCACAGCCATCTGTATAAACATGGAAATATCTACAACGCTATCTGTATAAACATGGAAATATCTACAGCGCTATGTGTATTAACGTGGAAATATCTCCATTGCTATCTGTATAAACATGGACAAATCTTCACCGCAATATGTATAAACATGAAAATATCTACACTTCTATCTCTATAAACATGGAAATATCTACACTGCCATCTGTACAAACATGGAAATATCTACACAGTCATCTGTAGAAACATGGAAATATCTACACCGCTATCTCTATAAACATGGAAATAACTACACCGCTATTTCTATATACATGGAAATAACTACACCGCTATCTCTATAAACATGGAAATATCTACACCGCTATCTCCATCAACATGGAAAGATACACACTGCCATCTCTTTAAACATGGAGGTATCTACAACGCCATCTACATAAACAAGAAAATATCTACACTGCCATCTATATAAACATGGAAATACCTACACCGCCATCTCCATAAACATGGAAATATCTACACTGCCATTTGTAGAAAGATGGAAATATCTACACAGCCATCTGTATAAACGTGGAAATATCTACACCGCTATCTGTATAAACATGGAAATATCTACACCGCAATCTGTATAAACATGGAAATATCTACACTGCTCTCTGTATAAATATGAAATATCTGAACCGCTATCTCTATAAAAGTGGAAATATCTACACTGCTATCTGTATAAACATGGAAATATCCTCACCGCTATCTCTATGAACATTGATAGATCTACACCGCTATCTCTATAAACATGGAAATATCTACACCGCCATCTCTATAAACATGGAAATATCTACACCGTCATCTGTATAAACATGGAAATATCTACACCGCTATCGGTATAAACATGGAAATATCTACACCGCGATCTGTATAAACATGGAAATATCTACACCGCGATCTGTATAAACATGGAAATATCTAAACCGCTATCTGTGTAAACATGGAAATATCTACACAGCTATCTGTATAAACATGGAAATATCTACACCGCCATCTGTATAAACATGGAAATACCTACAAAGTCATCTGTATAAACATGGAAATATCTACACAGCCATCTGTATAAACATGGAAATATCTACACAGCCATCTGTATAAACCTGGAAATATCTGCACTGTCATCTATATAAACATGGAAATATCTACAGAGAACTCTGTATAAACATGGAAATATCGGCACAGCCATCTGTATAAACATGGAAATATCTACAACGCTATCTGTATAAACATGGAAATATCTACACCGCTATGTGTATTAACGTGGAAATATCTCCACTGCTATCTGTATAAACATGGACAAATCTCCACCGCAATATGTATAAACATGAAAATATCTACACTTCTATCTCTATAAACAAGGAAATATCTACACTGCCATCTGTACAAACATGGAAATATCTACACAGTCATCTGTAGAAACATGGAAATATCTACACCGCTATCTCTATAAACATGGAAATAACTACACAGCTATCTCTATAAACATGGAAATATCTACACCGCTATCTCCATCAACATGGAAATATACACACCGCCATCTCTTTAAACATGGAGGTATCTACAACGCCATCTACATAAAGAAGAAAATATCTACACTGCCATCTACATAAACATGGAAATATCTACACCGCCGTCTCTATAAACATGGAAATATCTACACTGCCATTTGTAGAAAGATGGAAATATCTACACCGCCATCTGTATAAACGTGGAAATATCTACACCGCTATCTGTATAAACATGGAAATATCTACACCGCAATCTGTATAAACATGGAAATATCTACACCGCTCTCTGTATAAATATGAAATATCTAAACCGCTATCTCTATAAAAGTGGAAATATCTACCCTGCTATCAGTATAAACATGGAAATATCCTCACTGCTATCTCTATGAACATTGATAGATCTACACCGCTATCTCTATAAACATGGAAATATCTACACCGCCATCTCTATAAACATGGAAATATCTACACCGTCATCTGTATAAACATGGAAATATCTACACCGCTATCGGTATAAACATGGAAATATCTACACCGCAATCTGTATAAACATGGAAATATCCACACCGCGATCTGTATAAACATGGAAATATCTAAACCGCTATCTGTGTAAACATGGAAATATCTACACAGCTATCTCTATAAACATGGAAATATCTACACCGCCATCTGTATAAACATGGAAATACCTACAAAGTCATCTGTATAAACATGGAAATATCTACACAGCCATCTGTATAAACATGGAAATATCTACACAGCCATCTGTATAAACCTGGAAATATCTGCAATGTCATCTATATAAACATGGAAATATCTACAGAGAACTCTGTATAAACATGGAAATATCGGCACAGCCATCTGTATAAACATGGAAATATCTACAACGCTATCTGTATAAACATGGAAATATCTACACCGCTATGTGTATTAACGTGGAAATATCTCCACTGCTATCTGTATAAACATGGACAAATCTCCACCGCAATATGTATAAACATGAAAATATCTACACTTCTATCTCTATAAACATGGAAATATCTACACTGCCATCTGTACAAACATGGAAATATCTAACCAGTCATCTGTAGAAACATGGAAATATCTACACCGCTATCTCTATAAACATGGAAATAACTACACCGCTATCTCTATAAACATGGAAATATCTACACCGCTATCTCCATCAACATGGAAATATACACACCGCCATCTCTTTAAACATGGAGGTATCTACAACGCCATCTACATAAAGAAGAAAATATCTACACTGCCATCTACATAAACATGGAAATATCTACACCGCCGTCTCTATAAACATGGAAATATCTACACTGCCATTTGTAGAAAGATGGAAATATCTACACCGCCATCTGTATAAACGTGGAAATATCTACACCGCTATCTGTATAAACATGGAAATATCTACACCGCAATCTGTATAAACATGGAAATATCTACACCGCTCTCTGTATAAATATGAAATATCTAAACCGCTATCTCTATAAAAGTGGAAATATCTACCCTGCTATCAGTATAAACATGGAAATATCCTCACTGCTATCTCTATGAACATTGATAGATCTACACCGCTATCTCTATAAACATGGAAATATCTACACCGCCATCTCTATAAACATGGAAATATCTACACCGTCATCTGTATAAACATGGAAATATCTCTACCGCTATCGGTATAAACATGGAAATATCTACACCGCAATCTGTATAAACATGGAAATATCCACACCGCGATCTGTATAAACATGGAAATATCTAAACCGCGATCTGTATAAACATGGAAATATCTACACAGCTATCTCTATAAACATGGAAATATCTACACCGCCATCTGTATAAACATGGAAATACCTACAAAGTCATCTGTATAAACATGGAAATATCTACACAGCCATCTGTATAAACATGGAAATATCTACACAGCCATCTGTATAAACCTGGAAATATCTGCACTGTCATCTATATAAACATGGAAATATCTACAGAGAACTCTGTATAAACGTGGAAATATCGGCACAGCCATCTGTATAAACATGGAAATATCTACAACGCTACCTGTATAAACATGGAAATATCTACACCGATATGTGTATTAACGTGGAAATATCTCCACTGCTATCTGTATAAACATGGACAAATCTCCACCGCAATATGTATAAACATGAAAATATCTACACTTCTATCTCTATAAACATGGAAATATCTACAATGCCATCTGTACAAACATGGAAATATCTACACAGTCATCTGGAGAAACATGGAAATATCTACACCGCTATCTCTATAAACATGGAAATAACTACACCGCTATCTCTATAAACATGGAAATAACTACACCGCTATCTCTATAAACATGGAAATATCTACACCGCTATCTCCATCAACATGGAAATATACACACCGCCATCTCTTTAAACATGGAGGTATCTACAACGTCATCTACATAAACAAGAAAATATTTACACTGCCATCTATATAAACATGGAAATATCTACACCGCCATCTCTATAAACATGGAAATATCTACACTGCCATTTGTAGAAAGATGGAAATATCTACACCGCCATCTGTATAAACGTGGAAATATCTACACCGCTATCTGTATAAACATGGAAATATCTACACCGCAATCTGGATAAACATGGAATTATCTACACCGCTCTCTGTATAAATATGAAATATCTAAACCGCTATCTCTATAAAAGTGGAAATATCTACACTGCTATCTGTATAAACATGGAAATATCCTCACTGCTATCTCTATGAACATTGATATATCTACACCGCTATCTCTATAAACATGGAAATATCTACACCGCCATCTCTATAAACATGGAAATATCTACACCGTCATCTGTATAAACATGGAAATATCTACACCGCTATCTGTATAAACATGGAAATATCTACACCGCTATCTGTATAAACATGGAAATATCTAAACCGCTATCCGTGTAAACATGGAAATATCTACACAGCTATCTCTATAAACATGGAAATATCTACACCGCCATCTGTATAAACATGGAAATATCTAAACCGCTATCTGTGTAAACATGGAAATATCTACACAGCTATCTGTATAAACATGGAAATATCTACACCGCCATCTGTATAAACATGGAAATACCTACAAAGTCATCGTATAAACATGGAAATATCTACACAGCCATCTGTATAAACATGGAAATATATACACAGCCATCTGTATAAACCTGGAAATAGCTGCACTGTCATCTATATAAACATGGAAATATCTACAGAGAACTCTGTATAAACATGGAAATATCGGCACAGCCATCTGTATAAACATGGAAATATCTACAACGCTATCTGTATAAACATGGAAATATCTACAGCGCTATGTGTATTAACGTGGAAATATCTCCATTGCTATCTGTATAAACATGGACAAATCTTCACCGCAATATGTATAAACATGAAAATATCTACACTTCTATCTCTATAAACATGGAAATATCTACACTGCCATCTGTACAAACATGGAAATATCTACACAGTCATCTGTAGAAACATGGAAATATCTACACCGCTATCTCTATAAACATGGAAATAACTACACCGCTATTTCTATATACATGGAAATAACTACACCGCTATCTCTATAAACATGGAAATATCTACACCGCTATCTCCATCAACATGGAAAGATACACACTGCCATCTCTTTAAACATGGAGGTATCTACAACGCCATCTACATAAACAAGAAAATATCTACACTGCCATCTATATAAACATGGAAATACCTACACCGCCATCTCCATAAACATGGAAATATCTACACTGCCATTTGTAGAAAGATGGAAATATCTACACAGCCATCTGTATAAACGTGGAAATATCTACACCGCTATCTGTATAAACATGGAAATATCTACACCGCAATCTGTATAAACATGGAAATATCTACACTGCTCTCTGTATAAATATGAAATATCTGAACCGCTATCTCTATAAAAGTGGAAATATCTACACTGCTATCTGTATAAACATGGAAATATCCTCACCGCTATCTCTATGAACATTGATAGATCTACACCGCTATCTCTATAAACATGGAAATATCTACACCGCCATCTCTATAAACATGGAAATATCTACACCGTCATCTGTATAAACATGGAAATATCTACACCGCTATCGGTATAAACATGGAAATATCTACACCGCGATCTGTATAAACATGGAAATATCTACACCGCGATCTGTATAAACATGGAAATATCTAAACCGCTATCTGTGTAAACATGGAAATATCTACACAGCTATCTGTATAAACATGGAAATATCTACACCGCCATCTGTATAAACATGGAAATACCTACAAAGTCATCTGTATAAACATGGAAATATCTACACAGCCATCTGTATAAACATGGAAATATCTACACAGCCATCTGTATAAACCTGGAAATATCTGCACTGTCATCTATATAAACATGGAAATATCTACAGAGAACTCTGTATAAACATGGAAATATCGGCACAGCCATCTGTATAAACATGGAAATATCTACAACGCTATCTGTATAAACATGGAAATATCTACACCGCTATGTGTATTAACGTGGAAATATCTCCACTGCTATCTGTATAAACATGGACAAATCTCCACCGCAATATGTATAAACATGAAAATATCTACACTTCTATCTCTATAAACAAGGAAATATCTACACTGCCATCTGTACAAACATGGAAATATCTACACAGTCATCTGTAGAAACATGGAAATATCTACACCGCTATCTCTATAAACATGGAAATAACTACACAGCTATCTCTATAAACATGGAAATATCTACACCGCTATCTCCATCAACATGGAAATATACACACCGCCATCTCTTTAAACATGGAGGTATCTACAACGCCATCTACATAAAGAAGAAAATATCTACACTGCCATCTACATAAACATGGAAATATCTACACCGCCGTCTCTATAAACATGGAAATATCTACACTGCCATTTGTAGAAAGATGGAAATATCTACACCGCCATCTGTATAAACGTGGAAATATCTACACCGCTATCTGTATAAACATGGAAATATCTACACCGCAATCTGTATAAACATGGAAATATCTACACCGCTCTCTGTATAAATATGAAATATCTAAACCGCTATCTCTATAAAAGTGGAAATATCTACCCTGCTATCAGTATAAACATGGAAATATCCTCACTGCTATCTCTATGAACATTGATAGATCTACACCGCTATCTCTATAAACATGGAAATATCTACACCGCCATCTCTATAAACATGGAAATATCTACACCGTCATCTGTATAAACATGGAAATATCTACACCGCTATCGGTATAAACATGGAAATATCTACACCGCAATCTGTATAAACATGGAAATATCCACACCGCGATCTGTATAAACATGGAAATATCTAAACCGCTATCTGTGTAAACATGGAAATATCTACACAGCTATCTCTATAAACATGGAAATATCTACACCGCCATCTGTATAAACATGGAAATACCTACAAAGTCATCTGTATAAACATGGAAATATCTACACAGCCATCTGTATAAACATGGAAATATCTACACAGCCATCTGTATAAACCTGGAAATATCTGCACTGTCATCTATATAAACATGGAAATATCTACAGAGAACTCTGTATAAACATGGAAATATCGGCACAGCCATCTGTATAAACATGGAAATATCTACAACGCTATCTGTATAAACATGGAAATATCTACACCGCTATGTGTATTAACGTGGAAATATCTCCACTGCTATCTGTATAAACATGGACAAATCTCCACCGCAATATGTATAAACATGAAAATATCTACACTTCTATCTCTATAAACATGGAAATATCTACACTGCCATCTGTACAAACATGGAAATATCTAACCAGTCATCTGTAGAAACATGGAAATATCTACACCGCTATCTCTATAAACATGGAAATAACTACACAGCTATCTCTATAAACATGGAAATATCTACACCGCTATCTCCATCAACATGGAAATATACACACCGCCATCTCTTTAAACATGGAGGTATCTACAACGCCATCTACATAAAGAAGAAAATATCTACACTGCCATCTACATAAACATGGAAATATCTACACCGCCGTCTCTATAAACATGGAAATATCTACACTGCCATTTGTAGAAAGATGGAAATATCTACACCGCCATCTGTATAAACGTGGAAATATCTACACCGCTATCTGTATAAACATGGAAATATCTACACCGCAATCTGTATAAACATGGAAATATCTACACCGCTCTCTGTATAAATATGAAATATCTAAACCGCTATCTCTATAAAAGTGGAAATATCTACCCTGCTATCAGTATAAACATGGAAATATCCTCACTGCTATCTCTATGAACATTGATAGATCTACACCGCTATCTCTATAAACATGGAAATATCTACACCGCCATCTCTATAAACATGGAAATATCTACACCGTCATCTGTATAAACATGGAAATATCTACACCGCTATCGGTATAAACATGGAAATATCTACACCGCAATCTGTATAAACATGGAAATATCCACACCGCGATCTGTATAAACATGGAAATATCTAAACCGCGATCTGTATAAACATGGAAATATCTACACAGCTATCTCTATAAACATGGAAATATCTACACCGCCATCTGTATAAACATGGAAATACCTACAAAGTCATCTGTATAAACATGGAAATATCTACACAGCCATCTGTATAAACATGGAAATATCTACACAGCCATCTGTATAAACCTGGAAATATCTGCACTGTCATCTATATAAACATGGAAATATCTACAGAGAACTCTGTATAAACGTGGAAATATCGGCACAGCCATCTGTATAAACATGGAAATATCTACAACGCTATCTGTATAAACATGGAAATATCTACAGCGCTATGTGTATTAACGTGGAAATATCTCCATTGCTATCTGTATAAACATGGACAAATCTCCACCGCAATATGTATAAACATGAAAATATCTACACTTCTATCTCTATAAACATGGAAATATCTACACTGCCATCTGTACAAACATGGAAATATCTACACAGTCATCTGTAGAAACATGGAAATATCTACACCGCTATCTCTATAAACATGGAAATAACTACACCGCTATCTCTATATACATGGAAATAACTACACCGCTATCTCTATAAACATGGAAATATCTACACCGCTATCTCCATCAACATGGAAATATACACACTGCCATCTCTTTAAACATGGAGGTATCTACAACGCCATCTACATAAACAAGAAAATATCTACACTGCCATCTATATAAACATGGAAATACCTACACCGCCATCTCCATAAACATGGAAATATCTACACTGCCATTTGTAGAAAGATGGAAATATCTACACCGCCATCTGTATAAACGTGGAAATATCTACACCGCTATCTGTATAAACATGGAAATATCTACACCGCAATCTGTATAAACATGGAAATATCTACACTGCTCTCTGTATAAATATGAAATATCTGAACCGCTATCTCTATAAAAGTGGAAATATCTACACTGCTATCTGTATAAACATGGAAATATCCTCACTGCTATCTCTATGAACATTGATAGATCTACACCGCTATCTCTATAAACATGGAAATATCTACACCGCCATCTCTATAAACATGGAAATATCTACACCGTCATCTGTATAAACATGGAAATATCTACACCGCTATCGGTATAAACATGGAAATATCTACACCGCGATCTGTATAAACATGGAAATATCTACACCGCGATCTGTATAAACATGGAAATATCTAAACCGCTATCTGTGTAAACATGGAAATATCTACACAGCTATCTGTATAAACATGGAAATATCTACACCGCCATCTGTATAAACATGGAAATACCTACAAAGTCATCTGTATAAACATGGAAATATCTACACAGCCATCTGTATAAACATGGAAATATCTACACAGCCATCTGTATAAACCTGGAAATATCTGCACTGTCATCTATATAAACATGGAAATATCTACAGAGAACTCTGTATAAACATGGAAATATCGGCACAGCCATCTGTATAAACATGGAAATATCTACAACGCTATCTGTATAAACATGGAAATATCTACACCGCTATGTGTATTAACGTGGAAATATCTCCACTGCTATCTGTATAAACATGGACAAATCTCCACCGCAATATGTATAAACATGAAAATATCTACACTTCTATCTCTATAAACAAGGAAATATCTACACTGCCATCTGTACAAACATGGAAATATCTACACAGTCATCTGTAGAAACATGGAAATATCTACACCGCTATCTCTATAAACATGGAAATAACTACACAGCTATCTCTATAAACATGGAAATATCTACACCGCTATCTCCATCAACATGGAAATATACACCCCGCCATCTCTTTAAACATGGAGGTATCTACAACGCCATCTACATAAAGAAGAAAATATCTACACTGCCATCTACATAAACATGGAAATATCTACACCGCCGTCTCTATAAACATGGAAATATCTACACTGCCATTTGTAGAAAGATGGAAATATCTACACCGCCATCTGTATAAACGTGGAAATATCTACACCGCTATCTGTATAAACATGGAAATATCTACACCGCAATCTGTATAAACATGGAAATATCTACACCGCTCTCTGTATAAATATGAAATATCTAAACCGCTATCTCTATAAAAGTGGAAATATCTACCCTGCTATCAGTATAAACATGGAAATATCCTCACTGCTATCTCTATGAACACTGATAGATCTACACCGCTATCTCTATAAACATGGAAATATCTACACCGCCATCTCTATAAACATGGAAATATCTACACCGTCATCTGTATAAACATGGAAATATCTACACCGCTATCGGTATAAACATGGAAATATCTACACCGCAATCTGTATAAACATGGAAATATCCACACCGCGATCTGTATAAACATGGAAATATCTAAACCGCTATCTGTGTAAACATGGAAATATCTACACAGCTATCTCTATAAACATGGAAATATCTACACCGCCATCTGTATAAACATGGAAATACCTACAAAGTCATCTGTATAAACATGGAAATATCTACACAGCCATCTGTATAAACATGGAAATATCTACACAGCCATCTGTATAAACCTGGAAATATCTGCACTGTCATCTATATAAACATGGAAATATCTACAGAGAACTCTGTATAAACATGGAAATATCGGCACAGCCATCTGTATAAACATGGAAATATCTACAACGCTATCTGTATAAACATGGAAATATCTACACCGCTATGTGTATTAACGTGGAAATATCTCCACTGCTATCTGTATAAACATGGACAAATATCCACCGCAATATGTATAAACATGAAAATATCTACACTTCTATCTCTATAAACATGGAAATATCTACACTGCCATCTGTACAAACATGGAAATATCTAACCAGTCATCTGTAGAAACATGGAAGTATCTACACCGCTATCTCTATAAACATGGAAATAACTACACAGCTATCTCTATAAACATGGAAATATCTACACCGCTATCTCCATCAACATGGAAATATACACACCGCCATCTCTTTAAACATGGAGGTATCTACAGCGCCATCTACATAAAGAAGAAAATATCTACACTGCCATCTACATAAACATGGAAATATCTACACCGCCGTCTCTATAAACATGGAAATATCTACACTGCCATTTGTAGAAAGATGGAAATATCTACACCGCCATCTGTATAAACGTGGAAATATCTACACCGCTATCTGTATAAACATGGAAATATCTACACCGCAATCTGTATAAACATGGAAATATCTACACCGCTCTCTGTATAAATATGAAATATCTAAACCGCTATCTCTATAAAAGTGGAAATATCTACCCTGCTATCAGTATAAACATGGAAATATCCTCACTGCTATCTCTATGAACATTGATAGATCTACACCGCTATCTCTATAAACATGGAAATATCTACACCGCCATCTCTATAAACATGGAAATATCTACACCGTCATCTGTATAAACATGGAAATATCTACACCGCTATCGGTATAAACATGGAAATATCTACACCGCAATCTGTATAAACATGGAAATATCCACACCGCGATCTGTATAAACATGGAAATATCTAAACCGCGATCTGTATAAACATGGAAATATCTACACAGCTATCTGTATAAACATGGAAATATCTACACCGCCATCTGTATAAACATGGAAATACCTACAAAGTCATCTGTATAAACATGGAAATATCTACACAGCCATCTGTATAAACATGGAAATATCTACACAGCCATCTGTATAAACCTGGAAATATCTGCACTGTCATCTATATAAACATGGAAATATCTACAGAGAACTCTGTATAAACATGGAAATATCGGCACAGCCATCTGTATAAACATGGAAATATCTACAACGCTATCTGTATAAACATGGAAATATCTACACCGCTATGTGTATTAACGTGGAAATATCTCCACTGCTATCTGTATAAACATGGACAAATCTCCACCGCAATATGTATAAACATGAAAATATCTACACTTCCATCTCTATAAACATGGAAATATCTACACTGCCATCTGTACAAACATGGAAATATCTACACAGTCATCTGTAGAAACATGGAAATATCTACACCGCTATCTCTATAAACATGGAAATAACTACACATCTATCTCTATAAACATGGAAATATCTACACCGCTATCTCCATCAACATGGAAATAAACACACCGCCATCTCTTTAAACATGGAGGTATCTACAACGCCATCTACATAAACAAGAAAATATCTACACTGCCATCTATATAAACATGGAAATATCTACACCGTCATCTCTATAAACATGGAAATATCTACATTGCCATTTGTAGAAAGATGGAAATATCTACACCGCCATCTGTATAAAGGTGGAAATATCTACACCGCCATCTGTATAAAGGTGGAAATATCTACACCGCAATCTGTATAAACATGGAAATATCTACACCGCTCTCTGTATAAATATGAACTATCTAAACCGCTATCTCTATAAAATTGGAAATATCTACACTGCTATCTGTATAAACATGGAAATATCCTCACTGCTATCTCTATGAACATTGATAGATCTACAACGCTATCTCTATAAACATGGAAATATCTACACTGCCATCTCTATAAACATGGAAATATCTACACCGTCATCTGTATAAACATGGAAATATCTACACCGCTATCGGTATAAACATGGAAATATCTACACCGCGATCTGTATAAACATGGAGATATCTACACCGCGATCTGTATAAACATGGAAATATCTAAACCGCTATCTGTGTAAACATAGAAATAGCTACACAGCTATCTGTATAAACATGGAAATATCTACACCGCCATCTGTATAAACATGGAAATACCTACAAAGTCATCAGTATAAACATGGAAATATCTACACAGCCATCTGTATAAACATGGAAATATCTACACAGCCATCTGTATAAACCTGGAAATATCTGCACTGTCATCTATATAAACATGGAAATATCAACAGAGAACTCTGTATAAACATGGAAATATCGGCACAGCCATCTGTATAAACATGGAAATATCTACAACGCTACCTGTATAAACATGGAAATATCTACACCGATATGTGTATTAACGTGGAAATATCTCCACTGCTATCTGTATAAACATGGACAAATCTCCACCGCAATATGTATAAACATGAAAATATCTACACTTCTATCTCTATAAACATGGAAATATCTACAATGCCATCTGTACAAACATGGAAATATCTACACAGTCATCTGGAGAAACATGGAAATATCTACACCGCTATCTCTATAAACATGGAAATAACTACACCGCTATCTCTATAAACATGGAAATAACTACACCGCTATCTCTATAAACATGGAAATATCTACACCGCTATCTCCATCAACATGGAAATATACACACCGCCATCTCTTTAAACATGGAGGTATCTACAACGTCATCTACATAAACAAGAAAATATTTACACTGCCATCTATATAAACATGGAAATATCTACACCGCCATCTCTATAAACATGGAAATATCTACACTGCCATTTGTAGAAAGATGGAAATATCTACACCGCCATCTGTATAAACGTGGAAATATCTACACCGCTATCTGTATAAACATGGAAATATCTACACCGCAATCTGGATAAACATGGAATTATCTACACCGCTCTCTGTATAAATATGAAATATCTAAACCGCTATCTCTATAAAAGTGGAAATATCTACACTGCTATCTGTATAAACATGGAAATATCCTCACTGCTATCTCTATGAACATTGATATATCTACACCGCTATCTCTATAAACATGGAAATATCTACACCGCCATCTCTATAAACATGGAAATATCTACACCGTCATCTGTATAAACATGGAAATATCTACACCGCTATCTGTATAAACATGGAAATATCTACACCGCTATCTGTATAAACATGGAAATATCTAAACCGCTATCCGTGTAAACATGGAAATATCTACACAGCTATCTCTATAAACATGGAAATATCTACACCGCCATCTGTATAAACATGGAAATACCTACAAAGTCATCTGTATAAACATGGAAATAACTACAGAGAACTCTGTATAAACATGGAAATATCGGCACAGCCATCTGTATAAACATGGAAATACTACAACGCTATCTGTATAAACATGGAAATATCTACACCGCTATGTGTATTAACGTGGAAATATCTCCATTGCTATCTGTATAAACATGGACAATTCTCCACCGCAATATGTATAAACATGAAAATATCTACACTTCTATCTCTATAAACATGGAAATATCTACACTGCCATCTGTACAAACATGGAAATATCTACACAGTCATCTGTAGAAACATGGAAATATCTACACCGCTATCTCTATAAACATGGAAATAAATACACCGCTATCTCTATATACATGGAAATAACGACACCGCTATCTCTATAAACATGGAAATATCTACACCGCTATCTCCATCAACATGGAAATATACACACTGCCATCTCTTTAAACATGGAGGTATCTACAACGCCATCTACATAAACAAGAAAATATCTACACTGCCATCTATATAAACATGGAAATATCTACACCGCCATCTCTATAAACATGGAAATATCTACACTGCCATTTGTAGAAAGATGGAAATATCTACACCGCCATCTGTATAAACGTGGAAATATCTACACCGCTATCTGTATAAACATGGAAATATCTACACCGCAATCTGTATAAACATGGAAATATCTACACTGCTCTCTGTATAAATATGAAATATCTGAACCGCTATCTCTATAAAAGTGGAAATATCTACACTGCTATCTGTATAAACATGGAAATATCCTCACTGCTATCTCCATGAACATTGATAGATCTACACCGCTATCTCTATAAACATGGAAATATCTACACTGCCATCTCTATAAACATGGAAATATCTACACCGTCATCTGTATAAACATGGAAATATCTACACCGCTATCAGTATAAACATGGAAATATCTACACCGCGATCTGTATAAACATGGAAATATCTACACCGCGATCTGTATAAACATGGAAATATCTAAACCGCTATCTGTGTAAACATGGAAATATCTACACAGCTATCTGTATAAACATGGAAATATCTACACCGCCATCTGTATAAACATGGAAATACCTACAAAGTCATCTGTATAAACATGGAAATATCTACACAGCCATCTGTATAAACATGGAAATATCTACACAGCCATCTGTATAAACCTGGAAATATCTGCACTGTCATCTATATAAACATGGAAATATCTACAGAGAACTCTGTATAAACATGGAAATATCTGCACACCCATCTGTATAAACATGGAAATATCTACAACGCTATCTGTATAAACATGGAAATATCTACACCGCTATGTGTATTAACGTGGAAATATCTCCACTGCTATCTGTATAAACATTGGCAAATCTCCACCGCAATATGTATAAACATGAAAATATCTACACTTCCATCTCTATAAACATGGAAATATCTACACTGCCATCTGTACAAACATGGAAATATCTACACAGTCATCTGTAGAAACATGGAAATATCTACACCGCTATCTCTATAAACATGGAAATAACTACACATCTATCTCTATAAACATGGAAATATCCTCACTGCTATCTCTATGAACATTGATAGATCTACACCGCTATCTCTATAAACATGGAAATATCTACACCGCCATCTCTATAAACATGGAAATATCTACACCGTCATCTGTATAAACATGGAAATATCTACACCGCTATCGGTATAAACATGGAAATATCTACACCGCGATCTGTATAAACATGGAAATATCTACACCGCGATCTGTATAAACATGGAAATATCTAAACCGCTATCTGTGTAAACATGGAAATATCTACACAGCTATCTGTATAAACATGGAAATATCTACACCGCCATCTGTATAAACATGGAAATACCTACAAAGTCATCTGTATAAACATGGAAATATCTACACAGCCATCTGTATAAACATGGAAATATCTACACAGCCATCTGTATAAACCTGGAAATATCTGCACTGTCATCTATATAAACATGGAAATATCTACAGAGAACTCTGTATAAACATGGAAATATCGGCACAGCCATCTGTATAAACATGGAAATATCTACAACGCTATCTGTATAAACATGGAAATATCTACACCGCTATGTGTATTAACGTGGAAATATCTCCACTGCTATCTGTATAAACATGGACAAATCTCCACCGCAATATGTATAAACATGAAAATATCTACACTTCCATCTCTATAAACATGGAAATATCTACACTGCCATCTGTACAAACATGGAAATATCTACACAGTCATCTGTAGAAACATGGAAATATCTACACCGCTATCTCTATAAACATGGAAATAACTACACATCTATCTCTATAAACATGGAAATATCTACACCGCTATCTCCATCAACATGGAAATAAACACACCGCCATCTCTTTAAACATGGAGGTATCTACAACGCCATCTACATAAACAAGAAAATATCTACACTGCCATCTATATAAACATGGAAATATCTACACCGTCATCTCTATAAACATGGAAATATCTACATTGCCATTTGTAGAAAGATGGAAATATCTACACCGCCATCTGTATAAAGGTGGAAATATCTACACCGCCATCTGTATAAAGGTGGAAATATCTACACCGCAATCTGTATAAACATGGAAATATCTACACCGCTCTCTGTATAAATATGAACTATCTAAACCGCTATCTCTATAAAATTGGAAATATCTACACTGCTATCTGTATAAACATGGAAATATCCTCACTGCTATCTCTATGAACATTGATAGATCTACACCGCTATCTCTATAAACATGGAAATATCTACACCGCCATCTCTATAAACATGGAAATATCTACACCGTCATCTGTATAAACATGGAAATATCTACACCGCTATCGGTATAAACATGGAAATATCTACACCGCGATCTGTATAAACATGGAGATATCTACACCGCGATCTGTATAAACATGGAAATATCTAAACCGCTATCTGTGTAAACATAGAAATAGCTACACAGCTATCTGTATAAACATGGAAATATCTACACCGCCATCTGTATAAACATGGAAATACCTACAAAGTCATCAGTATAAACATGGAAATATCTACACAGCCATCTGTATAAACATGGAAATATCTACACAGCCATCTGTATAAACCTGGAAATATCTGCACTGTCATCTATATAAACATGGAAATATCAACAGAGAACTGTGTATAAACATGGAAATATCGGCACAGCCATCTGTATAAACATGGAAATATCTACAACGCTACCTGTATAAACATGGAAATATCTACACCGATATGTGTATTAACGTGGAAATATCTCCACTGCTATCTGTATAAACATGGACAAATCTCCACCGCAATATGTATAAACATGAAAATATCTACACTTCTATCTCTATAAACATGGAAATATCTACAATGCCATCTGTACAAACATGGAAATATCTACACAGTCATCTGGAGAAACATGGAAATATCTACACCGCTATCTCTATAAACATGGAAATAACTACACCGCTATCTCTATAAACATGGAAATAACTACACCGCTATCTCTATAAACATGGAAATATCTACACCGCTATCTCCATCAACATGGAAATATACACACCGCCATCTCTTTAAACATGGAGGTATCTACAACGTCATCTACATAAACAAGAAAATATTTACACTGCCATCTATATAAACATGGAAATATCTACACCGCCATCTCTATAAACATGGAAATATCTACACTGCCATTTGTAGAAAGATGGAAATATCTACACCGCCATCTGTATAAACGTGGAAATATCTACACCGCTATCTGTATAAACATGGAAATATCTACACCGCAATCTGGATAAACATGGAATTATCTACACCGCTCTCTGTATAAATATGAAATATCTAAACCGCTATCTCTATAAAAGTGGAAATATCTACACTGCTATCTGTATAAACATGGAAATATCCTCACTGCTATCTCTATGAACATTGATATATCTACACCGCTATCTCTATAAACATGGAAATATCTACACCGCCATCTCTATAAACATGGAAATATCTACACCGTCATCTGTATAAACATGGAAATATCTACACCGCTATCTGTATAAACATGGAAATATCTACACCGCTATCTGTATAAACATGGAAATATCTAAACCGCTATCCGTGTAAACATGGAAATATCTACACAGCTATCTCTATAAACATGGAAATATCTACACCGCCATCTGTATAAACATGGAAATACCTACAAAGTCATCTGTATAAACATGGAAATAACTACAGAGAACTCTGTATAAACATGGAAATATCGGCACAGCCATCTGTATAAACATGGAAATACTACAACGCTATCTGTATAAACATGGAAATATCTACACCGCTATGTGTATTAACGTGGAAATATCTCCATTGCTATCTGTATAAACATGGACAATTCTCCACCGCAATATGTATAAACATGAAAATATCTACACTTCTATCTCTATAAACATGGAAATATCTACACTGCCATCTGTACAAACATGGAAATATCTACACAGTCATCTGTAGAAACATGGAAATATCTACACCGCTATCTCTATAAACATGGAAATAAATACACCGCTATCTCTATATACATGGAAATAACGACACCGCTATCTCTATAAACATGGAAATATCTACACCGCTATCTCCATCAACATGGAAATATACACACTGCCATCTCTTTAAACATGGAGGTATCTACAACGCCATCTACATAAACAAGAAAATATCTACACTGCCATCTATATAAACATGGAAATATCTACACCGCCATCTCTATAAACATGGAAATATCTACACTGCCATTTGTAGAAAGATGGAAATATCTACACCGCCATCTGTATAAACGTGGAAATATCTACACCGCTATCTGTATAAACATGGAAATATCTACACCGCAATCTGTATAAACATGGAAATATCTACACTGCTCTCTGTATAAATATGAAATATCTGAACCGCTATCTCTATAAAAGTGGAAATATCTACACTGCTATCTGTATAAACATGGAAATATCCTCACTGCTATCTCCATGAACATTGATAGATCTACACCGCTATCTCTATAAACATGGAAATATCTACACTGCCATCTCTATAAACATGGAAATATCTACACCGTCATCTGTATAAACATGGAAATATCTACACCGCTATCAGTATAAACATGGAAATATCTACACCGCGATCTGTATAAACATGGAAATATCTACACCGCGATCTGTATAAACATGGAAATATCTAAACCGCTATCTGTGTAAACATGGAAATATCTACACAGCTATCTGTATAGACATGGAAATGTCTACACCGCCATCTGTATAAACATGGAAATACCTACAAAGTCATCTGTATAAACATGGAAATATCTACACAGCCATCTGTATAAACATGGAAATATCTACACAGCCATCTGTATAAACCTGGAAATATCTGCACTGTCATCTATATAAACATGGAAATATCTACAGAGAACTCTGTATAAACATGGAAATATCGGCACAGCCATCTGTATAAACATGGAAATATCTACAACGCTACCTGTATAAACATGGAAATATCTACACCGCTATGTGTATTAACGTGGAAATATCTCCATTGCTATCTGTATAAACATGGACAAATCTCCACCGCAATATGTATAAACATGAAAATATCTACACTTCTATCTCTATAAACATGGAAATATCTACACTGCCATCTGTACAAACATGGAAATATCTACACAGTCATCTGTAGAAACATGGAAATATCTACACCGCTATCTCTATAAACATGGAAATAACTACACCGCTATCTCTATATACATGGAAATAACTACACCGCTATCTCTATAAACATGGAAATATCTACACCGCTATCTCCATCAACTTGGAAAGATACACACTGCCATCTCTTTAAACATGGAGGTATCTACAACGCCATCTACATAAACAAGAAAATATCTACACTGCCATCTATATAAACATGGAAATATCTACACCGCCATCTCTATAAACATGGAAATATCTACACTGCCATTTGTAGAAAGATGGAAATATCTACACCGCCATCTGTATAAACGTGGAAATATCTACACCGCTATCTGTATAAACATGGAAATATCTACACCGCAATCTGTATAAACATGGAAATATCTACACTGCTCTCTGTATAAATATGAAATATCTGAACCGCTATCTCTATAAAAGTGGAAATATCTACACTGCTATCTGTATAAACATGGAAATATCCTCACTGCTATCTCTATGAACATTGATAGATCTACACCGCTATCTCTATAAACATGGAAATATCTACACCGCCATCTCTATAAACATGGAAATATCTACACCGTCATCTGTATAAACATGGAAATATCTACACCGCTATCAGTATAAACATGGAAATATCTACACCGCGATCTGTATAAACATGGAAATATCTACACCGCGATCTGTATAAACATGGAAATATCTAAACCGCTATCTGTGTAAACATGGAAATATCTACACAGCTATCTCTATAAACATGGAAATATCTACACCGCCATCTGTATAAACATGGAAATACCTACAAAGTCATCTGTATAAACATGGAAATATCTACAAAGCCATCTGTATAAGCATGGAAATATCTTCACAGCCATCTGTATAAACCTGGAAATATCTGCACTGTCATCTATATAAACATGGAAATATCTACAGAGAACTCTGTATAAACATGGAAATATCGGCACAGCCATCTGTATAAACATGGAAATATCTACAACGCTATCTGTATAAACATGGAAATATCTACACCGCTATGTGTATTAACGTGGAAATATCTCCACTGCTATCTGTATAAACATGGACAAATCTCCACCGCATTATGTATAAACATGAAAATATCTACACTTCTATCTCTATAAACATGGAAATATCTACACTGCCATCTGTACAAACATGGAAATATCTACACAGTCATCTGTAGAAACATGGAAATATCTACACCGCTATCTCTATAAACATGGAAATAACTACACAGCTATCTCTATAAACATGGAAATATCTACACCGCTATCTCCATCAACATGGAAATATACACACCGCCATCTCTTTAAACATGGAGGTATCTACAACGCCATCTACATAAACAAGAAAATATCTACACTGCCATCTATATAAACATGGAAATATCTACACCGCCATCTCTATAAACATGGAAATATCTACACTGCCATTTGTAGAAAGATGGAAATATCTACACCGCCATCTGTATAAACGTGGAAATATCTACACCGCTATCTGTATAAACATGGAAATATCTACACCGCAATCTGTATAAACATGGAAGTATCTACACTGCTCTCTGTATAAATATGAAATATCTGAACCGCTATCTCTATAAAAGTGGAAATATCTACACTGCTATCTGTATAAACATGGAAATATCCTCACTGCTATCTCTATGAACATTGATAGATCTACACCGCTATCTCTGTAAACATGGAAATATCTACACCGCCATCTCTATAAACATGGAAATATCTACACCGTCATCTGTATAAACATGGAAATATCTACACCGCTATCGGTATAAACATGGAAATATCTACACCGCGATCTGTATAAACATGGAAATATCTACACCGCGATCTGTATAAACATGGAAATATCTAAACCGCTATCTGTGTAAACATGGAAATATCTACACAGCTATCTGTATAAACATGGAAATATCTACACCGCCATCTGTATAAACATGGAAATACCTACAAAGTCATCGTATAAACATGGAAATATCTACACAGCCATCTGTATAAACATGGAAATATCTACACAGCCATCTGTATAAACCTGGAAATAGCTGCACTGTCATCTATATAAACATGGAAATATCTACAGAGAACTCTGTATAAACATGGAAATATCGGCACAGCCATCTGTATAAACATGGAAATATCTACAACGCTATCTGTATAAACATGGAAATATCTACAGCGCTATGTGTATTAACGTGGAAATATCTCCATTGCTATCTGTATAAACATGGACAAATCTTCACCGCAATATGTATAAACATGAAAATATCTACACTTCTATCTCTATAAACATGGAAATATCTACACTGCCATCTGTACAAACATGGAAATATCTAACCAGTCATCTGTAGAAACATGGAAATATCTACACCGCTATCTCTATAAACATGGAAATAACTACACAGCTATCTCTATAAACATGGAAATATCTACACCGCTATCTCCATCAACATGGAAATATACACACCGCCATCTCTTTAAACATGGAGGTATCTACAGCGCCATCTACATAAAGAAGAAAATATCTACACTGCCATCTACATAAACATGGAAATATCTACACCGCCGTCTCTATAAACATGGAAATATCTACACTGCCATTTGTAGAAAGATGGAAATATCTACACCGCCATCTGTATAAACGTGGAAATATCTACACCGCTATCTGTATAAACATGGAAATATCTACACCGCAATCTGTATAAACATGGAAATATCTACACCGCTCTCTGTATAAATATGAAATATCTAAACCGCTATCTCTATAAAAGTGGAAATATCTTCCCTGCTATCAGTATAAACATGGAAATATCCTCACTGCTATCTCTATGAACATTGATAGATCTACACCGCTATCTCTATAAACATGGAAATATCTACACCGCCATCTCTATAAACATGGAAATATCTACACCGTCATCTGTATAAACATGGAAATATCTACACCGCTATCGGTATAAACATGGAAATATCTACACCGCAATCTGTATAAACATGGAAATATCCACACCGCGATCTGTATAAACATGGAAATATCTAAACCGCGATCTGTATAAACATGGAAATATCTACACAGCTATCTCTATAAACATGGAAATATCTACACCGCCATCTGTATAAACATTGAAATACCTACAAAGTCATCTGTATAAACATGGAAATATCTACACAGCCATCTGTATAAACATGGAAATATCTACACAGCCATCTGTATAAACCTGGAAATATCTGCACTGTCATCTATATAAACATGGAAATATCTACAGAGAACTCTGTATAAACGTGGAAATATCGGCACAGCCATCTGTATAAACATGGAAATATCTACAACGCTATCTGTATAAACATGGAAATATCTACACCGCTATGTGTATTAACGTGGAAATATCTCCATTGCTATCTGTATAAACATGGACAAATCTCCACCGCAATATGTATAAACATGAAAATATCTACACTTCTATCTCTATAAACATGGAAATATCTACACTGCCATCTGTACAAACATGGAAATATCTACACAGTCATCTGTAGAAACATGGAAATATCTACACCGCTATCTCTATAAACATGGAAATAACTACAACGCTATCTCTATATACATGGAAATAACTACACCGCTATCTCTATAAACATGGAAATATCTACACCGCTATCTCCATCAACATGGAAATATACACACTGCCATCTCTTTAAACATGGAGGTATCTACAACGCCATCTACATAAACAAGAAAATATCTACTCTGCCATCTATATAAACATGGAAATATCTACACCGCCATCTCTATAAACATGGAAATATCTACACTGCCATTTGTAGAAAGATGGAAATATCTACACCGCCATCTGTATAAACGTGGAAATATCTACACCGCTATCTGTATAAACATGGAAATATCTACACCGCAATCTGTATAAACATGGAAATATCTACACTGCTCTCTGTATAAATATGAAATATCTGAACCGCTATCTCTATAAAAGTGGAAATATCTACACTGCTATCTGTATAAACATGGAAATATCGGCACAGCCATCTGTATAAACATGGAAATATCTACAACGCTATCTGTATAAACATGGAAATATCTACAGTGCTATGTGTATTAACGTGGAAATATCTCCATTGCTATCTGTATAAACATGGACAAATCTTCACCGCAATATGTATAAACATGAAAATATCTACACTTCTATCTCTATAAACATGGAAATATCTACACTGCCATCTGTACAAACATGGAAATATCTACACAGTCATCTGTAGAAACATGGAAATATCTACACCGCTATCTCTATAAACATGGAAATAACTACACCGCTATCTCTATATACATGGAAATAACTACACCGCTATCTCTATAAACATGGAAATATCTACACCGCTATCTCCATCAACATGGAAATATACACACTGCCATCTCTTTAAACATGGAGGTATCTACAACGCCATCTACATAAACAAGAAAATATCTACACTGCCATCTATATAAACATGGAAATACCTACACCGCCATCTCCATAAACATGGAAATATCTACACTGCCATTTGTAGAAAGATGGAAATATCTACACCGCCATCTGTATAAACGTGGAAATATCTACACCGCTATCTGTATAAACATGGAAATATCTACACCGCAATCTGTATAAACATGGAAATATCTACACTGCTCTCTGTATAAATATGAAATATCTGAACCGCTATCTCTATAAAAGTGGAAATATCTACACTGCTATCTGTATAAACATGGAAATATCCTCACTGCTATCTCTATGAACATTGATAGATCTACACCGCTATCTCTATAAACATGGAAATATCTACACCGCCATCTCTATAAACATGGAAATATCTACACCGTCATCTGTATAAACATGGAAATATCTACACCGCTATCGGTATAAACATGGAAATATCTACACCGCGATCTGTATAAACATGGAAATATCTACACCGCGATCTGTATAAACATGGAAATATCTAAACCGCTATCTGTGTAAACATGGAAATATCTACACAGCTATCTGTATAAACATGGAAATATCTACACCGCCATCTGTATAAACATGGAAATACCTACAAAGTCATCTGTATAAACATGGAAATATCTACACAGCCATCTGTATAAACATGGAAATATCTACACAGCCATCTGTATAAACCTGGAAATATCTGCACTGTCATCTATATAAACATGGAAATATCTACAGAGAACTCTGTATAAACATGGAAATATCGGCACAGCCATCTGTATAAACATGGAAATATCTACAACGCTATCTGTATAAACATGGAAATATCTACACCGCTATGTGTATTAACGTGGAAATATCTCCACTGCTATCTGTATAAACATGGACAAATCTCCACCGCAATATGTATAAACATGAAAATATCTACACTTCTATCTCTATAAACAAGGAAATATCTACACTGCCATCTGTACAAACATGGAAATATCTACACAGTCATCTGTAGAAACATGGAAATATCTACACCGCTATCTCTATAAACATGGAAATAACTACACAGCTATCTCTATAAACATGGAAATATCTACACCGCTATCTCCATCAACATGGAAATATACACACCGCCATCTCTTTAAACATGGAGGTATCTACAACGCCATCTACATAAAGAAGAAAATATCTACACTGCCATCTACATAAACATGGAAATATCTACACCGCCGTCTCTATAAACATGGAAATATCTACACTGCCATTTGTAGAAAGATGGAAATATCTACACCGCCATCTGTATAAACGTGGAAATATCTACACCGCTATCTGTATAAACATGGAAATATCTACACCGCAATCTGTATAAACATGGAAATATCTACACCGCTCTCTGTATAAATATGAAATATCTAAACCGCTATCTCTATAAAAGTGGAAATATCTACCCTGCTATCAGTATAAACATGGAAATATCCTCACTGCTATCTCTATGAACATTGATAGATCTACACCGCTATCTCTATAAACATGGAAATATCTACACCGCCATCTCTATAAACATGGAAATATCTACACCGTCATCTGTATAAACATGGAAATATCTACACCGCTATCGGTATAAACATGGAAATATCTACACCGCAATCTGTATAAACATGGAAATATCCACACCGCGATCTGTATAAACATGGAAATATCTAAACCGCTATCTGTGTAAACATGGAAATATCTACACAGCTATCTCTATAAACATGGAAATATCTACACCGCCATCTGTATAAACATGGAAATACCTACAAAGTCATCTGTATAAACATGGAAATATCTACACAGCCATCTGTATGAACATGGAAATATCTACACAGCCATCTGTATAAACCTGGAAATATCTGCACTGTCATCTATATAAACATGGAAATATCTACAGAGAACTCTGTATAAACATGGAAATATCGGCACAGCCATCTGTATAAACATGGAAATATCTACAACGCTATCTGTATAAACATGGAAATATCTACACCGCTATGTGTATTAACGTGGAAATATCTCCACTGCTATCTGTATAAACATGGACAAATATCCACCGCAATATGTATAAACATGAAAATATCTACACTTCTATCTCTATAAACATGGAAATATCTACACTGCCATCTGTACAAACATGGAAATATCTAACCAGTCATCTGTAGAAACATGGAAATATCTACACCGCTATCTCTATAAACATGGAAATAACTACACAGCTATCTCTATAAACATGGAAATATCTACACCGCTATCTCCATCAACATGGAAATATACACACCGCCATCTCTTTAAACATGGAGGTATCTACAGCGCCATCTACATAAAGAAGAAAATATCTACACTGCCATCTACATAAACATGGAAATATCTACACCGCCGTCTCTATAAACATGGAAATATCTACACTGCCATTTGTAGAAAGATGGAAATATCTACACCGCCATCTGTATAAACGTGGAAATATCTACACCGCTATCTGTATAAACATGGAAATATCTACACCGCAATCTGTATAAACATGGAAATATCTACACCGCTCTCTGTATAAATATGAAATATCTAAACCGCTATCTCTATAAAAGTGGAAATATCTACCCTGCTATCAGTATAAACATGGAAATATCCTCACTGCTATCTCTATGAATATTGATAGATCTACACCGCTATCTCTATAAACATGGAAATATCTACACCGCCATCTCTATAAACATGGAAATATCTACACCGTCATCTGTATAAACATGGAAATATCTACACCGCTATCGGTATAAACATGGAAATATCTACACCGCAATCTGTATAAACATGGAAATATCCACACCGCGATCTGTATAAACATGGAAATATCTAAACCGCGATCTGTATAAACATGGAAATATCTACACAGCTATCTCTATAAACATGGAAATATCTACACCGCCATCTGTATAAACATGGAAATACCTACAAAGTCATCTGTATAAACATGGAAATATCTACACAGCCATCTGTATAAACATGGAAATATCTACACAGCCATCTGTATAAACCTGGAAATATCTGCACTGTCATCTATATAAACATGGAAATATCTACAGAGAACTCTGTATAAACGTGGAAATATCGGCACAGCCATCTGTATAAACATGGAAATATCTACAACGCTATCTGTATAAACATGGAAATATCTACACCGCTATGTGTATTAACGTGGAAATATCTCCATTGCTATCTGTATAAACATGGACAAATCTCCACCGCAATATGTATAAACATGAAAATATCTACACTTCTATCTCTATAAACATGGAAATATCTACACTGCCATCTGTACAAACATGGAAATATCTACACAGTCATCTGTAGAAACATGGAAATATCTACACCGCTATCTCTATAAACATGGAAATAACTACACCGCTATCTCTATATACATGGAAATAACTACACCGCTATCTCTATAAACATGGAAATATCTACACCGCTATCTCCATCAACATGGAAATATACACACTGCCATCTCTTTAAACATGGAGGTATCTACAACGCCATCTACATAAACAAGAAAATATCTACACTGCCATCTATATAAACATGGAAATATCTACACCGCCATCTCTATAAACATGGAAATATCTACACTGCCATTTGTAGAAAGATGGAAATATCTACACCGCCATCTGTATAAACGTGGAAATATCTACACCGCTATCTGTATAAACATGGAAATATCTACACCGCAATCTGTATAAACATGGAAATATCTACACTGCTCTCTGTATAAATATGAAATATCTGAACCGCTATCTCTATAAAAGTGGAAATATCTACACTGCTATCTGTATAAACATGGAAATATCCTCACTGCTATCTCTATGAACATTGATAGATCTACACCGCTATCTCTATAAACATGGAAATATCTACACCGCCATCTCTATAAACATGGAAATATCTACACCGTCATCTGTATAAACATGGAAATATCTACACCGCTATCGGTATAAACATGGAAATATCTACACCGCGATCTGTATAAACATGGAAATATCTACACCGCGATCTGTATAAACATGGAAATATCTAAACCGCTATCTGTGTAAACATGGAAATATCTACACAGCTATCTCTATAAACATGGAAATATCTACACCGCCATCTGTATAAACATGGAAATACCTACAAAGTCATCTGTATAAACATGGAAATATCTACACAGCCATCTGTATAAACATGGAAATATCTACACAGCCATCTGTATAAACCTGGAAATATCTGCACTGTCATCTATATAAACATGGAAATATCTACAGAGAACTCTGTATAAACATGGAAATATCGGCACAGCCATCTGTATAAACATGGAAATATCTACAACGCTATCTGTATAAACATGGAAATATCTACACCGCTATGTGTATTAACGTGGAAATATGTCCACTGCTATCTGTATAAACATGGACAAATCTCCACCGCAATATGTATAAACATGAAAATATCTACACTTATATCTCTATAAACATGGAAATATCTACACTGCCATCTGTACAAACATGGAAATATCTACACAGTCATCTGTAGAAACATGGAAATATCTACACCGCTATCTCTATAAACATGGAAATAACTACACAGCTATCTCTATAAACATGGAAATATCTACACCGCTATCTCCATCAACATGGAAATATACACACAGCCATCTCTTTAAACATGGAGGTATCTACAACGCCATCTACATAAAGAAGAAAATATCTACACTGCCATCTACATAAACATGGAAATATCTACACCGCCGTCTCTATAAACAAGGAAATATCTACACTGCCATAAGTAGAAAGATGGAAATATCTACACCGCCATCTGTATAAACGTGGAAATATCTACACCGCTATCTGTATAAACATGGAAATATCTACACCGCAATCTGTATAAACATGGAAATATCTACACCGCTCTCTGTATAAATATGAAATATCTAAACCGCTGTCTCTATAAAAGTGGAAATATCTACACTGCTATCAGTATAAACATGGAAATATCCTCACTGCTATCTCTATGAACATTGATAGATCTACACCGCTATCTCTATAAACATGGAAATATCTACACCGCCATCTCTATAAACATGGAAATATCTACACCGTCATCTGTATAAACATGGAAATATCTACACCGCTATCGGTATAAACATGGAAATATCTACACCGCGATCTGTATAAACATGGAAATATCTACACCGCGATCTGTATAAACATGGAAATATCTAAACCGCTATCTGTGTAAACATGGAAATATCTACACAGCTATCTGTATAAACATGGAAATATCTACACCGCCATCTGTATAAACATGGAAATGCCTACAAAGTCATCTGTATAAACATGGAAATATCTACACAGCCATCTGTATAAACATGGAAATATCTACACAGCCATCTGTATAAACCTGGAAATATCTGCACTGTCATCTATATAAACATGGAAATATCTACAGAGAACTCTGTATAAACATGGAAATATCGGCACAGCCATCTGTATAAACATGGAAATATCTACAACGCTATCTGTATAAACATGGAAATATCTACAACGCTATGTGTATTAACGTGGAAATATCTCCACTGCTATCTGTATAAACATGCACAAATCTCCACCGCAATATGTATAAACATGAAAATAACTACACTTCTATCTCTATAAACATGGAAATATCTACACTGCCATCTGTACAAACATGGAAATATCTACACAGTCATCTGTAGAAACATGGAAATATCTACACCGCTATCTCTATAAACATGGAAATAACTACACAGCTATCTCTATAAACATGGAAATATCTACACCGCTATCTCCATCAACATGGAAATATACACACCGCCATCTCTTTAAACGTGGAGGTATCTACAACGCCATCTACATAAAGAAGAAAATATCTACACTGCCATCTACATAAACATGGAAATATCTACACCGCCGTCTCTATAAACATGGAAATATCTACACTGCCATTTGTAGAAAGATGGAAATATCTACACCGCCATCTGTATAAACGTGGAAATATCTACACCGCTATCTGTATAAACATGGAAATATCTACACCGCAATCTGTATAAACATGGAAATATCTACACCGCTCTCTGTATAAATATGAAATATCTAAACCGCTATCTCTATAAAAGTGGAAATATCTACACTGCTATCAGTATAAACATGGAAATACCTCACTGCTATCTCTATGAACATTGATATATCTACACCGCTATCTCTATAAACATGGAAATATCTACACCGCCATCTCTATAAACATGGAAATATCTACACCGTCATCTGTATAAACATGGAAATATCTACACCGCTATCGGTATAAACATGGAAATATCTACACCGCGATCTGTATAAACATGGAAATATCCACACCGCGATCTGTATAAACATGGAAATATCTAAACTGATATCTGTGTAAACATGGAAATATCTACACAGCTATCTCTATAAACATGGAAATATCTACACCGCCATCTGTATAAATATGGAAATACCTACAAAGTCATCTGTATAAACATGGAAATATCTACACAGCCATCTGCATAAACATGGAAATATCTACACCGCCATCTCTATAAACATGGAAATATCTACACCGTCATCTGTGTAAACATGGAAATATCTACACCGCTATCGGTATAAACATGGAAATATCTACACCGCGATCTGTATAAACATGGAAATATCTAAACCGCTATCTGTGTAAACATGGAAATATCTACACAGCTATCTCTATAAACATGGAAATATCTACACCACCATCTGTATAAACATGGAAATACCTACAAAGTCATCTGTATAAACATGGAAATATCTACACAGCCATCTGTATAAACATGGAAATATCTACACAGCCATCTGTATAAACCTGGAAATATCTGCACTGTCATCTATATAAACATGGAAATATCTACAGAGAACTCTGCATAAACATGGAAATATCGGCACAGCCATCTGTATAAACATGGAAATATCTACAACGCTATCTGTATAAACATGGAAATGTCTACACCGCTATGTGTATTAACGTGGAAATATCTCCATTGCTATCTGTATAAACATGGACAAATCTCCACCGCAATATGTATAAACATGAAAATATCTACACTTCTATCTCTATAAACATGGAAATATCTACACTGCCATCTGTACAAACATGGAAATATCTACACAGTCATCTGTAGAAACATGGAAATATCTACACCGCTATCTCTATAAACATGGAAATAACTACACCGCTATCTCTATATACATGGAAATAACTACACCGCTATCTCTATAAACATGGAAATATCTACACCGCTATCTCCATCAACATGGAAATATACACACTGCCATCTCTTTAAACATGGAGGTATCTACAACGCCATCTACATAAACAAGAAAATATCTACACTGCCATCTATATAAACATGGAAATATCTACACCGCCATCTCTATAAACATGGAAATATCTACACTGCCATTTGTAGAAAGATGGAAATATCTACACCGCCATCTGTATAAACGTGGAAATATCTACACCGCTATCTGTATAAACATGGAAATATCTACACCGCAATCTGTATAAACATGGAAATATCTACACTGCTCTCTGTATAAATATGAAATATCTGAACCGCTATCTCTATAAAAGTGGAAATATCTACACTGCTATCTGTATAAACATGGAAATATCCTCACTGCTATCTCTATGAACATTGATAGATCTACACCGCTATCTCTATAAACATGGAAATATCTACACCGCCATCTCTATAAACATGGAAATATCTACACCGTCATCTGTATAAACATGGAAATATCTACACCGCTATCGGTATAAACATGGAAATATCTACACCGCGATCTGTATAAACATGGAAATATCTACACCGCGATCTGTATAAACATGGAAATATCTAAACCGCTATCTGTGTAAACATGGAAATATCTACACAGCTATCTGTATAAACATGGAAATATCTACACCGCCATCTGTATAAACATGGAAATACCTACAAAGTCATCTGTATAAACATGGAAATATCTACACAGCCATCTGTATAAACATGGAAATATCTACACAGCCATCTGTATAAACCTGGAAATATCTGCACTGTCATCTATATAAACATGGAAATATCTACAGAGAGCTCTGTATAAACATGGAAATATCGGCACAGCCATCTGTATAAACATGGAAATATCTACAACGCTATCTGTATAAACATGGAAATATCTACACCGCTATGTGTATTAACGTGGAAATATGTCCACTGCTATCTGTATAAACATGGACAAATCTCCACCGCAATATGTATAAACATGAAAATATCTACACTTCTATCTCTATAAACATGGAAATATCTACACTGCCATCTGTACAAACATGGAAATATCTACACAGTCATCTGTAGAAACATGGAAACATCTACACTGCTATCTCTATAAACATGGAAATAACTACACAGCTATCTCTATAAACATGGAAATATCTACACCGCTATCTCCATCAACATGGAAATATACACACCGCCATCTCTTTAAACATGGAGGTATCTACAACGCCATCTACATAAAGAAGAAAATATCTACACTGCCATCTACATAAACATGGAAATATCTACACCGCCGTCTCTATAAACAAGGAAATATCTACACTGCCATAAGTAGAAAGATGGAAATATCTACACCGCCATCTGTATAAACGTGGAAATATCTACACCGCTATCTGTATAAACATGGAAATATCTACACCGCAATCTGTATAAACATGGAAATATCTACACCGCTCTCTGTATAAATATGAAATATCTAAACCGCTATCTCTATAAAAGTGGAAATATCTACACTGCTATCAGTATAAACATGGAAATATCCTCACTGCTATCTCTATGAACATTGATAGATCTACACCGCTATCTCTATAAACATGGAAATATCTACACCGCCATCTCTATAAACATGGAAATATCTACACCGTCATCTGTATAAACATGGAAATATCTACACCGCTATCGGTATAAACATGGAAATATCTACACCGCGATCTGTATAAACATGGAAAGATCTACACCGCGATCTGTATAAACATGGAAATATCTAAACCGCTATCTGTGTAAACATGGAATTATCTACACAGCTATCTGTATAAACATGGAAATATCTACACCGCCATCTGTATAAACATGGAAATACCTACAAAGTCATCTGTATAAACATGGAAATATCTACACAGCCATCTGTATAAACATGGAAATATCTACACAGCCATCTGTATAAACCTGGAAATATCTGCACTGTCATCTATATAAACATGGAAATATCTACAGAGAACTCTGTATAAACATGGAAATATCGGCACAGCCATCTGTATAAACATGGAAATATCTACAGCGCTATCTGTATGAACATGGAAATATCTACACCGCTATGTGTATTAACGTGGAAATATCTCCACTGCTATCTGTATAAACATGCACAAATCTCCACCGCAATATGTATAAACATGAAAATAACTACACTTCTATCTCTATAAACATGGAAATATCTACACTGCCATCTGTACAAACATGGAAATATCTACACAGTCATCTGTAGAAACATGGAAATATCTACACCGCTATCTCTATAAACATGGAAATAACTACACAGCTATCTCTATAAACATGGAAATATCTACACCGCTATCTCCATCAACATGGAAATATACACACCGCCATCTCTTTAAACATGGAGGTATCTACAACGCCATCTACATAAAGAAGAAAATATCTACACTGCCATCTACATAAACATGGAAATATCTACACCGCCGTCTCTATAAACATGGAAATATCTACACCGCTATCGGTAGAAACATGGAAATATCTACACCGCGATCTGTATAAACATGGAAATATCTAAACCGCTATCTGTGTAAACATGGAAATATCTACACAGCTATCTCTATAAACATGGAAATATCTACACCGCCATCTGTATAAACATGGAAATACCTACAAAGTCATCTGTATAAACATGGAAATATCTACACAGCCATCTGTATAAACATGGAAATATCTACACAGCCATCTGTATAAACCTGGAAATATCTGCACTGTCATCTATATAAACATGGAAATATCTACAGAGAACTCTGCATAAACATGGAAATATCGGCACAGCCATCTGTATAAACATGGAAATATCTACAACGCTATCTGTATAAACATGGAAATGTCTACACCGCTATGTGTATTAACGTGGAAATATCTCCATTGCTATCTGTATAAACATGGACAAATCTCCACCGCAATATGTATAAACATGAAAATATCTACACTTCTATCTCTATAAACATGGAAATATCTACACTGCCATCTGTACAAACATGGAAATATCTACACAGTCATCTGTAGAAACATGGAAATATCTACACCGCTATCTCTATAAACATGGAAATAACTACACCGCTATCTCTATATACATGGAAATAACTACACCGCTTTCTCTATAAACATGGAAATATCTACACCGCTATCTCCATCAACATGGAAATATACACACTGCCATCTCTTTAAACATGGAGGTATCTACAACGCCATCTGCATAAACAAGAAAATATCTACACTGCCATCTATATAAACATGGAAATATCTACACCGCCATCTCTATAAACATGGAAATATCTACACTGCCATTTGTAGAAAGATGGAAATATCTACACCGCCATCTGTATAAACGTGGAAATATCTACACCGCTATCTGTATAAACATGGAAATATCTACCCCGCAATCTGTATAAACATGGAAATATCTACACTGCTCTCTGTATAAATATGAAATATCTGAACCGCTATCTCTATAAAAGTGGAAATATCTACACTGCTATCTGTATAAACATGGAAATATCCTCACTGCTATCTCTATGAACATTGATAGATCTACACCGCTATCTCTATAAACATGGAAATATCTACACCGCCATCTCTATAAACATGGAAATATCTACACCGTCATCTGTATAAACATGGAAATATCTACACCGCTATCGGTATAAACATGGAAATATCTACACCGCGATCTGTATAAACATGGAAATATCTACACCGCGATCTGTATAAACATGGAAATATCTAAACCGCTATCTGTGTAAACATGGAAATATCTACACAGCTATCTCTATAAACATGGAAATATCTACACCGCCATCTGTATAAACATGGAAATACCTACAAAGTCATCTGTATAAACATGGAAATATCTACACAGCCATCTGTATAAACATGGAAATATCTACACAGCCATCTGTATAAACCTGGAAATATCTGCACTGTCATCTATATAAACATGGAAATATCTACAGAGAACTCTGTATAAACATGGAAATATCGGCACAGCCATCTGTATAAACATGGAAATATCTACAACGCTATCTGTATAAACATGGAAATATCTACACCGCTATGTGTATTAACGTGGAAATATCTCCATTGCTATCTGTATAAACATGGACAAATCTCCACCGCAATATGTATAAACATGAAAATATCTACACTTCTATCTCTATAAACATGGAAATATCTACACTGCCATCTGTACAAACATGGAAATATCTACACAGTCATCTGTAGAAACATGGAAATATCTACACCGCTATCTCTATAAACATGGAAATAACTACACCGCTATCTCTATATACATGGAAATAACTACACCGCTATCTCTATAAACATGGAAATATCTACACCGCTATCTCCATCAACATTGAAATATACACACTGCCATCTCTTTAAACATGGAGGTATCTACAACGCCATCTACATAAACAAGAAAATATCTACACTGCCATCTATATAAACATGGAAATATCTACACCGCCATCTCTATAAACATGGAAATATCTACACTGCCATTTGTAGAAAGATGGAAATATCTACACCGCCATCTGTATAAACGTGAAAGTATCTACACCGCTATCTGTATAATCATGGAAATATCTACACCGCAATCTGTATAAACATGGAAATATCTACACTGCTCTCTGTATAAATATGAAATATCTGAACCGCTATCTCTATAAAAGTGGAAATATCTACACTGTTATCTGTATAAACATGGAAATATCCTCACTGCTATCTCTATGAACATAGATAGATCTACACCGCTATCTCTATAAACATGGAAATATCTACACCGCCATCTCTATAAACATGGAAATATCTACACCGTCATCTGTATAAACATGGAAATATCTACACCGCTATCGGTATAAACATGGAAATATCTACACCGCGATCTGTATAAACATGGAAATATCTACACCGCGATCTGTATAAACATGGAAATATCTAAACCGCTATCTGTGTAAACATGGAAATATCTACACAGCTATCTGTATAAACATGGAAATATCTACACCGCCATCTGTATAAACATGGAAATACCTACAAAGTCATCTGTATAAACATGGAAATATCTACACAGCCATCTGTACAAACATGGAAATATCTACACAGCCATCTGTATAAACCTGGAAATATCTGCACTGTCATCTATATAAACATGGAAATATCTACAGAGAACTCTGTATAAACATGGAAATATCGGCACAGCCATCTGTATAAACATGGAAATATCTACAACGCTATCTGTATAAACATGGAAATATCTACACCGCTATGTGTATTAACGTGGAAATATCTCCACTGCTATCTGTATAAACATGGACAAATCTCCACCGCAATATGTATAAACATGAAAATATCTACACTTCTATCTCTATAAACATGGAAATATCTACACTGCCATCTGTACAAACATGGAAATATCTACACAGTCATCTGTAGAAACATGGAAATATCTACACCGCTATCTCTATAAACATGGAAATAACTACACAGCTATCTCTAGAAACATGGAAATATCTACACCGCTATCTCCATCAACATGGAAATATACACACCGCGATCTCTTTAAACATGGAGGTATCTACAACGCCATCTACATAAAGAAGAAAATATCTACACTGCCATCTACATAAACATGGAAATATCTACACCGCCGTCTCTATAAACATGGAAATATCTACACTGCCATTTGTAGAAAGATGGAAATATCTACACCGCCATCTGTATAAACGTGGAAATATCTACACCGCTATCTGTATAAACATGGAAATATCTACACCGCAATCTGTATAAACATGGAAATATCTACACCGCTCTCTGTATAAATATGAAATATCTAAACCGCTATCTCTATAAAAGTGGAAATATCTACACTGCTATCAGTATAAACATGGAAATATCCTCACTGCTATCTCTATGAACATTGATATATCTACACCGCTATCTCTATAAACATGGAAATATCTACACCGCCATCTCTATAAACATGGAAATATCTACACCGTCATCTGTATAAACATGGAAATATCTACACCGCTATCGGTATAAACATGGAAATATCTACACCGCAATCTGTATAAACATGGAAATATCCACACCGCGATCTGTATAAACATGGAAATATCTAAACCGCTATCTGTGTAAACATGGAAATGTCTACACAGCTATCTCTATAAACATGGAAATATCTACACCGCCATCTGTATAAACATGGAAATACCTACAAAGTCATCTGTATAAACATGGAAATATCTACACAGCCATCTGTATAAACATGGAAATATCTACACAGCCATCTGTATAAACCTGGAAATATCTGCACTGTCATCTATATAAACATGGAAATATCTACAGAGAACTCTGTATAAACATGGAAATATCGGCACAGCCATCTGTATAAACATGGAAATATCTACAACGCTATCTGTATAAACATGGAAATATCTACAACGCTATGTGTATTAACGTGGAAATATCTCCACTGCTATCTGTATAAACATGGACAAATCTCCACCGCAATATGTATAAACATGAAAATATCTACACTTCTATCTCTATAAACATGGAAATATCTACATTGCCATCTGTACAAACATGGAAATATCTACACAGTCATCTGTAGAAACATGGAAATATCTACACCGCTATCTCTATAAACATGGAAATAACTACACAGCTATCTCTATAAACATGGAAATATCTACACCGCTATCTCCATCAACATGGAAATATACACACCGCCATCTCTTTAAACATGGAGGTATCTACAACGCCATCTACATAAACAAGAAAATATCTACACTGCCATCTATATAAACATGGAAATATCTACACCGCCATCTCTATAAACATGGAAATATCTACACTGCCATTTGTAGAAAGATGGAAATATCTACACCGCCATCTGTATAAACGTGGAAATATCTACACCGCTATCTGTATAAACATGGAAATATCTACACCGCAATCTGTATAAACATGGAAGTATCTACACTGCTCTCTGTATAAATATGAAATATCTGAACCGCTATCTCTATAAAAGTGGAAATATCTACACTGCTATCTGTATAAACATGGAGATATCCTCACTGCTATCTCTATGAACATTGATAGATCTACACCGCTATCTCTATAAACATGGAAATATCTACACCGCCATCTCTATAAACATGGAAATATCTACACCGTCATCTGTATAAACATGGAAATATCTACACCGCTATTGGTATAAACATGGAAATATCTACACCGCGATCTGTATAAACATGGAAATATCTACACCGCGATCTGTATAAACATGGAAATATCTAAACCGCTATCTGTGTAAACATGGAAATATCTACACAGCTATCTGTATAAACATGGAAATATCTACACCGCCATCTGTATAAACATGGAAATACCTACAAAGTCATCTGTATAAACATGGAAATATCTACACAGCCATCTGTATAAACATGGAAATATCTAGACAGCCATCTGTATAAACCTGGAAATATCTGCACTGTCATCTATATAAACATGGAAATATCTACAGAGAACTCTGTATAAACATGGAAATATCGGCACAGCCATCTGTATAAACATGGAAATATCTACAACGCTATCTGTATAAACATGGAAATATCTACACCGCTATGTGTATTAACGTGGAAATATCTCCATTGCTATCTGTATAAACATGGACAAATCTCCACCGCAATATGTATAAACATGAAAATATCTACACTTCTATCTCTATAAACATGGAAATATCTACACTGCCATCTGTACAAACATGGAAATATCTACACAGTCATCTGTAGAAACATGGAAATATCTACACCGCTATCTCTATAAACGTGGAAATAACTACACCGCTATCTCTATATACATGGAAATAACTACACCGCTATCTCTATAAACATGGAAATATCTACACCGCTATCTCCATCAACATGGAAAGATACACACTGCCATCTCTTTAAACATGGAGGTATCTACAACGCCATCTACATAAACAAGAAAATATCTACACTGCCATCTATATAAACATGGAAATATCTACACCGCCATCTCTATAAACATGGAAATATCTACACTGCCATTTGTAGAAAGATGGAAATATCTACACCGCCATCTGTATAAACGTGGAAATATCTACACCGCTATCTGTATAAACATGGAAATATCTACACCGCAATCTGTATAAACATGGAAATATCTACACTGCTCTCTGTATAAATATGAAATATCTGCACCGCTATCTCTATAAAAGTGGAAATATCTACACTGCTATCTGTATAAACATGGAAATATCCTCACTGCTATCTCTATGAACATTGATAGATCTACACCGCTATCTCTATAAACATGGAAATATCTACACCGCCATCTCTATAAACATGGAAATATCTACACCGTCATCTGTATAAACATGGAAATATCTACACCGCTATCGGTATAAACATGGAAATATCTACACCGCGATCTGTATAAACATGGAAATATCTACACCGCGATCTGTATAAACATGGAAATATCTAAACCGCTATCTGTGTAAACATGGAAATATCTACACAGCTATCTCTATAAATATGGAAATATCTACACCGCCATCTGTATAAACATGGAAATACCTACAAAGTCATCTGTATAAACATGGAAATATCTACAAAGCCATCTGTATAAACATGGAAATATCTACACAGCCATCTGTATAAACCTGGAAATATCTGCACTGTCATCTATATAAACATGGAAATATCTACAGAGAACTCTGTATAAACATGGAAATATCGGCACAGCCATCTGTATAAACATGGAAATATCTACAACGCTATCTGTATAAACATGGAAATATCTACAACGCTATGTGTATTAACGTGGAAATATCTCCACTGCTATCTGTATAAACATGGACAAATCTCCACCGCAATATGTATAAACATGAAAATATCTACACTTCTATCTCTATAAACATGGAAATATCTACACTGCCATCTGTACAAACATGGAAATATCTACACAGTCATCTGTAGAAACATGGAAATATCTACACCGCTATCTCTATAAACATGGAAATAACTACACAGCTATCTCTATAAACATGGAAATATCTACACCGCTATCTCCATCAACATGGAAATATACACACCGCCATCTCTTTAAACATGGAGGTATCTACAACGCCATCTACATAAACAAGAAAATATCTACACTTCTACCTCTATAAACATGGAAATATCTACACTGCCATCTGTACAAACATGGAAATATCTACACAGTCATCTGTAGAAACATGGAAATATCTACACCGCTATCTCTATAAACATGGAAATAACTACACCGCTATCTCTATATACATGGAAATAACTACACCGCTATCTCTATAAACATGGAAATATCTACACCGCTATCTCCATCAACATGGAAAGATACACACTGCCATCTCTTTAAACATGGAGGTATCTACAACGCCATCTACATAAACAAGAAAATATCTACACTGCCATCTATATAAACATGGAAATATCTACACCGCCATCTCTATAAACATGGAAATATCTACACTGCCATTTGTAGAAAGATGGAAATATCTACACCGCCATCTGTATAAACGTGGAAATATCTACACCGCTATCTGTATAAACATGGAAATATCTACACCGCAATCTGTATAAACTTGGAAATATCTACACTGCTCTCTGTATAAATATGAAATATCTGAACCGCTATCTCTATAAAAGTGGAAATATCTACACTGCTATCTGTATAAACATGGAAATATCCTCACTGCTATCTCTATGAACATTGATAGATCTACACCGCTATCTCTATAAACATGGAAATATCTACACCGCCATCTCTATAAACATGGAAATATCTACACCGTCATCTGTATAAACATGGAAATATCTACACCGCTATCGGTATAAACATGGAAATATCTACACCGCGATCTGTATAAACATGGAAATATCTACACCGCGATCTGTATAAACATGGAAATATCTAAACCGCTATCTGTGTAAACATGGAAATATCTACACAGCTATCTGTACCAACATGGAAATATCTACACCGCCATCTGTATAAACATGGAAATACCTACAAAGTCATCTGTATAAACGTGGAAATATCTACACAGCCATCTGTATAAACATGGAAATATCTACACAGCCATCTGTATAAACCTGGAAATATCTGCACTGTCATCTATATAAACATGGAAATATCTACAGAGAACTCTGTATAAACATGGAAATATCGGCACAGCCATCTGTATAAACATGGAAATATCTACAACGCTATCTGTATAAACATGGAAATATCTACACCGCTATGTGTATTAACGTGGAAATATGTCCACTGCTATCTGTATAAACATGGACAAATCTCCACCGCAATATGTATAAACATGAAAATATCTACACTTCTATCTCTATAAACATGGAAATATCTACACTGCCATCTGTACAAACATGGAAATATCTACACAGTCATCTGTAGAAACATGGAAATATCTACACCGCTATCTCTATAAACATGGAAATAACTACACAGCTATCTCTATAAACATGGAAATATCTACACCGCTATCTCCATCAACATGGAAATATACACACCGCCATCTCTTTAAACATGGAGGTATCTACAACGCCATCTACATAAAGAAGAAAATATCTACACTGCCATCTACATAAACATGGAAATATCTACACCGCCGTCTCTATAAACAAGGAAATATCTACACTGCCATAAGTAGAAAGATGGAAATATCTACACCGCCATCTGTATAAACGTGGAAATATCTACACCGCTATCTGTATAAACATGGAAATATCTACACCGCAACCTGTATAAACATGGAAATATCTACACCGCTCTCTGTATAAATATGAAATATCTAAACCGCTATCTCTATAAAAGTGGAAATATCTACACTGCTATCAGTATAAACATGGAAATATCCTCACTGCTATCTCTATGAACATTGATAGATCTACACCGCTATCTCTATAAACATGGAAATATCTACACCGCCATCTCTATAAACATGGAAATATCTACACCGTCATCTGTATAAACATGGAAATATCTACACCGCTATCGGTATAAACATGGAAATATCTACACCGCGATCTGTATAAACATGGAAATATCTACACCGCGATCTGTATAAACATGGAAATATCTAAACCGCTATCTGTGTAAACATGGAATTATCTACACAGCTATCTGTATAAACATGGAAATACCTACACCGCCATCTGTATAAACATGGAAATACCTACAAAGTCATCTGTATAAACATGGAAATATCTACACAGCCATCTGTAGAAACATGGAAATATCTACACCGCTATCTCTATAAACATGGAAATAACTACACCGCTATCTCTATATACATGGAAATAACTACACCGCTATCTCTATAAACATGGAAATATCTACACCGCTATCTCCATCAACATGGAAAGATACACACTGCCATCTCTTTAAACATGGAGGTATCTACAACGCCATCTACATAAACAAGAAAATATCTACACTGCCATCTATATAAACATGGAAATATCTACACCGCCATCTCTATAAACATGGAAATATCTACACTGCCATTTGTAGAAAGATGGAAATATCTACACCGCCATCTGTATAAACGTGGAAATATCTACACCGCTATCTGTATAAACATGGAAATATCTACACCGCAATCTGTATAAACTTGGAAATATCTACACTGCTCTCTGTATAAATATGAAATATCTGAACCGCTATCTCTATAAAAGTGGAAATATCTACACTGCTATCTGTATAAACATGGAAATATCCTCACTGCTATCTCTATGAACATTGATAGATCTACACCGCTATCTCTATAAACATGGAAATATCTACACCGCCATCTCTATAAACATGGAAATATCTACACCGTCATCTGTATAAACATGGAAATATCTACACCGCTATCGGTATAAACATGGAAATATCTACACCGCGATCTGTATAAACATGGAAATATCTACACCGCGATCTGTATAAACATGGAAATATCTAAACCGCTATCTGTGTAAACATGGAAATATCTACACAGCTATCTGTACCAACATGGAAATATCTACACCGCCATCTGTATAAACATGGAAATACCTACAAAGTCATCTGTATAAACGTGGAAATATCTACACAGCCATCTGTATAAACATGGAAATATCTACACAGCCATCTGTATAAACCTGGAAATATCTGCACTGTCATCTATATAAACATGGAAATATCTACAGAGAACTCTGTATAAACATGGAAATATCGGCACAGCCATCTGTATAAACATGGAAATATCTACAACGCTATCTGTATAAACATGGAAATATCTACACCGCTATGTGTATTAACGTGGAAATATGTCCACTGCTATCTGTATAAACATGGACAAATCTCCACCGCAATATGTATAAACATGAAAATATCTACACTTCTATCTCTATAAACATGGAAATATCTACACTGCCATCTGTACAAACATGGAAATATCTACACAGTCATCTGTAGAAACATGGAAATATCTACACCGCTATCTCTATAAACATGGAAATAACTACACAGCTATCTCTATAAACATGGAAATATCTACACCGCTATCTCCATCAACATGGAAATATACACACCGCCATCTCTTTAAACATGGAGGTATCTACAACGCCATCTACATAAAGAAGAAAATATCTACACTGCCATCTACATAAACATGGAAATATCTACACCGCCGTCTCTATAAACAAGGAAATATCTACACTGCCATAAGTAGAAAGATGGAAATATCTACACCGCCATCTGTATAAACGTGGAAATATCTACACCGCTATCTGTATAAACATGGAAATATCTACACCGCAACCTGTATAAACATGGAAATATCTACACCGCTCTCTGTATAAATATGAAATATCTAAACCGCTATCTCTATAAAAGTGGAAATATCTACACTGCTATCAGTATAAACATGGAAATATCCTCACTGCTATCTCTATGAACATTGATAGATTTACACCGCTATCTCTATAAACATGGAAATATCTACACCGCCATCTCTATAAACATGGAAATATCTACACCGTCATCTGTATAAACATGGAAATATCTACACCGCTATCGGTATAAACATGGAAATATCTACACCGCGATCTGTATAAACATGGAAATATCTACACCGCGATCTGTATAAACATGGAAATATCTAAACCGCTATCTGTGTAAACATGGAATTATCTACACAGCTATCTGTATAAACATGGAAATACCTACACCGCCATCTGTATAAACATGGAAATACCTACAAAGTCATCTGTATAAACATGGAAATATCTACACAGCCATCTGTATAAACATGGAAATATCTACACAGCCATCTGTATAAACCTGGAAATATCTGCACTGTCATCTATATAAACATGGAAATATCTACAGAGAACTCTGTATAAACATGGAAATATCGGCACAGCCATCTGTATAAACATGGAAATATCTACAACGCTATCTGTATAAACATGGAAATATCTACAGCGCTATGTGTATTAACGTGGAAATATCTCCATTGCTATCTGTATAAACATGGACAAATCTTCACCGCAATATGTATAAACATGAAAATATCTACACTTCTACCTCTATAAACATGGAAATATCTACACTGCCATCTGTACAAACATGGAAATATCTACACAGTCATCTGTAGAAACATGGAAATATCTACACCGCTATCTCTATAAACATGGAAATAACTACACCGCTATCTCTATATACATGGAAATAACTACACCGCTATCTCTATAAACATGGAAATATCTACACCGCTATCTCCATCAACATGGAAATATACACACTGCCATCTCTTTAAACATGGAGGTATCTACAACGCCATCTACATAAACAAGAAAATATCTACACTGCCATCTATATAAACATGGAAATATCTACACCGCCATCTCTATAAACATGGAAATATCTACACTGCCATTTGTAGAAAGATGGAAATATCTACACCGCCATCTGTATAAACGTGGAAATATCTACACCGCTATCTGTATAAACATGGAAATATCTACACCGCAATCTGTATAAACATGGAAATATCTACACTGCTCTCTGTATAAATATGAAATATCTGAACCGCTATCTCTATAAAAGTGGAAATATCTACACTGCTATCTGTATAAACATGGAAATATCCTCACTGCTATCTCTATGAACATTGATAGATCTACACCGCTATCTCTATAAACATGGAAATATCTACACCGCCATCTCTATAAACATGGAAATATCTACACCGTCATCTGTATAAACATGGAAATATCTACACCGCTATCGGTATAAACATGGAAATATCTACACCGCGATCTGTATAAACATGGAAATATCTACACCGCGATCTGTATAAACATGGAAATATCTAAACCGCTATCTGTGTAAACATGGAAATATCTACACAGCTATCTGTATAAACATGGAAATATCTACACCGCCATCTGTATAAACATGGAAATACCTACAAAGTCATCTGTATAAACATGGAAATATCTACACAGCCATCTGTATAAACATGGAAATATCTACACAGCCATCTGTATAAACCTGGAAATATCTGCACTGTCATCTATATAAACATGGAAATATCTACAGAGAACTCTGTATAAACATGGAAATATCGGCACAGCCATCTGTATAAACATGGAAATATCTACAACGCTATCTGTATAAACATGGAAATATCTACACCGCTATGTGTATTAACGTGGAAATATCTCCATTGCTATCTGTATAAACATGGACAAATCTCCACCGCAATATGTATAAACATGAAAATATCTACACTTCTATCTCTATAAACATGGAAATATCTACACTGCCATCTGTACAAACATGGAAATATCTACACAGTCATCTGTAGAAACATGGAAATATCTACACCGCTATCTCTATAAACATGGAAATAACTACACCGCTATCTCTATATACATGGAAATAACTACACCGCTATCTCTATAAACATGGAAATATCTACACCGCTATCTCCATCAACATGGAAATATACACACTGCCATCTCTTTAAACATGGAGGTATCTACAACGCCATCTACATAAACAAGAAAATATCTACACTGCCATCTATATAAACATGGAAATATCTACACCGCCATCTCTATAAACATGGAAATATCTACACTGCCATTTGTAGAAAGATGGAAATATCTACACCGCCATCTGTATAAACGTGGAAATATCTACACCGCTATCTGTATAAACATGGAAATATCTACACCGCAATCTGTATAAACATGGAAATATCTACACTGCTCTCTGTATAAATATGAAATATCTGAACCGCTATCTCTATAAAAGTGGAAATATCTACACTGCTATCTGTATAAACATGGAAATATCCTCACTGCTATCTCTATGAACATTGATAGATCTACACCGCTATCTCTATAAACATGGAAATATCTACACCGCCATCTCTATAAACATGGAAATATCTACACCGTCATCTGTATAAACATGGAAATATCTACACCGCTATCAGTATAAACATGGAAATATCTACACCGCGATCTGTATAAACATGGAAATATCTACACCGCGATCTGTATAAACATGGAAATATCTAAACCGCTATCTGTGTAAACATGGAAATATCTACACAGCTATCTGTATAAACATGGAAATATCTACACAGCCATCTGTATAAACATGGAAATACCTACAAAGTCATCTGTATAAACATGGAAATATCTACACAGCCATCTGTATAAACATGGAAATATCTACACAGCCATCTGTATAAACCTGGAAATATCTGCACTGTCATCTATATAAACATGGAAATATCTACAGAGAACTCTGTATAAACATGGAAATATCGGCACAGCCATCTGTATAAACATGGAAATATCTACAACGCTATCTGTATAAACATGGAAATATCTACACCGCTATGTGTATTAACGTGGAAATATCTCCATTGCTATCTGTATAAACATGGACAAATCTCCACCGCAATATGTATAAACATGAAAATATCTACACTTCTATCTCTATAAACATGGAAATATCTACACTGCCATCTGTACAAACATGGAAATATCTACACAGTCATCTGTAGAAACATGGAAATATCTACACCGCTATCTCTATAAACATGGAAATAACTACACCGCTATCTCTATATACATGGAAATAACTACACCGCTATCTCTATAAACATGGAAATATCTACACCGCTATCTCCATCAACTTGGAAAGATACACACTGCCATCTCTTTAAAGATGGAGGTATCTACAACGCCATCTACATAAACAAGAAAATATCTACACTGCCATCTATATAAACATGGAAATATCTACACCGCCATCTCTATAAACATGGAAATATCTACACTGCCATTTGTAGAAAGATGGAAATATCTACACCGCCATCTGTATAAACGTGGAAATATCTACACCGCTATCTGTATAAACATGGAAATATCTACACCGCAATCTGTATAAACATGGAAATATCTACACTGCTCTCTGTATAAATATGAAATATCTGAACCGCTATCTCTATAAAAGTGGAAATATCTACACTGCTATCTGTATAAACATGGAAATATCCTCACTGCTATCTCTATGAACATTGATAGATCTACACCGCTATCTCTATAAACATGGAAATATCTACACCGCCATCTCTATAAACATGGAAATATCTACACCGTCATCTGTATAAACATGGAAATATCTACACCGCTATCAGTATAAACATGGAAATATCTACACCGCGATCTGTATAAACATGGAAATATCTACACCGCGATCTGTATAAACATGGAAATATCTAAACCGCTATCTGTGTAAACATGGAAATATCTACACAGCTATCTCTATAAACATGGAAATATCTACACCGCCATCTGTATAAACATGGAAATACCTACAAAGTCATCTGTATAAACATGGAAATATCTACAAAGCCATCTGTATAAACATGGAAATATCTACACAGCCATCTGTATAAACCTGGAAATATCTGCACTGTCATCTATATAAACATGGAAATATCTACAGAGAACTCTGTATAAACATGGAAATATCGGCACAGCCATCTGTATAAACATGGAAATATCTACAACGCTATCTGTATAAACATGGAAATATCTACACCGCTATGTGTATTAACGTGGAAATATCTCCACTGCTATCTGTATAAACATGGACAAATCTCCACCGCATTATGTATAAACATGAAAATATCTACACTTCTATCTCTATAAACATGGAAATATCTACACTGCCATCTGTACAAACATGGAAATATCTACACAGTCATCTGTAGAAACATGGAAATATCTACACCGCTATCTCTATAAACATGGAAATAACTACACAGCTATCTCTATAAACATGGAAATATCTACACCGCTATCTCCATCAACATGGAAATATACACACCGCCATCTCTTTAAACATGGAGGTATCTACAACGCCATCTACATAAACAAGAAAATATCTACACTGCCATCTATATAAACATGGAAATATCTACACCGCCATCTCTATAAACATGGAAATATCTACACTGCCATTTGTAGAAAGATGGAAATATCTACACCGCCATCTGTATAAACGTGGAAATATCTACACCGCTATCTGTATAAACATGGAAATATCTACACCGCAATCTGTATAAACATGGAAGTATCTACACTGCTCTCTGTATAAATATGAAATATCTGAACCGCTATCTCTATAAAAGTGGAAATATCTACACTGCTATCTGTATAAACATGGAAATATCCTCACTGCTATCTCTATGAACATTGATAGATCTACACCGCTATCTCTGTAAACATGGAAATATCTACACCGCCATCTCTATAAACATGGAAATATCTACACCGTCATCTGTATAAACATGGAAATATCTACACCGCTATCGGTATAAACATGGAAATATCTACACCGCGATCTGTATAAACATGGAAATATCTACACCGCCATCTGTATAAACATGGAAATACCTACAAAGTCATCTGTATAAACATGGAAATATCTACACAGCCATCTGTATAAACATGGAAATATCTACACAGCCATCTGTATAAACCTGGAAATATCTGCACTGTCATCTATATAAACATGGAAATATCTACAGAGAACTCTGTATAAACATGGAAATATCGGCACAGCCATCTGTATAAACATGGAAATATCTACAACGCTATCTGTATAAACATGGAAATATCTACACCGCTATGTGTATTAACGTGGAAATATCTCCACTGCTATCTGTATAAACATGGACAAATATCCACCGCAATATGTATAAACATGAAAATATCTACACTTCTATCTCTATAAACATGGAAATATCTACACTGCCATCTGTACAAACATGGAAATATCTAACCAGTCATCTGTAGAAACATGGAAATATCTACACCGCTATCTCTATAAACATGGAAATAACTACACAGCTATCTCTATAAACATGGAAATATCTACACCGCTATCTCCATCAACATGGAAATATACACACCGCCATCTCTTTAAACATGGAGGTATCTACAGCGCCATCTACATAAAGAAGAAAATATCTACACTGCCATCTACATAAACATGGAAATATCTACACCGCCGTCTCTATAAACATGGAAATATCTACACTGCCATTTGTAGAAAGATGGAAATATCTACACCGCCATCTGTATAAACGTGGAAATATCTACACCGCTATCTGTATAAACATGGAAATATCTACACCGCAATCTGTATAAACATGGAAATATCTACACCGCTCTCTGTATAAATATGAAATATCTAAACCGCTATCTCTATAAAAGTGGAAATATCTACCCTGCTATCAGTATAAACATGGAAATATCCTCACTGCTATCTCTATGAACATTGATAGATCTACACCGCTATCTCTATAAACATGGAAATATCTACACCGCCATCTCTATAAACATGGAAATATCTACACCGTCATCTGTATAAACATGGAAATATCTACACCGCTATCGGTATAAACATGGAAATATCTACACCGCAATCTGTATAAACATGGAAATATCCACACCGCGATCTGTATAAACATGGAAATATCTAAACCGCGATCTGTATAAACATGGAAATATCTACACAGCTATCTCTATAAACATGGAAATATCTACACCGCCATCTGTATGAACATGGAAATACCTACAAAGTCATCTGTATAAACATGGAAATATCTACACAGCCATCTGTATAAACATGGAAATATCTACACAGCCATCTGTATAAACCTGGAAATATCTGCACTGTCATCTATATAAACATGGAAATATCTACAGAGAACTCTGTATAAACGTGGAAATATCGGCACAGCCATCTGTATAAACATGGAAATATCTACAACGCTATCTGTATAAACATGGAAATATCTACACCGCTATGTGTATTAACGTGGAAATATCTCCATTGCTATCTGTATAAACATGGACAAATCTCCACCGCAATATGTATAAACATGAAAATATCTACACTTCTATCTCTATAAACATGGAAATATCTACACTGCCATCTGTACAAACATGGAAATATCTACACAGTCATCTGTAGAAACATGGAAATATCTACACCGCTATCTCTATAAACATGGAAATAACTACACCGCTATCTCTATATACATGGAAATAACTACACCGCTATCTCTATAAACATGGAAATATCTACACCGCTATCTCCATCAACATGGAAATATACACACTGCCATCTCTTTAAACATGGAGGTATCTACAACGCCATCTACATAAACAAGAAAATATCTACACTGCCATCTATATAAACATGGAAATACCTACACCGCCATCTCCATAAACATGGAAATATCTACACTGCCATTTGTAGAAAGATGGAAATATCTACACCGCCATCTGTATAAACGTGGAAATATCTACACCGCTATCTGTATAAACATGGAAATATCTACACCGCAATCTGTATAAACATGGAAATATCTACACTGCTCTCTGTATAAATATGAAATATCTGAACCGCTATCTCTATAAAAGTGGAAATATCTACACTGCTATCTGTATAAACATGGAAATATCCTCACTGCTATCTCTATGAACATTGATAGATCTACACCGCTATCTCTATAAACATGGAAATATCTACACCGCCATCTCTATAAACATGGAAATATCTACACCGTCATCTGTATAAACATGGAAATATCTACACCGCTATCAGTATAAACATGGAAATATCTACACCGCGATCTGTATAAACATGGAAATATCTACACCGCGATCTGTATAAACATGGAAATATCTAAACCGCTATCTGTGTAAACATGGAAATATCTACACAGCTATCTGTATAAACATGGAAATATCTACACCGCCATCTGTATAAACATGGAAATACCTACAAAGTCATCTGTATAAACATGGAAATATCTACACAGCCATCTGTATAAACATGGAAATATCTACACAGCCATCTGTATAAACCTGGAAATATCTGCACTGTCATCTATATAAACATGGAAATATCTACAGAGAACTCTGTATAAACATGGAAATATCGGCACAGCCATCTGTATAAACATGGAAATATCTACAACGCTATCTGTATAAACATGGAAATATCTACACCGCTATGTGTATTAACGTGGAAATATCTCCATTGCTATCTGTATAAACATGGACAAATCTCCACCGCAATATGTATAAACATGAAAATATCTACACTTCTATCTCTATAAACATGGAAATATCTACACTGCCATCTGTACAAACATGGAAATATCTACACAGTCATCTGTAGAAACATGGAAATATCTACACCGCTATCTCTATAAACATGGAAATAACTACACCGCTATCTCTATATACATGGAAATAACTACACCGCTATCTCTATAAACATGGAAATATCTACACCGCTATCTCCATCAACTTGGAAAGATACACACTGCCATCTCTTTAAAGATGGAGGTATCTACAACGCCATCTACATAAACAAGAAAATATCTACACTGCCATCTATATAAACATGGAAATATCTACACCGCCATCTCTATAAACATGGAAATATCTACACTGCCATTTGTAGAAAGATGGAAATATCTACACCGCCATCTGTATAAACGTGGAAATATCTACACCGCTATCTGTATAAACATGGAAATATCTACACCGCAATCTGTATAAACATGGAAATATCTACACTGCTCTCTGTATAAATATGAAATATCTGAACCGCTATCTCTATAAAAGTGGAAATATCTACACTGCTATCTGTATAAACATGGAAATATCCTCACTGCTATCTCTATGAACATTGATAGATCTACACCGCTATCTCTATAAACATGGAAATATCTACACCGCCATCTCTATAAACATGGAAATATCTACACCGTCATCTGTATAAACATGGAAATATCTACACCGCTATCAGTATAAACATGGAAATATCTACACCGCGATCTGTATAAACATGGAAATATCTACACCGCGATCTGTATAAACATGGAAATATCTAAACCGCTATCTGTGTAAACATGGAAATATCTACACAGCTATCTCTATAAACATGGAAATATCTACACCGCCATCTGTATAAACATGGAAATACCTACAAAGTCATCTGTATAAACATGGAAATATCTACAAAGCCATCTGTATAAACATGGAAATATCTACACAGCCATCTGTATAAACCTGGAAATATCTGCACTGTCATCTATATAAACATGGAAATATCTACAGAGAACTCTGTATAAACATGGAAATATCGGCACAGCCATCTGTATAAACATGGAAATATCTACAACGCTATCTGTATAAACATGGAAATATCTACACCGCTATGTGTATTAACGTGGAAATATCTCCACTGCTATCTGTATAAACATGGACAAATCTCCACCGCATTATGTATAAACATGAAAATATCTACACTTCTATCTCTATAAACATGGAAATATCTACACTGCCATCTGTACAAACATGGAAATATCTACACAGTCATCTGTAGAAACATGGAAATATCTACACCGCTATCTCTATAAACATGGAAATAACTACACAGCTATCTCTATAAACATGGAAATATCTACACCGCTATCTCCATCAACATGGAAATATACACACCGCCATCTCTTTAAACATGGAGGTATCTACAACGCCATCTACATAAACAAGAAAATATCTACACTGCCATCTATATAAACATGGAAATATCTACACCGCCATCTCTATAAACATGGAAATATCTACACTGCCATTTGTAGAAAGATGGAAATATCTACACCGCCATCTGTATAAACGTGGAAATATCTACACCGCTATCTGTATAAACATGGAAATATCTACACCGCAATCTGTATAAACATGGAAGTATCTACACTGCTCTCTGTATAAATATGAAATATCTGAACCGCTATCTCTATAAAAGTGGAAATATCTACACTGCTATCTGTATAAACATGGAAATATCCTCACTGCTATCTCTATGAACATTGATAGATCTACACCGCTATCTCTGTAAACATGGAAATATCTACACCGCCATCTCTATAAACATGGAAATATCTACACCGTCATCTGTATAAACATGGAAATATCTACACCGCTATCGGTATAAACATGGAAATATCTACACCGCGATCTGTATAAACATGGAAATATCTACACCGCCATCTGTATAAACATGGAAATACCTACAAAGTCATCTGTATAAACATGGAAATATCTACACAGCCATCTGTATAAACATGGAAATATCTACACAGCCATCTGTATAAACCTGGAAATATCTGCACTGTCATCTATATAAACATGGAAATATCTACAGAGAACTCTGTATAAACATGGAAATATCGGCACAGCCATCTGTATAAACATGGAAATATCTACAACGCTATCTGTATAAACATGGAAATATCTACACCGCTATGTGTATTAACGTGGAAATATCTCCACTGCTATCTGTATAAACATGGACAAATATCCACCGCAATATGTATAAACATGAAAATATCTACACTTCTATCTCTATAAACATGGAAATATCTACACTGCCATCTGTACAAACATGGAAATATCTAACCAGTCATCTGTAGAAACATGGAAATATCTACACCGCTATCTCTATAAACATGGAAATAACTACACAGCTATCTCTATAAACATGGAAATATCTACACCGCTATCTCCATCAACATGGAAATATACACACCGCCATCTCTTTAAACATGGAGGTATCTACAGCGCCATCTACATAAAGAAGAAAATATCTACACTGCCATCTACATAAACATGGAAATATCTACACTGCCGTCTCTATAAACATGGAAATATCTACACTGCCATTTGTAGAAAGATGGAAATATCTACACCGCCATCTGTATAAACGTGGAAATATCTACACCGCTATCTGTATAAACATGGAAATATCTACACCGCAATCTGTATAAACATGGAAATATCTACACCGCTCTCTGTATAAATATGAAATATCTAAACCGCTATCTCTATAAAAGTGGAAATATCTACCCTGCTATCAGTATAAACATGGAAATATCCTCACTGCTATCTCTATGAACATTGATAGATCTACACCGCTATCTCTATAAACATGGAAATATCTACACCGCCATCTCTATAAACATGGAAATATCTACACCGTCATCTGTATAAACATGGAAATATCTACACCGCTATCGGTATAAACATGGAAATATCTACACCGCAATCTGTATAAACATGGAAATATCCACACCGCGATCTGTATAAACATGGAAATATCTAAACCGCGATCTGTATAAACATGGAAATATCTACACAGCTATCTCTATAAACATGGAAATATCTACACCGCCATCTGTATGAACATGGAAATACCTACAAAGTCATCTGTATAAACATGGAAATATCTACACAGCCATCTGTATAAACATGGAAATATCTACACAGCCATCTGTATAAACCTGGAAATATCTGCACTGTCATCTATATAAACATGGAAATATCTACAGAGAACTCTGTATAAACGTGGAAATATCGGCACAGCCATCTGTATAAACATGGAAATATCTACAACGCTATCTGTATAAACATGGAAATATCTACACCGCTATGTGTATTAACGTGGAAATATCTCCATTGCTATCTGTATAAACATGGACAAATCTCCACCGCAATATGTATAAACATGAAAATATCTACACTTCTATCTCTATAAACATGGAAATATCTACACTGCCATCTGTACAAACATGGAAATATCTACACAGTCATCTGTAGAAACATGGAAATATCTACACCGCTATCTCTATAAACATGGAAATAACTACACCGCTATCTCTATATACATGGAAATAACTACACCGCTATCTCTATAAACATGGAAATATCTACACCGCTATCTCCATCAACATGGAAATATACACACTGCCATCTCTTTAAACATGGAGGTATCTACAACGCCATCTACATAAACAAGAAAATATCTACACTGCCATCTATATAAACATGGAAATACCTACACCGCCATCTCCATAAACATGGAAATATCTACACTGCCATTTGTAGAAAGATGGAAATATCTACACCGCCATCTGTATAAACGTGGAAATATCTACACCGCTATCTGTATAAACATGGAAATATCTACACCGCAATCTATATAAACATGGAAATATCTACACTGCTCTCTGTATAAATATGAAATATCTGAACCGCTATCTCTATAAAAGTGGAAATATCTACACTGCTATCTGTATAAACATGGAAATATCCTCACTGCTATCTCTATGAACATTGATAGATCTACACCGCTATCTCTATAAACATGGAAATATCTACACCGCCATCTCTATAAACATGGAAATATCTACACCGTCATCTGTATAAACATGGAAATATCTACACCGCTATCGGTATAAACATGGAAATATCTACACCGCGATCTGTATAAACATGGAAATATCTACACCGCGATCTGTATAAACATGGAAATATCTAAACCGCTATCTGTGTAAACATGGAAATATCTACACAGCTATCTGTATAAACATGGAAATATCTACACCGCCATCTGTATAAACATGGAAATACCTACAAAGTCATCTGTATAAACATGGAAATATCTACACAGCCATCTGTATAAACATGGAAATATCTACACAGCCATCTGTATAAACCTGGAAATATCTGCACTGTCATCTATATAAACATGGAAATATCTACAGAGAACTCTGTATAAACATGGAAATATCGGCACAGCCATCTGTATAAACATGGAAATATCTACAACGCTATCTGTATAAACATGGAAATATCTACACCGCTATGTGTATTAACGTGGAAATATCTCCACTGCTATCTGTATAAACATGGACAAATCTCCACCGCAATATGTATAAACATGAAAATATCTACACTTCCATCTCTATAAACATGGAAATATCTACACTGCCATCTGTACAAACATGGAAATATCTACACAGTCATCTGTAGAAACATGGAAATATCTACACCGCTATCTCTATAAACATGGAAATAACTACACATCTATCTCTATAAACATGGAAATATCTACACCGCTATCTCCATCAACATGGAAATAAACACACCGCCATCTCTTTAAACATGGAGGTATCTACAACGCCATCTACATAAACAAGAAAATATCTACACTGCCATCTATATAAACATGGAAATATCTACACCGTCATCTCTATAAACATGGAAATATCTACATTGCCATTTGTAGAAAGATGGAAATATCTACACCGCCATCTGTATAAAGGTGGAAATATCTACACCGCCATCTGTATAAAGGTGGAAATATCTACACCGCAATCTGTATAAACATGGAAATATCTACACCGCTCTCTGTATAAATATGAACTATCTAAACCGCTATCTCTATAAAATTGGAAATATCTACACTGCTATCTGTATAAACATGGAAATATCCTCACTGCTATCTCTATGAACATTGATAGATCTACACCGCTATCTCTATAAACATGGAAATATCTACACCGCCATCTCTATAAACATGGAAATATCTACACCGTCATCTGTATAAACATGGAAATATCTACACAGCTATCGGTATAAACATGGAAATATCTACACCGCGATCTGTATAAACATGGAGATATCTACACCGCGATCTGTATAAACATGGAAATATCTAAACCGCTATCTGTGTAAACATAGAAATAGCTACACAGCTATCTGTATAAACATGGAAATATCTACACCGACATCTGTATAAACATGGAAATACCTACAAAGTCATCAGTATAAACATGGAAATATCTACACAGCCATCTGTATAAACATGGAAATATCTACACAGCCATCTGTATAAACCTGGAAATATCTGCACTGTCATCTATATAAACATGGAAATATCAACAGAGAACTCTGTATAAACATGGAAATATCGGCACAGCCATCTGTATAAACATGGAAATATCTACAACGCTACCTGTATAAACATGGAAATATCTACACCGCTATGTGTATTAACGTGGAAATATCTCCACTGCTATCTGTATAAACATGGACAAATCTCCACCGCAATATGTATAAACATGAAAATATCTACACTTCTATCTCTATAAACATGGAAATATCTACAATGCCATCTGTACAAACATGGAAATATCTACACAGTCATCTGGAGAAACATGGAAATATCTACACCGCTATCTCTATAAACATGGAAATAACTACACCGCTATCTCTATAAACATGGAAATAACTACACCGCTATCTCTATAAACATGGAAATATCTACACCGCTATCTCCATCAACATGGAAATATACACACCGCCATCTCTTTAAACATGGAGGTATCTACAACGTCATCTACATAAACAAGAAAATATTTACACTGCCATCTATATAAACATGGAAATATCTACACCGCCATCTCTATAAACATGGAAATATCTACACTGCCATTTGTAGAAAGATGGAAATATCTACACCGCCATCTGTATAAACGTGGAAATATCTACACCGCTATCTGTATAAACATGGAAATATCTACACCGCAATCTGGATAAACATGGAATTATCTACACCGCTCTCTGTATAAATATGAAATATCTAAACCGCTATCTCTATAAAAGTGGAAATATCTACACTGCTATCTGTATAAACATGGAAATATCCTCACTGCTATCTCTATGAACATTGATATATCTACACCGCTATCTCTATAAACATGGAAATATCTACACCGCCATCTCTATAAACATGGAAATATCTACACCGTCATCTGTATAAACATGGAAATATCTACACCGCTATCTGTATAAACATGGAAATATCTACACCGCTATCTGTATAAACATGGAAATATCTAAACCGCTATCCGTGTAAACATGGAAATATCTACACAGCTATCTCTATAAACATGGAAATATCTACACCGCCATCTGTATAAACATGGAAATACCTACAAAGTCATCTGTATAAACATGGAAATAACTACAGAGAAGTCTGTATAAACATGGAAATATCGGCACAGCCATCTGTATAAACATGGAAATACTACAACGCTATCTGTATAAACATGGAAATATCTACACCGCTATGTGTATTAACGTGGAAATATCTCCATTGCTATCTGTATAAACATGGACAATTCTCCACCGCAATATGTATAAACATGAAAATATCTACACTTCTATCTCTATAAACATGGAAATATCTACACTGCCATCTGTACAAACATGGAAATATCTACACAGTCATCTGTAGAAACATGGAAATAACTACACCGCTATCTCTATAAACTTGGAAATAAATACACCGCTATCTCTATATACATGGAAATAACGACACCGCTATCTCTATAAACATGGAAATATCTACACCGCTATCTCCATCAACATGGAAATATACACACTGCCATCTCTTTAAACATGGAGGTATCTACAAGGCCATCTACATAAACAAGAAAATATCTACACTGCCATCTATATAAACATGGAAATATCTACACCGCCATCTCTATAAACATGGAAATATCTACACTGCCATTTGTAGAAAGATGGAAATATCTACACCGCCATCTGTATAAACGTGGAAATATCTACACCGCTATCTGTATAAACATGGAAATATCTACACCGCAATCTGTATAAACATGGAAATATCTACACTGCTCTCTGTATAAATATGAAATATCTGAACCGCTATCTCTATAAAAGTGGAAATATCTACACTGCTATCTGTATAAACATGGAAATATCCTCACTGCTATCTCCATGAACATTGATAGATCTACACCGCTATCTCTATAAACATGGAAATATCTACACTGCCATCTCTATAAACATGGAAATATCTACACCGTCATCTGTATAAACATGGAAATATCTACACCGCTATCAGTATAAACATGGAAATATCTACACCGCGATCTGTATAAACATGGAAATATCTACACCGCGATCTGTATAAACATGGAAATATCTAAACCGCTATCTGTGTAAACATGGAAATATCTACACAGCTATCTGTATAAACATGGAAATGTCTACACCGCCATCTGTATAAACGTGGAAATACCTACAAAGTCATCTGTATAAACATGGAAATATCTACACAGCCATCTGTATAAACATGGAAATATCTACACAGCCATCTGTATAAACCTGGAAATATCTGCACTGTCATCTATATAAACATGGAAATATCTACAGAGAACTCTGTATAAACATGGAAATATCGGCACAGCCATCTGTATAAACATGGAAATATCTACAACGCTATCTGTATAAACATGGAAATATCTACACCGCTATGTGTATTAACGTGGAAATATCTCCATTGCTATCTGTATAAACATGGACAAATCTCCACCGCAATATGTATAAACATGAAAATATCTACACTTCTATCTCTATAAACATGGAAATATCTACACTGCCATCTGTACAAACATGGAAATATCTACACAGTCATCTGTAGAAACATGGAAATATCTACACCGCTATCTCTATAAACATGGAAATAACTACACCGCTATCTATACATGGAAATAACTACACCGCTATCTCTATAAACATGGAAATATCTACACCGCTATCTCCATCAACTTGGAAAGATACACACTGCCATCTCTTTAAACATGGAGGTATCTACAACGCCATCTACATAAACAAGAAAATATCTACACTGCCATCTATATAAACATGGAAATATCTACACCGCCATCTCTATAAACATGGAAATATCTACACTGCCATTTGTAGAAAGATGGAAATATCTACACCGCCATCTGTATAAACGTGGAAATATCTACACCGCTATCTGTATAAACATGGAAATATCTACACCGCAATCTGTATAAACATGGAAATATCTACACTGCTCTCTGTATAAATATGAAATATCTGAACCGCTATCTCTATAAAAGTGGAAATATCTACACTGCTATCTGTATAAACATGGAAATATCCTCACTGCTATCTCTATGAACATTGATAGATCTACACCGCTATCTCTATAAACATGGAAATATCTACACCGCCATCTCTATAAACATGGAAATATCTACACCGTCATCTGTATAAACATGGAAATATCTACACCGCTATCAGTATAAACATGGAAATATCTACACCGCGATCTGTATAAACATGGAAATATCTACACCGCGATCTGTATAAACATGGAAATATCTAAACCGCTATCTGTGTAAACATGGAAATATCTACACAGCTATCTCTATAAACATGGAAATATCTACACCGCCATCTGTATAAACATGGAAATACCTACAAAGTCATCTGTATAAACATGGAAATATCTACAAAGCCATCTGTATAAACATGGAAATATCTACACAGCCATCTGTATAAACCTGGAAATATCTGCACTGTCATCTATATAAACATGGAAATATCTACAGAGAACTCTGTATAAACATGGAAATATCGGCACAGCCATCTGTATAAACATGGAAATATCTACAACGCTATCTGTATAAACATGGAAATATCTACACCGCTATGTGTATTAACGTGGAAATATCTCCACTGCTATCTGTATAAACATGGACAAATCTCCACCGCATTATGTATAAACATGAAAATATCTACACTTCTATCTCTATAAACATGGAAATATCTACACTGCCATCTGTACAAACATGGAAATATCTACACAGTCATCTGTAGAAACATGGAAATATCTACACCGCTATCTCTATAAACATGGAAATAACTACACAGCTATCTCTATAAACATGGAAATATCTACACCGCTATCTCCATCAACATGGAAATATACACACCGCCATCTCTTTAAACATGGAGGTATCTACAACGCCATCTACATAAACAAGAAAATATCTACACTGCCATCTATATAAACATGGAAATATCTACACCGCCATCTCTATAAACATGGAAATATCTACACTGCCATTTGTAGAAAGATGGAAATATCTACACCGCCATCTGTATAAACGTGGAAATATCTACACCGCTATCTGTATAAACATGGAAATATCTACACCGCAATCTGTATAAACATGGAAGTATCTACACTGCTCTCTGTATAAATATGAAATATCTGAACCGCTATCTCTATAAAAGTGGAAATATCTACACTGCTATCTGTATAAACATGGAAATATCCTCACTGCTATCTCTATGAACATTGATAGATCTACACCGCTATCTCTGTAAACATGGAAATATCTACACCGCCATCTCTATAAACATGGAAATATCTACACCGTCATCTGTATAAACATGGAAATATCTACACCGCTATCGGTATAAACATGGAAATATCTACACCGCGATCTGTATAAACATGGAAATATCTACACCGCGATCTGTATAAACATGGAAATATCTAAACCGCTATCTGTGTAAACATGGAAATATCTACACAGCTATCTGTATAAACATGGAAATATCTACACCGCCATCTGTATAAACATGGAAATACCTACAAAGTCATCGTATAAACATGGAAATATCTACACAGCCATCTGTATAAACATGGAAATATCTACACAGCCATCTGTATAAACCTGGAAATAGCTGCACTGTCATCTATATAAACATGGAAATGTCTACAGAGAACTCTGTATAAACATGGAAATATCGGCACAGCCATCTGTATAAACATGGAAATATCTACAACGCTATCTGTATAAACATGGAAATATCTACAGCGCTATGTGTATTAACGTGGAAATATCTCCATTGCTATCTGTATAAACATGGACAAATCTTCACCGCAATATGTATAAACATGAAAATATCTACACTTCTATCTCTATAAACATGGAAATATCTACACTGCCATCTGTACAAACATGGAAATATCTACACAGTCATCTGTAGAAACATGGAAATATCTACACCGCTATCTCTATAAACATGGAAATAACTACACCGCTATCTCTATATACATGGAAATAACTACACCGCTATCTCTATAAACATGGAAATATCTACACCGCTATCTCCATCAACATGGAAATATACACACTGCCATCTCTGTAAACATGGAGGTATCTACAACGCCATCTACATAAACAAGAAAATATCTACACTGCCATCTATATAAACATGGAAATACCTACACCGCCATCTCCATAAACATGGAAATATCTACACTGCCATTTGTAGAAAGATGGAAATATCTACACCGCCATCTGTATAAACGTGGAAATATCTACACCGCTATCTGTATAAACATGGAAATATCTACACCGCAATCTGTATAAACATGGAAATATCTACACTGCTCTCTGTATAAATATGAAATATCTGAACCGCTATCTCTATAAAAGTGGAAATATCTACACTGCTATCTGTATAAACATGGAAATATCCTCACTGCTATCTCTATGAACATTGATAGATCTACACCGCTATCTCTATAAACATGGAAATATCTACACCGCCATCTCTATAAACATGGAAATATCTACACCGTCATCTGTATAAACATGGAAATATCTACACCGCTATCGGTATAAACATGGAAATATCTACACCGCGATCTGTATAAACATGGAAATATCTACACCGCGATCTGTATAAACATGGAAATATCTAAACCGCTATCTGTGTAAACATGGAAATATCTACACAGCTATCTGTATAAACATGGAAATATCTACACCGCCATCTGTATAAACATGGAAATACCTACAAAGTCATCTGTATAAACATGGAAATATCTACACAGCCATCTGTATAAACATGGAAATATCTACACAGCCATCTGTATAAACCTGGAAATATCTGCACTGTCATCTATATAAACATGGAAATATCTACAGAGAACTCTGTATAAACATGGAAATATCGGCACAGCCATCTGTATAAACATGGAAATATCTACAACGCTATCTGTATAAACATGGAAATATCTACACCGCTATGTGTATTAACGTGGAAATATCTCCACTGCTATCTGTATAAACATGGACAAATCTCCACCGCAATATGTATAAACATGAAAATATCTACACTTCTATCTCTATAAACAAGGAAATATCTACACTGCCATCTGTACAAACATGGAAATATCTACACAGTCATCTGTAGAAACATGGAAATATCTACACCGCTATCTCTATAAACATGGAAATAACTACACAGCTATCTCTATAAACATGGAAATATCTACACCGCTATCTCCATCAACATGGAAATATACACACCGCCATCTCTTTAAACATGGAGGTATCTACAACGCCATCTACCTAAAGAAGAAAATATCTACACTGCCATCTACATAAACATGGAAATATCTACACCGCCGTCTCTATAAACATGGAAATATCTACACTGCCATTTGTAGAAAGATGGAAATATCTACACCGCCATCTGTATAAACGTGGAAATATCTACACCGCTATCTGTATAAACATGGAAATATCTACACCGCAATCTGTATAAACATGGAAATATCTACACCGCTCTCTGTATAAATATGAAATATCTAAACCGCTATCTCTATAAAAGTGGAAATATCTACCCTGCTATCAGTATAAACATGGAAATATCCTCACTGCTATCTCTATGAACATTGATAGATCTACACCGCTATCTCTATAAACATGGAAATATCTACACCGCCATCTCTATAAACATGGAAATATCTACACCGTCATCTGTATAAACATGGAAATATCTACACCGCTATCGGTATAAACATGGAAATATCTACACCGCAATCTGTATAAACATGGAAATATCCACACCGCGATCTGTATAAACATGGAAATATCTAAACCGCTATCTGTGTAAACATGGAAATATCTACACAGCTATCTCTATAAACATGGAAATATCTACACCGCCATCTGTATAAACATGGAAATACCTACAAAGTCATCTGTATAAACATGGAAATATCTACACAGCCATCTGTATAAACATGGAAATATCTACACAGCCATCTGTATAAACCTGGAAATATCTGCACTGTCATCTATATAAACATGGAAATATCTACAGAGAACTCTGTATAAACATGGAAATATCGGGACAGCCATCTGTATAAACATGGAAATATCTACAACGCTATCTGTATAAACATGGAAATATCTACACCGCTATGTGTATTAACGTGGAAATATCTCCACTGCTATCTGTATAAACATGGACAAATCTCCACCGCAATATGTATAAACATGAAAATATCTACACTTCTATCTCTATAAACATGGAAATATCTACAATGCCATCTGTACAAACATGGAAATATCTACACAGTCATCTGGAGAAACATGGAAATATCTACACCGCTATCTCTATAAACATGGAAATAACTACACCGCTATCTCTATAAACATGGAAATAACTACACCGCTATCTCTATAAACATGGAAATATCTACACCGCTATCTCCATCAACATGGAAATATACACACCGCCATCTCTTTAAACATGGAGGTATCTACAACGTCATCTACATAAACAAGAAAATATTTACACTGCCATCTATATAAACATGGAAATATCTACACCGCCATCTCTATAAACATGGAAATATCTACACTGCCATTTGTAGAAAGATGGAAATATCTACACCGCCATCTGTATAAACGTGGAAATATCTACACCGCTATCTGTATAAACATGGAAATATCTACACCGCAATCTGGATAAACATGGAATTATCTACACCGCTCTCTGTATAAATATGAAATATCTAAACCGCTATCTCTATAAAAGTGGAAATATCTACACTGCTATCTGTATAAATATGGAAATATCCTCACTGCTATCTCTATGAACATTGATATATCTACACCGCTATCTCTATAAACATGGAAATATCTACACCGCCATCTCTATAAACATGGAAATATCTACACCGTCATCTGTATAAACATGGAAATATCTACACCGCTATCTGTATAAACATGGAAATATCTACACCGCTATCTGTATAAACATGGAAATATCTAAACCGCTATCCGTGTAAACATGGAAATATCTACACAGCTATCTCTATAAACATGGAAATATCTACACCGCCATCTGTATAAACATGGAAATACCTACAAAGTCATCTGTATAAACATGGAAATAACTACAGAGAAGTCTGTATAAACATGGAAATATCGGCACAGCCATCTGTATAAACATGGAAATACTACAACGCTATCTGTATAAACATGGAAATATCTACACCGCTATGTGTATTAACGTGGAAATATCTCCATTGCTATCTGTATAAACATGGACAATTCTCCACCGCAATATGTATAAACATGAAAATATCTACACTTCTATCTCTATAAACATGGAAATATCTACACTGCCATCTGTACAAACATGGAAATATCTACACAGTCATCTGTAGAAACATGGAAATATCTACACCGCTATCTCTATAAACTTGGAAATAAATACACCGCTATCTCTATATACATGGAAATAACGACACCGCTATCTCTATAAACATGGAAATATCTACACCGCTATCTCCATCAACATGGAAATATACACACTGCCATCTCTTTAAACATGGAGGTATCTACAAGGCCATCTACATAAACAAGAAAATATCTACACTGCCATCTATATAAACATGGAAATATCTACACCGCCATCTCTATAAACATGGAAATATCTACACTGCCATTTGTAGAAAGATGGAAATATCTACACCGCCATCTGTATAAACGTGGAAATATCTACACCGCTATCTGTATAAACATGGAAATATCTACACCGCAATCTGTATAAACATGGAAATATCTACACTGCTCTCTGTATAAATATGAAATATCTGAACCGCTATCTCTATAAAAGTGGAAATATCTACACTGCTATCTGTATAAACATGGAAATATCCTCACTGCTATCTCCATGAACATTGATAGATCTACACCGCTATCTCTATAAACATGGAAATATCTACACTGCCATCTCTATAAACATGGAAATATCTACACCGTCATCTGTATAAACATGGAAATATCTACACCGCTATCAGTATAAACATGGAAATATCTACACCGCGATCTGTATAAACATGGAAATATCTACACCGCGATCTGTATAAACATGGAAATATCTAAACCGCTATCTGTGTAAACATGGAAATATCTACACAGCTATCTGTATAAACATGGAAATGTCTACACCGCCATCTGTATAAACGTGGAAATACCTACAAAGTCATCTGTATAAACATGGAAATATCTACACAGCCATCTGTATAAACATGGAAATATCTACACAGCCATCTGTATAAACCTGGAAATATCTGCACTGTCATCTATATAAACATGGAAATATCTACAGAGAACTCTGTATAAACATGGAAATATCGGCACAGCCATCTGTATAAACATGGAAATATCTACAACGCTATCTGTATAAACATGGAAATATCTACACCGCTATGTGTATTAACGTGGAAATATCTCCATTGCTATCTGTATAAACATGGACAAATCTCCACCGCAATATGTATAAACATGAAAATATCTACACTTCTATCTCTATAAACATGGAAATATCTACACTGCCATCTGTACAAACATGGAAATATCTACACAGTCATCTGTAGAAACATGGAAATATCTACACCGCTATCTCTATAAACATGGAAATAACTACACCGCTATCTATACATGGAAATAACTACACCGCTATCTCTATAAACATGGAAATATCTACACCGCTATCTCCATCAACTTGGAAAGATACACACTGCCATCTCTTTAAACATGGAGGTATCTACAACGCCATCTACATAAACAAGAAAATATCTACACTGCCATCTATATAAACATGGAAATATCTACACCGCCATCTCTATAAACATGGAAATATCTACACTGCCATTTGTAGAAAGATGGAAATATCTACACCGCCATCTGTATAAACGTGGAAATATCTACACCGCTATCTGTATAAACATGGAAATATCTACACCGCAATCTGTATAAACATGGAAATATCTACACCGCTCTCTGTATAAATATGAAATATCTAAACCGCTATCTCTATAAAAGTGGAAATATCTACCCTGCTATCAGTATAAACATGGAAATATCCTCACTGCTATCTCTATGAACATTGATAGATCTACACCGCTATCTCTATAAACATGGAAATATCTACACCGCCATCTCTATAAACATGGAAATATCTACACCGTCATCTGTATAAACATGGAAATATCTACACCGCTATCGGTATAAACATGGAAATATCTACACCGCAATCTGTATAAACATGGAAATATCCACACCGCGATCTGTATAAACATGGAAATATCTAAACCGCTATCTGTGTAAACATGGAAATATCTACACAGCTATCTCTATAAACATGGAAATATCTACACCGCCATCTGTATAAACATGGAAATACCTACAAAGTCATCTGTATAAACATGGAAATATCTACACAGCCATCTGTATAAACATGGAAATATCTACACAGCCATCTGTATAAACCTGGAAATATCTGCACTGTCATCTATATAAACATGGAAATATCTACAGAGAACTCTGTATAAACATGGAAATATCGGGACAGCCATCTGTATAAACATGGAAATATCTACAACGCTATCTGTATAAACATGGAAATATCTACACCGCTATGTGTATTAACGTGGAAATATCTCCACTGCTATCTGTATAAACATGGACAAATCTCCACCGCAATATGTATAAACATGAAAATATCTACACTTCTATCTCTATAAACATGGAAATATCTACACTGCCATCTGTACAAACATGGAAATATCTAACCAGTCATCTGTAGAAACATGGAAATATCAACACCGCTATCTCTATAAACATGGAAATAACTACACAGCTATCTCTATAAACATGGAAATATCTACACCGCTATCTCCATCAACATGGAAATATACACACCGCCATCTCTTTAAACATGGAGGTATCTACAACGCCATCTACATAAAGAAGAAAATATCTACACTGCCATCTACATAAACATGGAAATATCTACACCGCCGTCTCTATAAACATGGAAATATCTACACTGCCATTTGTAGAAAGATGGAAATATCTACACCGCCATCTGTATAAACGTGGAAATATCTACACCGCTATCTGTATAAACATGGAAATATCTACACCGCAATCTGTATAAACATGGAAATATCTACACCGCTCTCTGTATAAATATGAAATATCTAAACCGCTATCTCTATAAAAGTGGAAATATCTACCCTGCTATCAGTATAAACATGGAAATATCCTCACTGCTATCTCTATGAACATTGATAGATCTACACCGCTATCTCTATAAACATGGAAATATCTACACCGCCATCTCTATAAACATGGAAATATCTACACCGTCATCTGTATAAACATGGAAATATCTACACCGCTATCGGTATAAACATGGAAATATCTACACCGCAATCTGTATAAACATGGAAATATCCACACCGCGATCTGTATAAACATGGAAATATCTAAACCGCGATCTGTATAAACATGGAAATATCTACACAGCTATCTCTATAAACATGGAAATATCTACACCGCCATCTGTATAAACATGGAAATACCTACAAAGTCATCTGTATAAACATGGAAATATCTACACAGCCATCTGTATAAACATGGAAATATCTACACAGCCATCTGTATAAACCTGGAAATATCTGCACTGTCATCTATATAAACATGGAAATATCTACAGAGAACTCTGTATAAACGTGGAAATATCGGCACAGCCATCTGTATAAACATGGAAATATCTACAACGCTATCTGTATAAACATGGAAATATCTACACCGCTATGTGTATTAACGTGGAAATATCTCCATTGCTATCTGTATAAACATGGACAAATCTCCACCGCAATATGTATAAACATGAAAATATCTACACTTCTATCTCTATAAACATGGAAATATCTACACTGCCATCTGTACAAACATGGAAATATCAACACAGTCATCTGTAGAAACATGGAAATATCTACACCGCTATCTCTATAAACATGGAAATAACTACACCGCTATCTCTATATACATGGAAATAACTACACCGCTATCTCTATAAACATGGAAATATCTACACCGCTATCTCCATCAACATGGAAATATACACACTGCCATCTCTTTAAACATGGAGGTATCTACAACGCCATCTACATAAACAAGAAAATATCTACACTGCCATCTATATAAACATGGAAATATCTACACCGCCATCTCTATAAACATGGAAATATCTACACTGCCATTTGTAGAAAGGTGGAAATATCTACACCGCCATCTGCATAAACGTGGAAATATCTACACCGCTATCTGTATAAACATGGAAATATCTACACCGCAATCTGTATAAACATGGAAATATCTACACTGCTCTCTGTATAAATATGAAATATCTGAACCGCTATCTCTATAAAAGTGGAAATATCTACACTGCTATCTGTATAAACATGGAAATATCGGCACAGCCATCTGTATAAACATGGAAATATCTACAACGCTATCTGTATAAACATGGAAATATCTACAGCGCTATGTGTATTAACGTGGAAATATCTCCATTGCTATCTGTATAAACATGGACAAATCTTCACCGCAATATGTATAAACATGAAAATATCTACACTTCTATCTCTATAAACATGGAAATATCTACACTGCCATCTGTACAAACATGGAAATATCTACACAGTCATCTGTAGAAACATGGAAATATCTACACCGCTATCTCTATAAACATGGAAATAACTACACCGCTATCTCTATATACATGGAAATAACTACACCGCTATCTCTATAAACATGGAAATATCTACACCGCTATCTCCATCAACATGGAAAGATACACACTGCCATCTCTTTAAACATGGAGGTATCTACAACGCCATCTACATAAACAAGAAAATATCTACACTGCCATCTATATAAACATGGAAATACCTACACCGCCATCTCCATAAACATGGAAATATCTACACTGCCATTTGTAGAAAGATGGAAATATCTACACCGCCATCTGTATAAACGTGGAAATATCTACACCGCTATCTGTATAAACATGGAAATATCTACACCGCAATCTGTATAAACATGGAAATATCTACACTGCTCTCTGTATAAATATGAAATATCTGAACCGCTATCTCTATAAAAGTGGAAATATCTACACTGCTATCTGTATAAACATGGAAATATCCTCACTGCTATCTCTATGAACATTGATAGATCTACACCGCTATCTCTATAAACATGGAAATATCTACACCGCCATCTCTATAAACATGGAAATATCTACACCGTCATCTGTATAAACATGGAAATATCTACACCGCTATCGGTATAAACATGGAAATATCTACACCGCGATCTGTATAAACATGGAAATATCTACACCGCGATCTGTATAAACATGGAAATATCTAAACCGCTATCTGTGTAAACATGGAAATATCTACACAGCTATCTGTATAAACATGGAAATATCTACACCGCCATCTGTATAAACATGGAAATACCTACAAAGTCATCTGTATAAACATGGAAATATCTACACAGCCATCTGTATAAACATGGAAATATCTACACAGCCATCTGTATAAACCTGGAAATATCTGCACTGTCATCTATATAAACATGGAAATATCTACAGAGAACTCTGTATAAACATGGAAATATCGGCACAGCCATCTGTATAAACATGGAAATATCTACAACGCTATCTGTATAAACATGGAAATATCTACACCGCTATGTGTATTAACGTGGAAATATCTCCACTGCTATCTGTATAAACATGGACAAATCTCCACCGCAATATGTATAAACATGAAAATATCTACACTTCTATCTCTATAAACAAGGAAATATCTACACTGCCATCTGTACAAACATGGAAATATCTACACAGTCATCTGTAGAAACATGGAAATATCTACACCGCTATCTCTATAAACATGGAAATAACTACACAGCTATCTCTATAAACATGGAAATATCTACACCGCTATCTCCATCAACATGGAAATATACACACCGCCATCTCTTTAAACATGGAGGTATCTACAACGCCATCTACATAAAGAAGAAAATATCTACACTGCCATCTACATAAACATGGAAATATCTACACCGCCGTCTCTATAAACATGGAAATATCTACACTGCCATTTGTAGAAAGATGGAAATATCTACACCGCCATCTGTATAAACGTGGAAATATCTACACCGCTATCTGTATAAACATGGAAATATCTACACCGCAATCTGTATAAACATGGAAATATCTACACCGCTCTCTGTATAAATATGAAATATCTAAACCGCTATCTCTATAAAAGTGGAAATATCTACCCTGCTATCAGTATAAACATGGAAATATCCTCACTGCTATCTCTATGAACATTGATAGATCTACACCGCTATCTCTATAAACATGGAAATATCTACACCGCCATCTCTATAAACATGGAAATATCTACACCGTCATCTGTATAAACATGGAAATATCTACACCGCTATCGGTATAAACATGGAAATATCTACACCGCAATCTGTATAAACATGGAAATATCCACACCGCGATCTGTATAAACATGGAAATATCTAAACCGCTATCTGTGTAAACATGGAAATATCTACACAGCTATCTCTATAAACATGGAAATATCTACACCGCCATCTGTATAAACATGGAAATACCTACAAAGTCATCTGTATAAACATGGAAATATCTACACAGCCATCTGTATAAACATGGAAATATCTACACAGCCATCTGTATAAACCTGGAAATATCTGCACTGTCATCTATATAAACATGGAAATATCTACAGAGAACTCTGTATAAACATGGAAATATCGGCACAGCCATCTGTATAAACATGGAAATATCTACAACGCTATCTGTATAAACATGGAAATATCTACACCGCTATGTGTATTAACGTGGAAATATCTCCACTGCTATCTGTATAAACATGGACAAATATCCACCGCAATATGTATAAACATGAAAATATCTACACTTCTATCTCTATAAACATGGAAATATCTACACTGCCATCTGTACAAACATGGAAATATCTAACCAGTCATCTGTAGAAACATGGAAATATCTACACCGCTATCTCTATAAACATGGAAATAACTACACAGCTATCTCTATAAACATGGAAATATCTACACCGCTATCTCCATCAACATGGAAATATACACACCGCCATCTCTTTAAACATGGAGGTATCTACAGCGCCATCTACATAAAGAAGAAAATATCTACACTGCCATCTACATAAACATGGAAATATCTACACCGCCGTCTCTATAAACATGGAAATATCTACACTGCCATTTGTAGAAAGATGGAAATATCTACACCGCCATCTGTATAAACGTGGAAATATCTACACCGCTATCTGTATAAACATGGAAATATCTACACCGCAATCTGTATAAACATGGAAATATCTACACCGCTCTCTGTATAAATATGAAATATCTAAACCGCTATCTCTATAAAAGTGGAAATATCTACCCTGCTATCAGTATAAACATGGAAATATCCTCACTGCTATCTCTATGAACATTGATAGATCTACACCGCTATCTCTATAAACATGGAAATATCTACACCGCCATCTCTATAAACATGGAAATATCTACACCGTCATCTGTATAAACATGGAAATATCTACACCGCTATCGGTATAAACATGGAAATATCTACACCGCAATCTGTATAAACATGGAAATATCCACACCGCGATCTGTATAAACATGGAAATATCTAAACCGCGATCTGTATAAACATGGAAATATCTACACAGCTATCTCTATAAACATGGAAATATCTACACCGCCATCTGTATAAACATGGAAATACCTACAAAGTCATCTGTATAAACATGGAAATATCTACACAGCCATCTGTATAAACATGGAAATATCTACACAGCCATCTGTATAAACCTGGAAATATCTGCACTGTCATCTATATAAACATGGAAATATCTACAGAGAACTCTGTATAAACGTGGAAATATCGGCACAGCCATCTGTATAAACATGGAAATATCTACAACGCTATCTGTATAAACATGGAAATATCTACACCGCTATGTGTATTAACGTGGAAATATCTCCATTGCTATCTGTATAAACATGGACAAATCTCCACCGCAATATGTATAAACATGAAAATATCTACACTTCTATCTCTATAAACATGGAAATATCTACACTGCCATCTGTACAAACATGGAAATATCTACACAGTCATCTGTAGAAACATGGAAATATCTACACCGCTATCTCTATAAACATGGAAATAACTACACCGCTATCTCTATATACATGGAAATAACTACACCGCTATCTCTATAAACATGGAAATATCTACACCGCTATCTCCATCAACATGGAAATATACACACTGCCATCTCTTTAAACATGGAGGTATCTACAACGCCATCTACATAAACAAGAAAATATCTACACTGCCATCTATATAAACATGGAAATATCTACACCGCCATCTCTATAAACATGGAAATATCTACACTGCCATTTGTAGAAAGATGGAAATATCTACACTGCCATCTGTATAAACGTGGAAATATCTACACCGCTATCTGTATAAACATGGAAATATCTACACCGCAATCTGTATAAACATGGAAATATCTACACTGCTCTCTGTATAAATATGAAATATCTGAACCGCTATCTCTATAAAAGTGGAAATATCTACACTGCTATCTGTATAAACATGGAAATATCCTCACTGCTATCTCTATGAACATTGATAGATCTACACCGCTATCTCTATAAACATGGAAATATCTACACCGCCATCTCTATAAACATGGAAATATCTACACCGTCATCTGTATAAACATGGAAATATCTACACCGCTATCGGTATAAACATGGAAATATCTACACCGCGATCTGTATAAACATGGAAATATCTACACCGCGATCTGTATAAACATGGAAATATCTAAACCGCTATCTGTGTAAACATGGAAATATCTACACAGCTATCTCTATAAACATGGAAATATCTACACCGCCATCTGTATAAACATGGAAATACCTACAAAGTCATCTGTATAAACATGGAAATATCTACACAGCCATCTGTATAAACATGGAAATATCTACACAGCCATCTGTATAAACCTGGAAATATCTGCACTGTCATCTATATAAACATGGAAATATCTACAGAGAACTCTGTATAAACATGGAAATATCGGCACAGCCATCTGTATAAACATGGAAATATCTACAACGCTATCTGTATAAACATGGAAATATCTACAACGCTATGTGTATTAACGTGGAAATATCTCCACTGCTATCTGTATAAACATGGACAAATCTCCACCGCAATATGTATAAACATGAAAATATCTACACTTCTATCTCTATAAACATGGAAATATCTACACTGCCATCTGTACAAACATGGAAATATCTACACAGTCATCTGTAGAAACATGGAAATATCTACACCGCTATCTCTATAAACATGGAAATAACTACACATCTATCTCTATAAACATGGAAATATCTACACCGCTATCTCCATCAACATGGAAATAAACACACCGCCATCTCTTTAAACATGGAGGTATCTACAACGCCATCTACATAAAGAAGAAAATATCTACACTGCCATCTATATAAACATGGAAATATCTACACCGTCATCTCTATAAACATGGAAATATCTACATTGCCATTTGTAGAAAGATGGAAATATCTACACCGCCATCTGTATAAAGGTGGAAATATCTACACCGCCATCTGTATAAAGGTGGAAATATCTACACCGCAATCTGTATAAACATGGAAATATCTACACCGCTCTCTGTATAAATATGAACTATCTAAACCGCTATCTCTATAAAATTGGAAATATCTACACTGCTATCTGTATAAACATGGAAATATCCTCACTGCTATCTCTATGAACATTGATAGATCTACACCGCTATCTCTATAAACATGGAAATATCTACACCGCCATCTCTATAAACATGGAAATATCTACACCGTCATCTGTATAAACATGGAAATATCTACACCGCTATCGGTATAAACATGGAAATATCTACACCGCGATCTGTATAAACATGGAGATATCTACACCGCGATCTGTATAAACATGGAAATATCTAAACCGCTATCTGTGTAAACATAGAAATAGCTACACAGCTATCTGTATAAACATGGAAATATCTACACCGCCATCTGTATAAACATGGAAATACCTACAAAGTCATCAGTATAAACATGGAAATATCTACACAGCCATCTGTATAAACATGGAAATATCTACACAGCCATCTGTATAAACCTGGAAATATCTGCACTGTCATCTATATAAACATGGAAATATCAACAGAGAACTCTGTATAAACATGGAAATATCGGCACAGCCATCTGTATAAACATGGAAATATCTACAACGCTACCTGTATAAACATGGAAATATCTACACCGCTATGTGTATTAACGTGGAAATATCTCCACTGCTATCTGTATAAACATGGACAAATCTCCACCGCAATATGTATAAACATGAAAATATCTACACTTCTATCTCTATAAACATGGAAATATCTACAATGCCATCTGTACAAACATGGAAATATCTACACAGTCATCTGGAGAAACATGGAAATATCTACACCGCTATCTCTATAAACATGGAAATAACTACACCGCTATCTCTATAAACATGGAAATAACTACACCGCTATCTCTATAAACATGGAAATATCTACACCGCTATCTCCATCAACATGGAAATATACACACCGCCATCTCTTTAAACATGGAAGTATCTACAACGTCATCTACATAAACAAGAAAATATTTACACTGCCATCTATATAAACATGGAAATATCTACACCGCCATCTCTATAAACATGGAAATATCTACACTGCCATTTGTAGAAAGATGGAAATATCTACACCGCCATCTGTATAAACGTGGAAATATCTACACCGCTATCTGTATAAACATGGAAATATCTACACCGCAATCTGGATAAACATGGAATTATCTACACCGCTCTCTGTATAAATATGAAATATCTAAACCGCTATCTCTATAAAAGTGGAAATATCTACACTGCTATCTGTATAAACATGGAAATATCCTCACTGCTATCTCTATGAACATTGATATATCTACACCGCTATCTCTATAAACATGGAAATATCTACACCGCCATCTCTATAAACATGGAAATATCTACACCGTCATCTGTATAAACATGGAAATATCTACACCGCTATCTGTATAAACATGGAAATATCTACACCGCTATCTGTATAAACATGGAAATATCTAAACCGCTATCCGTGTAAACATGGAAATATCTACACAGCTATCTCTATAAACATGGAAATATCTACACCGCCATCTGTATAAACATGGAAATACCTACAAAGTCATCTGTATAAACATGGAAATAACTACAGAGAACTCTGTATAAACATGGAAATATCGGCACAGCCATCTGTATAAACATGGAAATACTACAACGCTATCTGTATAAACATGGAAATATCTACACCGCTATGTGTATTAACGTGGAAATATCTCCATTGCTATCTGTATAAACATGGACAATTCTCCACCGCAATATGTATAAACATGAAAATATCTACACTTCTATCTCTATAAACATGGAAATATCTACACTGCCATCTGTACAAACATGGAAATATCTACACAGTCATCTGTAGAAACATGGAAATATCTACACCGCTATCTCTATAAACATGGAAATAAATACACCGCTATCTCTATATACATGGAAATAACGACACCGCTATCTCTATAAACATGGAAATATCTACACCGCTATCTCCATCAACATGGAAATATACACACTGCCATCTCTTTAAACATGGAGGTATCTACAACGCCATCTACATAAACAAGAAAATATCTACACTGCCATCTATATAAACATGGAAATATCTACACCGCCATCTCTATAAACATGGAAATATCTACACTGCCATTTGTAGAAAGATGGAAATATCTACACCGCCATCTGTATAAACGTGGAAATATCTACACCGCTATCTGTATAAACATGGAAATATCTACACCGCAATCTGTATAAACATGGAAATATCTACACTGCTCTCTGTATAAATATGAAATATCTGAACCGCTATCTCTATAAAAGTGGAAATATCTACACTGCTATCTGTATAAACATGGAAATATCCTCACTGCTATCTCCATGAACATTGATAGATCTACACCGCTATCTCTATAAACATGGAAATATCTACACTGCCATCTCTATAAACATGGAAATATCTACACCGTCATCTGTATAAACATGGAAATATCTACACCGCTATCAGTATAAACATGGAAATATCTACACCGCGATCTGTATAAACATGGAAATATCTACACCGCGATCTGTATAAACATGGAAATATCTAAACCGCTATCTGTGTAAACATGGAAATATCTACACAGCTATCTGTATAAACATGGAAATGTCTACACCGCCATCTGTATAAACATGGAAATACCTACAAAGTCATCTGTATAAACATGGAAATATCTACACAGCCATCTGTATAAACATGGAAATATCTACACAGCCATCTGTATAAACCTGGAAATATCTGCACTGTCATCTATATAAACATGGAAATATCTACAGAGAACTCTGTATAAACATGGAAATATCGGCACAGCCATCTGTATAAACATGGAAATATCTACAATGCTATCTGTATAAACATGGAAATATCTACACCGCTATGTGTATTAACGTCGAAATATCTCCACTGCTATCTGTATAAACATGGACAAATCTCCACCGCAATATGTATAAACATGAAAATATCTACACTTCTATCTCTATAAACATGGAAATATCTACACTGCCATCTGTACAAACATGGAAATATCTACACAGTCATCTGTAGAAACATGGAAATATCTACACCGCTATCTCTATAAACATGGAAATAACTACAACGCTATCTCTATATACATGGAAATAACTACACCGCTATCTCCATCAACATGGAAATATACACACCGCCATCTCTTTAAACATGGAGGAATCTACAACGCCATCTACATAAAGAAGAAAATATCTACACTGCCATCTACATAAACATGGAAATATCTACACCGCCGTCTCTATAAACATGGAAATATCTACACTGCCATTTGTAGAAAGATGGAAATATCTACACCGCCATCTGTATAAACGTGGAAATATCTACACCGCTATCTGTATAAACATGGAAATATCTACACCGCAATCTGTATAAACATGGAAATATCTACACCGCTCTCTGTATAAATATGAAATATCTAAACCGCTATCTCTATAAAAGTGGAAATATCTACACTGCTATCAGTATAAACATGGAAATATCCTCACTGCTATCTCTATGAACATTGATTGATCTACACCGCTATCTCTATAAACATGGAAATATCTACACCGCCATCTCTATAAACATGGAAATATCTACACCGTCATCTGTATAAACATGGAAATATCTACACCTCTATCGGTATAAACATGGAAATATCTACACCGCAATCTGTATAAACATGGAAATATCTACACCGCTCTCTGTATAAATATGAAATATCTAAACCGCTATCTCTATAAAAGTGGAAATATCTACACTGCTATCAGTATAAACATGGAAATATCCTCACTGCTATCTCTATGAACATTGATTGATCTACACCGCTATCTCTATAAACATGGAAATATCTACACCGCCATCTCTGTAAACATGGAAATATCTACACCGCCATCTGTATAAACATGGAAATACCTACAAAGTCATCTGTATAAACATGGAAATATCTACCCAGCCATCTGTATAAACATGGAAATATCTACACAGCCATCTGTATAAACCTGGAAATATCTGCACTGTCATCTATATAAACATGGAAATATCTACAGAGAACTCTGTATAAACATGGAAATATCGGCACAGCCATCTGTATAAACATGGAAATATCTACAACGCTATCTGTATAAACATGGAAATATCTACACCGCTATGTGTATTAACGTGGAAATATCTCCATTGCTATCTGTATAAACATGGACGAATCTCCACCGCAATATGTATAAACATGAAAATATCTACACTTCTATCTCTTTAAACATGGAAATATCTACACTGCCATCTGTACAAACATGGAAATATCTACACAGTCATCTGTAGAAACATGAAAATATCTACACCGCTATCTCTATAAACATGGAAATAACTACACCGCTATCTCTATATACATGGAAATAACGACACCGCTATCTCTATAAACATGGAAATATCTACACCGCTATCTCCATCAACTTGGAAATATACACACTGCCATGTCTTTAAACATGGAGTTATCTACAACGCCATCTACATAAACAAGAAAATATCTACACTGCCATCTATATAAACATGGAAATATCTACACCGCCATCTCTATAAACATGGAAATATCTACACTGCCATTTGTAGAAAGATGGAAATATCTACACCGCCATCTGTATAAACGTGGAAATATCTACACCGCTATCTGTATAAACATGGAAATATCTACACCGCAATCTGTATAAACATGGAAATATCTACACTGCTCTCTGTATAAATATGAAATATCTGAACCGCTATCTCTATAAAAGTGGAAATATCTACACTGCTATCTGTATAAACATGGAAATATCCTCACTGCTATCTCCATGAACATTGATAGATCTACACCGCTATCTCTATAAACATGGAAATATCTACACCGCCATCTCTATAAACATGGAAATATCTACACCGTCATCTGTATAAACATGGAAATATCTACACTGCTATCAGTATAAACATGGAAATATCTACACCGCGATCTGTATAAACATGGAAATATCTACACCGCGATCTGTATAAACATGGAAATATCTAAACCGCTATCTGTGTAAACATGGAAATATCTACACAGCTATCTGTATAAACATGGAAATGTCTACACCGCCATCTGTATAAACATGGAAATACCTACAAAGTCATCTGTATAAACATGGAAATATCTACACAGCCATCTGTATAAACATGGAAATATCTACACAGCCATCTGTATAAACCTGGAAATATCTGCACTGTCATCTATATAAACATGGAAATATCTACAGAGAACTCTGTATAAACATGGAAATATCGGCACAGCCATCTGTATAAACATGGAAATATCTACAATGCTATCTGTATAAACATGGAAATATCTACACCGCTATGTGTATTAACGTCGAAATATCTCCACTGCTATCTGTATAAACATGGACAAATCTCCACCGCAATATGTATAAACATGAAAATATCTACACTTCTATCTCTATAAACATGGAAATATCTACACTGCCATCTGTACAAACATGGAAATATCTACACAATCATCTGTAGAAACATGGAAATATCTACACCGCTATCTCTATAAACATGGAAATAACTACAACGCTATCTCTATATACATGGAAATAACTACACCGCTATCTCCATCAACATGGAAATATACACACCGCCATCTCTTTAAACATGGAGGAATCTACAACGCCATCTACATAAAGAAGAAAATATCTACACTGCCATCTACATAAACATGGAAATATCTACACCGCCGTCTCTATAAACATGGAAATATCTACACTGCCATTTGTAGAAAGATGGAAATATCTACACCGCCATCTGTATAAACGTGGAAATATCTACACCGCTATCTGTATAAACATGGAAATATCTACACCGCAATCTGTATAAACATGGAAATATCTACACCGCTCTCTGTATAAATATGAAATATCTAAACCGCTATCTCTATAAAAGTGGAAATATCTACACCGCTATCAGTATAAACATGGAAATATCCTCACTGCTATCTCTATGAACATTGATTGATCTACACCGCTATCTCTATAAACATGGAAATATCTACACCGCCATCTCTATAAACATGGAAATATCTACACCGTCATCTGTATAAACATGGAAATATCTACACCTCTATCGGTATAAATATGGAAATATCTACACCGCGATCTGTATAAACATGGAAATATCCACACCGTGATCTGTATAAACATGGAAATATCTAAACCGCTATCTGTGTAAACATGGAAATATCTACACTGCTATCTCTATAAACATGGAAATATCTACACCGCCATCTGTATAAACATGGAAATACCTACAAAGTCATCTGTATAAACATGGAAATATCTACACAGCCATCTGTATAAACATGGAAATATCTACACAGCCATCTGTATAAACCTGGAAATATCTGCACTGTCATCTATATAAACATTGAAATATCTACAGAGAACTCTGTAAACATGGAAATATCGGCACAGCCATCTGTATAAACATGGAAATATCTACAACGCTATCTGTATAAACATGGAAATATCTACACCGCTAAGTGTATTAACGTGGAAATATCTCCATTGCTATCTGTATAAACATGGACAAATCTCCACCGCAATATGTATAAACATGAAAATATCTACACTTCTATCTCTATAAACATGGAAATATCTACACTGCCATCTGTACAAACATGGAAATATCTACACAGTCATCTGTAGAAACATGGAAATATCTACACCGCTATCTCTATAAACATGGAAATAACTACACCGCTATCTCTATATACATGGAAATAACTACACCGCTATCTCCATCAACATGGAAATATACACACCGCCATCTCTTTAAACATGGAGGTATCTACAACGCCATCTACATAAAGAAGAAAATATCTACACTGCCATCTACATAAACATGGAAATATCTACACCGCCGTCTCTATAAACATGGAAATATCTACACTGCCATTTGTAGAAAGATGGAAATATCTACACCGCCATCTGTATAAACGTGGAAATATCTACACCGCTATCTGTATAAACATGGAAATATCTACACCGCAATCTGTATAAACATGGAATTATCTACACCGCTCTCTGTATAAATATGAAATATCTAAACCGCTATCTCTATAAAAGTGGAAATATCTACACTGCTATCAGTATAAACATGGAAATATCCTCACTGCTATCTCTATGAACATTGATTGATCTACACCGCTATCTCTATAAACATGGAAATATCTACACCGCCATCTCTATAAACATGGAAATATCTACACCGTCATCTGTATAAACATGGAAATATCTACACCGCTATCGGTATAAACATGGAAATATCTACACCGCGATCTGTATAAACATGGAAATATCCACACCGCGATCTGTATAAACATGGAAATATCTAAACCGCTATCTGTGTAAACATGGAAATATCTACACAGCTATCTCTATAAACATGGAAATATCTACACCGCCATCTGTATAAACATGGAAATACCTACAAAGTCATCTGTATAAACATGGAAATATCTACACAGCCATCTGTATAAACCTGGAAATATCTACACAGCCATCTGTATAAACCTGGAAATATCTGCACTGTCATCTATATAAACATGGAAATATCTACAGAGAACTCTGTGTAAACATGGAAATATCGGCACAGCCATCTGTATAAACATGGAAATATCTACAACGCTATCTGTATAAACAAGGAAATATCTACACCGCTATGTGTATTAACGTGGAAATATCTCCATTGCTATCTGTATAAACATGGACAAATCTCCACCGCAATATGTATAAACATGAAAATATCTACACTTCTATCTCTATAAACATGGAAATATCTACACTGCCATCTGTACAAACATGGAAATATCTACACAGTCATCTGTAGAAACATGGAAATATCTACACCGCTATCTCTATAAACATGGAAATAACTACACCGCTATCTCTATATACATGGAAATAACTACACCGCTATCTCCATCAACATGGAAATATACACACCGCCATCTCTTTAAACATGGAGGTATCTACAACGCCATCTACATAAAGAAGAAAATATCTACACTGCCATCCACATAAACATGGAAATATCTACACCGCCGTCTCTAAAAACATGGAAATATCTACACTGCCATTTCTAGAAAGATGGAAATATCGACACCGCCATCTGTATAAACGTGGAAATATCTACACCGCTATCTGTATAAACATGGAAATATCTACAGCGCAATCTGTATAAACATGGAAATATCTACACCGCTCTCTGTATAAATATGAAATATCTAAACCGCTATCTCTATAAAAGTGGAAATATCTACACTGCTATCAGTATAAACATGGAAATATCCTCACTGCTATCTCTATGAACATTGATTGATCTACACCGCTATCTCTATAAACATGGAAATATCTACACCGCCATCTCTATAAACATGGAAATATCTACACCGTCATCTGTATAAACATGGAAATATCTACACCGCTATCGGTATAAACATGGAAATATCTACACCGCGATCTGTATAAACATGGAAATATCCACACCGCGATCTGTATAAACATGGAAATATCTAAACCGCTATCTGTGTAAACATGGAAATATCTACACAGCTATCTCTATAAACATGGAAATATCTACACCGCCATCTGTATAAACATGGAAATACCTACAAAGTCATCTGTATAAACATGGAAATATCTACACAGCCATCTGTATAAACATGGAAATATCTACACAGCCATCTGTATAAACCTGGAAATATCTGCACTGTCATCTATATAAACATGGAAATATCTACAGAGAACTCTGTGTAAACATGGAAATATCTACACAGCCATCTGTATAAACCTGGAAATATCTGCACTGTCATCTATATAAACATGGAAATATCTACAGAGAACTCTGTAAACATGGAAATATCGGCACAGCCATCTGTATAAACATGGAAATATCTACAACGCTATCTGTATAAACATGGAAATATCTACACCGCTAAGTGTATTAACGTGGAAATATCTCCATTGCTATCTGTATAAACATGGACAAATCTCCACCGCAATATGTATAAACATGAAAATATCTACACTTCTATCTCTATAAACATGGAAATATCTACACTGCCATCTGTACAAACATGGAAATATCTACACAGTCATCTGTAGAAACATGGAAATATCTACACCGCTATCTCTATAAACATGGAAATAACTACACCGCTATCTCTATATACATGGAAATAACTACACCGCTATCTCCATCAACATGGAAATATACACACCGCCATCTCTTTAAACATGGAGGTATCTACAACGCCATCTACATAAAGAAGAAAATATCTACACTGCCATCTACATAAACATGGAAATATCTACACCGCCGTCTCTAAAAACATGGAAATATCTACACTGCCATTTGTAGAAAGATGGAAATATCTACACCGCCATCTGTATAAACGTGGAAATATCTACACCGCTATCTGTATAAACATGGAAATATCTACACCGCAATCTGTATAAACATGGAATTATCTACACCGCTCTCTGTATAAATATGAAATATCTAAACCGCTATCTCTATAAAAGTGGAAATATCTACACTGCTATCAGTATAAACATGGAAATATCCTCACTGCTATCTCTATGAACATTGATTGATCTACACCGCTATCTCTATAAACATGGAAATATCTACACCGCCATCTCTATAAACATGGAAATATCTACACCGTCATCTGTATAAACATGGAAATATCTACACCGCTATCGGTATAAACATGGAAATATCTACACCGCGATCTGTATAAACATGGAAATATCCACACCGCGATCTGTATAAACATGGAAATATCTAAACCGCTATCTGTGTAAACATGGAAATATCTACACAGCTATCTCTATAAACATGGAAATATCTACACCGCCATCTGTATAAACATGGAAATACCTACAAAGTCATCTGTATAAACATGGAAATATCTACACAGCCATCTGTATAAACCTGGAAATATCTACACAGCCATCTGTATAAACCTGGAAATATCTGCACTGTCATCTATATAAACATGGAAATATCTACAGAGAACTCTGTGTAAACATGGAAATATCGGCACAGCCATCTGTATAAACATGGAAATATCTACAACGCTATCTGTATAAACATGGAAATATCTACACCGCTATGTGTATTAACGTGGAAATATCTCCATTGCTATCTGTATAAACATGGACAAATCTCCACCGCAATATGTATAAACATGAAAATATCTACACTTCTATCTCTATAAACATGGAAATATCTACACTGCCATCTGTACAAACATGGAAATATCTACACAGTCATCTGTAGAAACATGGAAATATCTACACCGCTATCTCTATAAACATGGAAATAACTACACCGCTATCTCTATATACATGGAAATAACTACACCGCTATCTCCATCAACATGGAAATATACACACCGCCATCTCTTTAAACATGGAGGTATCTACAACGCCATCTACATAAAGAAGAAAATATCTACACTGCCATCCACATAAACATGGAAATATCTACACCGCCGTCTCTAAAAACATGGAAATATCTACACTGCCATTTCTAGAAAGATGGAAATATCGACACCGCCATCTGTATAAACGTGGAAATATCTACACCGCTATCTGTATAAACATGGAAATATCTACAGCGCAATCTGTATAAACATGGAAATATCTACACCGCTCTCTGTATAAATATGAAATATCTAAACCGCTATCTCTATAAAAGTGGAAATATCTACACTGCTATCAGTATAAACATGGAAATATCCTCACTGCTATCTCTATGAACATTGATTGATCTACACCGCTATCTCTATAAACATGGAAATATCTACACCGCCATCTCTATAAACATGGAAATATCTACACCGTCATCTGTATAAACATGGAAATATCTACACCGCTATCGGTATAAACATGGAAATATCTACACCGCGATCTGTATAAACATGGAAATATCCACACCGCGATCTGTATAAACATGGAAATATCTAAACCGCTATCTGTGTAAACATGGAAATATCTACACAGCTATCTCTATAAACATGGAAATATCTACACCGCCATCTGTATAAACATGGAAATACCTACAAAGTCATCTGTATAAACATGGAAATATCTACACAGCCATCTGTATAAACATGGAAATATCTACACAGCCATCTGTATAAACCTGGAAATATCTGCACTGTCATCTATATAAACATGGAAATATCTACAGAGAACTCTGTGTAAACATGGAAATATCTACACAGCCATCTGTATAAACCTGGAAATATCTGCACTGTCATCTATATAAACATGGAAATATCTACAGAGAACTCTGTAAACATGGAAATATCGGCACAGCCATCTGTATAAACATGGAAATATCTACAACGCTATCTGTATAAACATGGAAATATCTACACCGCTAAGTGTATTAACGTGGAAATATCTCCATTGCTATCTGTATAAACATGGACAAATCTCCACCGCAATATGTATAAACATGAAAATATCTACACTTCTATCTCTATAAACATGGAAATATCTACACTGCCATCTGTACAAACATGGAAATATCTACACAGTCATCTGTAGAAACATGGAAATATCTACACCGCTATCTCTATAAACATGGAAATAACTACACCGCTATCTCTATATACATGGAAATAACTACACCGCTATCTCCATCAACATGGAAATATACACACCGCCATCTCTTTAAACATGGAGGTATCTACAACGCAATCTACATAAAGAAGAAAATATCTACACTGCCATCTACATAAACATGGAAATATCTACACCGCCGTCTCTAAAAACATGGAAATATCTACACTGCCATTTGTAGAAAGATGGAAATATCTACACCGCCATCTGTATAAACGTGGAAATATCTACACCGCTATCTGTATAAACATGGAAATATCTACACCGCAATCTGTATAAACATGGAATTATCTACACCGCTCTCTGTATAAATATGAAATATCTAAACCGCTATCTCTATAAAAGTGGAAATATCTACACTGCTATCAGTATAAACATGGAAATATCCTCACTGCTATCTCTATGAACATTGATTGATCTACACCGCTATCTCTATAAACATGGAAATATCTACACCGCCATCTCTATAAACATGGAAATATCTACACCGTCATCTGTATAAACATGGAAATATCTACACCGCTATCGGTATAAACATGGAAATATCTACACCGCGATCTGTATAAACATGGAAATATCCACACCGCGATCTGTATAAACATGGAAATATCTAAACCGCTATCTGTGTAAACATGGAAATATCTACACAGCTATCTCTATAAACATGGAAATATCTACACCGCCATCTGTATAAACATGGAAATACCTACAAAGTCATCTGTATAAACATGGAAATATCTACACAGCCATCTGTATAAACCTGGAAATATCTACACAGCCATCTGTATAAACCTGGAAATATCTGCACTGTCATCTATATAAACATGGAAATATCTACAGAGAACTCTGTGTAAACATGGAAATATCGGCACAGCCATCTGTATAAACATGGAAATATCTACAACGCTATCTGTATAAACATGGAAATATCTACACCGCTATGTGTATTAACGTGGAAATATCTCCATTGCTATCTGTATAAACATGGAGAAATCTCCACCGCAATATGTATAAACATGAAAATATCTACACTTCTATCTCTATAAACATGGAAATATCTACACTGCCATCTGTACAAACATGGAAATATCTACACAGTCATCTGTAGAAATATGGAAATATCTACACCGCTATCTCTATAAACATGGAAATAACTACACCGCTATCTCTATATACATGGAAATAACTACACCGCTATCTCCATCAACATGGAAATATACACACCGCCATCTCTTTAAACATGGAGGTATCTACAACGCCATCTACATAAAGAAGAAAATATCTACACTGCCATCCACATAAACATGGAAATATCTACACCGCCGTCTCTAAAAACATGGAAATATCTACACTGCCATTTGTAGAAAGATGGAAATATCTACACCGCCATCTGTATAAACGTGGAAATATCTACACCGCTATCTGTATAAACATGGAAATATCTACACCGCAATCTGTATAAACATGGAAATATCTACACCGCTCTCTGTATAAATATGAAATATCTAAACCGCTATCTCTATAAAAGTGGAAATATCTACACTGCTATCAGTATAAACATGGAAATATCCTCACTGCTATCTCTATGAACATTGATTGATCTACACCGCTATCTCTATAAACATGGAAATATCTACACCGCCATCTCTATAAACATGGAAATATCTACACCGTCTTCTGTATAAACATGGAAATATCTACACCGCTATCGGTATAAACATGGAAATATCTACACCGCGATCTGTATAAACATGGAAATATCCACACCGCGATCTGTATAAACATGGAAATATCTAAACCGCTATCTGTGTAAACATGGAAATATCTACACAGCTATCTCTATAAACATGGAAATATCTACACCGCCATCTGTATAAACATGGAAATACCTACAAAGTCATCTGTATAAACATGGAAATATCTACACAGCCATCTGTATAAACCTGGAAATATCTGCACTGTCATCTATATAAACATGGAAATATCTACAGAGAACTCTGTGTAAACATGGAAATATCGGCACAGCCATCTGTATAAACATGGAAATATCTACAACGCTATCTGTATAAACATGGAAATATCTACACCGCTATGTGTATTAACGTGGAAATATCTCCATTGCTATCTGTATAAACATGGACAAATCTCCACCGCAATATGTATAAACATGAAAATATCTACACTTCTATCTCTATAAACATGGAAATATCTACACTGCCATCTGTACAAACATGGAAATATCTACACAGTCATCTGTAGAAACATGGAAATATCTACACCGCTATCTCTATAAACATGGAAATATCTACACCGCTATCTCCATCAACACGGAAATATACACACCGCCATCTCTTTAAACATGGATGTATCTACAACGCCATCTACATAAACAAGAAAATATCTACACTGCCATCTATATAAACATGGAAATATCTACACCGCCATCTCTATAAACATGGAAATATCTACACTGCCATTTGTAGAAAGATGGAAATATCTACACCGCCATCTGTATAAACGTGGAAATATCTACACCGCTATCTGTATAAACATGGAAATATCTACACCGCAATCTGTATAAACATGGAAGGATCTACACTGGTCTCGTTATAAATATGAAATTTCTGAACCGCTATCTCTATAAAATTGGAAATATCTGCACTGCTATCTGTATAAACATGGAAATATCCTCACTGCTATCTCTATGAACATTGATAGATCTACACCGCTAACTCTATAAACATGGAAATATCTACACCGCCATCTCTATAAACACGGAAATATCTACACCGTCATCTGTATAAACATGGAAATATCTACACCGCTAACGGTATAAACATGGAAATATCTACACCGCGATCTGTATAAACATGGAAATATCTACACCGCGATCTGTAAAACATGGAAATATGTAAACCGCTATCTGTGTAAACATGGAAATATCTACACAGCTATCTCTATAAACATGGAAATATCTACACCGCCATCTGTATAAACATGGAAATACCTACAAAGTCATCTGTATAAACATGGAAATATCTACAGAGCCATCTGTATAAACATGGAAATATCTACACAGCCATCTGTATAAACCTGGAAATATCTGCACTGTCCTCTATATAAACATGGAAATATCAACAGAGAACTCTGTATAAACATGGAAATATCGGCACAGCCATCTGTATAAACATGGAAATATCTACAACGCTATCTGTATAAACATGGAAATATCTACACCGCTATGTGTATTAACGTGGAAATATCTCCATTGCTATCTGTATAAACATGGACAAATCTCCACCGCAATATGTATAAACATGAAAATATCTACACTTCTATCTCTATAAACATGGAAAGAAATACACTGCCATCTGTACAAACATGGAAATATCTACACAGTGATCTGTAGAAACATGGAAATATCTACACCGCTATCTCTATAAACATGGAAATAACTACACCGCTATCTCTATAAACATGGAAATAACTACACCGCTATCTCTATAAACATGGAAATATCTACACCGCTATCTCCATCAACATGGAAATATACACACCGCCATCTCTTTAAACATGGAGGTATCTACAACGTCATCTACATAAACAAGAAAATATTTACACTGCCTTCTATATAAACGTGGAAATATCTACACCGCCATCTCTATAAACATGGAAATATCTACACTGCTATTTGTAGAAAGATGGAAATATCTACACCGCCATCTGTATAAACGTGGAAATACCTACACCGCTATCTGTATAAACATGGAAATATCTACACCGCAATCTGTATAAACATGGAATTATCTACACCGCTCTCTGTATAAATATGAAATATCTAAACCGCTATCTCTATAGAAGTGGAAATATCTACACTGCTATCTGTATAAACATGGAAATATCCTCACTGCTATCTCTATGAACAATGATATATCTACACCGCTATCTCTATAAACATGGAAATATCTACACCGCCATCTCTATAAACATGGAAATATCTACACCGTCATCTGTATAAACATGGAAATATCTACACCGCTATCTGTATAAACATGGAAATATCTACACCGCTATCTGTATAAACATGGAAATATCTAAACCGCTATCCGTGTAAACATGGAAATATCTACACAGCTATCTCTATAAACATGGAAATATCTACACCGCCATCTGTATAAACATGGAAATACCTACAAAGTCATCTGTATAAACATGGAAATATCTACAGAGAACTCTGTATAAACATGGAAATATCGGCACAGCCATCTGTATAAACATGGAAATACTACAACGCTATCTGTATAAACATGGAAATATCTACACCGCTATGTGTATTAACGTGGAAATATCTCCATTGCTATCTGTATAAACATGGACAAATCTCCACCGCAATATGTATAAACATGAAAATATCTACACTTCTATCTCTATAAACATGGAAATAACTTCACTGCCATCTGTACAAACATGGAAATATCTACACAGTCATCTGTAGAAACATGGAAATATCTACACCGCTATCTCTATAAACATGGAAATAACTACAACGCTATCTCTATAAACATGGAAATATTTACACCGCTATTTCCATCAACATGGAAATATACACACCGCCATCTCTTTAAACATGGAGGTATCTACAACGCCATCTACATAAACAAGAAAATATCTACACTGCCATCTATATAAACATGGAAATATCTACACCGCCATCTCTATAAACTTGGAAATATCTACACTGCCATTTGAAGAAAGATGGAAATATCTACACCGCCATCTGTATAAATGTGGAAATATCTACACCGCTATCTGTATAAACATGGAAATATCTACAACACAATCTGTATAAACATGGAAATATCTACACTGCTCTCTGTATAAATATGAAATATCTGAACCGCAATCTCTATAAAAGTGGAAATATCTACACTGCTATCTGTATAAACATGGAAATATCCTCACTGCTACCTCTATGATCATTGATATATCTACACCGCTATCTCTATAAACATGGAAATATCTACACCGCCATCTCTATAATCATGGAAATATCTACACCGTCATCTGTATAAACATGGAAATATCTACACCGCTATCGGTATAAACATGGAAATATCTACACCGCGATCTGTATAAACATGGAAATATCTACACCGCGATCTGTATAAACATGGAAATATCTAAACCGCTATCTGTGTAAACATGGAAATATCTACACAGCCATCTGTATAAACCTGGAAATATCTGCACTGTCATCTATATAAACATGGAAATATCTACAGAGAACTCTGTATAAACATGGAAATATCGGCACAGCCATCTGTATAAACATGGAAATAACTACAACGCTATCTGTATAAACATGGAAATATCTACACCGCTATGTGTATTAACGTGGAAATATCTCCATTGCTATCTGTATAAACATGGACAAATCTCCACCGCAATATGTATAAACATGAAAATAACTACATTTCTATCTCTATAAACATGGAAATATCTACACTGCCATCTGTACAAACTTGGAAATATCTACACAGTCATCTGTAGAAAGATGGAAATATCTACACCGCTATCTCTATAAACATGCAAAAAACTACACCGCTATCTCTATAAACATGGAAATATCTACACCGCTATCTCCATCAACATGGAAATATACACACCGCCATCTCTTTAAACATGGAGGTATCTACAACGCCATCTACATAAACAAGAAAATATTTACACTGCCATCTATATAAACACGGAAATATCTACACCGCCATCTCTATAAACATGGAAATAGCTACACTGCCATTTGTAGAAAGATGGAAATATCTACACCGCCATCTGTATAAACGTGGAAATATCTACACCGCTATCTGTATAAACATGGAAATATCTACACCGCAATCTGTATAAACATGGAAATATCTACACCGCTCTCTGTATAAATATGAACTATCTAAAACGCTATTTCTATAAAAGTGGAAATATCTACACTGCTATCTGTATAAACATGGAAATATCCTCACTGCTATCTCTGTGAACATTGATAGATCCACACCGCTATCTCTATAAACATGGAAATATATACACCGCCATCTCTATAAACATGGAAATATCTACACCGTCATCTGTATAAACATGGAAATATCTACACCGCTATCGGTATAAACATGGAAATATCTACATCGCGATCTGTATAAACATGGAAATATCTACACCGCAATCTGTATAAACATGGAAATATCTACACCACCCTCTGTATAAATATGAAATACCTAAACCGCTATCTCTATAAAAGTGCAAATATCTACACTGCTATGTGTATAAACATGGAAATATCCTCACTGCTATCTCTATGAACATTGATATATCTACACCGCCATCTCTATAAACATGGAAATATCTACACAGTCATCTGTATAAACATGGAAATATCTACACCGCTATCGGTATAAACATGGAAATATCTACACCGCGATCTGTATAAATATGGAAATATGTACACCGCGATCTGTATAAACATGGAAATATCTAAAGCGCTATATGTGTAAACATGGAAATATCTACACAGCTATCTCTATAAACATGGAAATATCTACACCGCCCTCTGTATAAACATGGAAGTACCTACAAAGTCATCTGTATAAACATGGAAATATCTACACAGCCATCTGTTTAAACATGGAAATATCTACACAGCCATCTGTATAAACCTGGAAATATCTGCAATGTCATCTATATAAACATGGAAATATCTACATAGAATTCTGTATAAACATGGAAATATTGGCACTGCCATCTGTATAAACATGGAAATATCCACAACGCTATCTGTATAAACATGGAAATATCTACACCGCTGTGTGTATTAACGTGGAAATATCTCCATTGCTATCTGTATAAACATGGACAAATCTCCACCGCAATATGTATAAACATGAAAATATCTACACTTCTATCTCTATAAACATGGAAATATCTTCACTGCCATCTGTACAGACATGGAAACATCTACACAGTCATCTGTAGAAACATGGAAATATCTACACCGCTATCTCTATAAACATGGAAATAACTACACCGCTATCTCTATAAACATGGAAATATCTACAGCGCTATCTCCATCAACATGGAAATATACACACCGCCATCTCTTTAAACATGGAGGTATCTACAACGCCATCTACATAAACAAGAAAATATTTACACTGCCATCTATATAAACATGGAAATATCTACACCGCCATCTCTACAAACATGGAAATATCTACACTGCCATTTGTAGAAAGATGGAAATATCTACACCGCTATCTGTATAAACATGGAAATATCTACACCGCAATCTGTATAAACATGGAAATATCTACACCGCTCTCTGTATAAATATGAACTATCTAAAACGCTATTTCTATAAAAGTGGAAATATCTACACTGCTATCTGAATAAACATGGAAATATCCTCACTGCTATCTCTGTGAACATTGATAGATCCACACCGCTATCTCTATAAACATGGAAATATCTACACCGCCATCTCTATAAACATGGAAATATCTACACCGTCATCTGTATAAACATGGAAATATCTACACCGCTATCGGTATAAACATGGAAATATCTACATCGCGATCTGTATAAACATGGAAATATCTACACCGCAATCTGTATAAACATGGAAATATCTACACCACCCTCTGTATAAATATGAAATACCTAAACCGCTATCTCTATAAAAGTGCAAATATCTACACTGCTATGTGTATAAACATGGAAATATCCTCACTGCTATCTCTATGAACATTGATATATCTACACCGCCATCTCTATAAACATGGAAATATCTACACAGTCATCTGTATAAACATGGAAATATCTACACCGCTATCGGTATAAACATGGAAATATCTACACCGCGATCTGTATAAATATGGAAATATGTACACCACGATCTGTATAAACATGGAAATATCTAAAGCGCTATATGTGTAAACATGGAAATATCTACACAGCTATCTCTATAAACATGGAAATATCTACACCGCCCTCTGTATAAACATGGAAATACCTACAAAGTCATCTGTATAAACATGGAAATATCTACACAGCCATCTGTTTAAACATGGAAATATCTACACAGCCATCTGTATAAACCTGGAAGTATCTGCAATGTCATCTATACAAACATGGAAATATCTACAGAGAATTCTGTATAAACATGGAAATATTGGCACTGCCATCTGTATAAACATGGAAATATCTACAACGCTATTTGTATAAACATGGAAATATCTACACCGCTGTGTGTATTAACGTGGAAATATCTCCATTGCTATCTGTATAAACATGGACAAATCTCCACCGCAATATGTATAAACATGAAAATATCTACACTTCTATCTCTATAAACATGGAAATATCTTCACTGCCATCTGTACAGACATGGAAACATCTACACAGTCATCTGTAGAAACATGGAAATATCTACACCGCTATCTCTATAAACATGGAAATAACTACACCGCTATCTCTATAAACATGGAAATATCTACAGCCCTATCTCCAACAACATGGAAATATACACACCGCCATCTCTTTAAACATGGAGGTATCTACAACGCCATCTACATAAACAAGAAAATATTTACACTGCCATCTATATAAACATGGAAATATCTACACCGCCATCTCTATAAACATGGAAATATCTACACTGCCATTTGTAGAAAGATGGAAATATCTACACCGCTATCTGTATAAACATGGAAATATCTACACCGCAATCTGTATAAACATGGAAATATCTACACCGCTCTCTGTATAAATATGAAATATCTAAACCGCTATCTCTATAAAAGTGGAAATATCTACACTGCTATCAGTATAAACATGGAAATATCCTCACTGCTATCTCTATGAACATTGATAGATCTACACCGCTATCTCTATAAACATGGAAATATCTACACCGCCATCTCTATAAACATGGAAATATCTACACCGCCATCTGTATAAACGTGGAAATATCTACACTGCTATCGGTATAAACATGGAAATATCTACACCGCAATCTGTATAAACATGGAAATATCTACACCACGATCTGTATAAACATGGAAATATCTAAACCGCTCTCTGTGTAAACATGGAAATATCTACACAGCTATGTCTATAAACATGGAAATAACTACACCGCCATCTGTATAAACATGGAAATACCTACAAAGTCATCTGTATAAACATGGAAATATCTACACAGCCATCTGTATAAACATGGAAATATCTACACAGCCATCTGTATAAACCTGGAAATATCTGCACAGTCATCTATATAAACATGGAAATATCTACAGAGAACTCTGTATAAACATGGAAATATCGCACAGCCATCTGTATAAACATGGAAATATCTACAACGCTATCTGTATAAACATGGAAATATCTACACCGCTATGTGTATTAACGTGGAAATATCTCCATTGCTATCTGTATAAACATGGACAAATCTCCACCGCAATATGTATAAACATGAAAATATCTACACTTCTATCTCTATAATCATGGAAATATCTACACTGCCATCTGTACAAACATGGAAATATCTACACAGTCATCTGTAGAAACATGGAAATATCTACACCGCTATCTCTATAAACATGGAAATAACTACACCGCTATCTCTATAAACATGGAAATATCTACACCGCTATCTCCATCAACATGGAAATATACACACCGCCATCTCTTTAAACATGGAGGTATCTACAACGCGATCTACAAAAACAAGAAAATATCTACACTGCCATCTATATAAACATGGAAATATCTACACCGCCATCTCTATAAACCTGGAAATGTCTACACTGCCATTTGTAGAAAGATGGAAATATCTACACCGTCATCTGTAGAAACGTGGAAATATCTACACCGCTATCTCTATAAACATGGAAATAACTACACCGCTGTCTCTGTAAACATGGAAATATCTACACCGATATCTCAATCAACATGGAAATATACACACCGCCATCTCTTTAAACATGGAGGTATCTACAACGCCATCTACATAAACAAGAAAATATCTACACTGCCATCTATATAAACATGGAAATATCTACACCGCCATCTCTATAAACATGGAAATATCTACACTGCCATTTGTAGAAAGATGGAAATATCTACACCGCCATCTGTATAAACGTGGAAATACCTACACCGCTATCTGTATAAACATGGAAATATCTACACCGCAATCCGTATAAACATAGATATATCTACACCGTTCTCTGTATAAATATGAAATATCTAAACCGCTATCTCTATAAAAGTGGAAATATCTACACTGCTATCTGTATAAACATGGAAATATCCTCACTGCTATCTCTATAAACATTGATATATCTACACCGCTATATCTATAAACATGGAAATATCTACACCGCCATCTCTATAAACATGGAAATATCTACACCGTCATCTGTATAAACATGGAAATATCTACACCGCTATCTGTATAAACAAGGAAATATCTACACCACGATCTGTGTAAACATGGAAATGTCTACACCGCGATCTGTATAAACATGGAAATATCTAAACCGCTATCTGTGTAAACATGGAAATATCTACACAGCTAGCTCTATAAACATGGAAATATCTACACCGCCATCTGTATAAACATGGAAATACCTACAAAGTCATCTGTATAAACATGGAAATATCTACACAGCCATCTGTATAAACATGGAAATATGTACACAGCCATCTGTATAAACCTGGAAATATCTGCACTGTTATCTATATAAACATGGAACTATCTACAGAGAACTCTGTATAAACATGGAAATATCTACAACGCTATCTGTATAAACATGGAAATATCTAAACCGCTATGTGTATTAACGTGGAAATATCTCCATTGCTATCTGCATAAACATGGACAAATCTCCACCGCAATATGTATAAACATGAAAATATCTACACTTCTATCTCTATAAACATGGAAATATCTACACTGCCATCTGTACAAACATGGAAATAACTACACAGTCATCTGTAGAAACATGGAAATATCTACACCGCTATCTTTATAAACATGGAAATAACTACACCGCTATCTCTATAAACATGGAAATATCTACACCGCTATCTCCATCAACATGGAAATATACACACCGCCATCTCTTTAAACATGGAGGTATGTACAACGCCATCTACATAAACAAGTAAATATCTACACTGCCATCTATATAAACATGGAAATATCTACACCGCCATCTCTATAAACATGGAAATACCTACACTGCCATTTGCAGAAAGATGGAAATATCTACACCGCCATCTGTATAAACGTGGAAATATCTACACCGCTATCTGTATAAACATGGAAATATCTACACCGCAATCTGTATAAACATGGAAATATCTACACCGCTCTCTGTATAAATATGAAATATCTTAACCGCTATCTCTACAAAAGTGGAAATATCTACACTGCTATCTGTATAAACATGGAAATATCCTCACTGCTATCTCTATGAACATTGATATATCTACACCGCTATCTCTATAAACATGGAAATATGTACACCGCCATCTCTATAAACATGGAAATATCTACACCGTCATCTGTATAAACATGGAAATATCTACACCGCTATCTGTATAAACATGGAAATATCTACACCGCGATCTGTATAAACATGGAAATATCTACAACGCTATCTGTATAAACATAGAAATATCTAAACCGCTATCTCTGTAAACATGGAAATATCTACACAGCTATCTCTATAAACATGGAAATATCTACACCGCCATCTGTATAAACATGGAAATACCTACAAAGTCATCTGTATAAACATGGAAATATCTACACATCCATCTGTATAAACATGGAAATATCTACGCAGCCATCTGTATAAACCTGGAAATATCTGCACTGTCATCTATATAAAGATAGAAATATCTACAGAGAACTCTGTATAAACATGGAAATATCGGCACAGCCATCTGTATAAACATGGAAATATCTACAATGCTATCTGTATAAACATGGAAATATCTACACCGCTATGTGTATTAACGTGGAAATATCTCCATTGCTATCTGTATAAACATGGACAAATCTCCACCGCAATATGTATAAACATGAAAATATCGACACTTCTATCTCTATACACATGGAAATATCTACACTGCCATCTGTACAAACATGGAAATATGTACACAGTCATCTGTAGAAACATGGAAATATCTACACCGGTATCTCTATAAATATGGAAATAACTACACCGCTATCTCTATAAACATGGAAATATCTACACCGCTATCTCCATCAACATGGAAATATACACATCGCCATCTCTTTAAACATGGAGGTATCTACAACGCCATCTACATAAACAAGAAAATATCTACACTGCCATCTATATAAACATGGAAATATCTACACCGCCATCTCTATAAACATGGAAATATCTACACTGCCATTTGTAGAAAGATGGAAATATCTACACCGCCATCTGTATAAACGTGGAAATACCTACACCGCTATCTGTATAAACATGGAAATATCTACACCGCAATCTGTATAAACATAGAAATATCTACACAGCTCTCTGTATAAATATGAAATATCTAAACCGCTATCTCTATAAAAGTGGAAATATCTACACTGCTATCTGTATAAACATGGAAATATCCTCACTGCTATCTCTATGAACATTGATATATCTACACCGCTATCTCTATAAACATGGAAATATCTACACCGCCATCTCTATAAACATGGAAATATCTACACCGTCATCTGTATAAACATGGAAATATCTACACCGCGATCTGTATAAACATGGAAATATCTAAACTGCTATCTGTGTAAACATGGAAATATCTACACAGCTATCTCTATAAACATGGAAATATCTACACCGCCATCTGTATAAACATGGAAATACCTACTAAGTCATCTGTATAAACATGGAAATATCTACACAGCCATCTGTATAAACATGGAAATATCTACACAGCCATCTGTATAAACCTGGAAATATCTGCACTGTCATCTATATAAACATGGAAATATCTACAGAGAAATCTGTATAAACATGGAAATATCGGCACAGCCATCTGTATAAACATGGAAATATCTACAACGCTATCTGTATAAACATGGAAATATCTACACCGCTATGAGTATTAACGTGGAAATATCTCCATTGCTATCTGTATAAACATGGACATATCTCCACCGCAATATGTATAAACATGAAAATATCTACACTTCTATCTCTATAAACATGGAAATAACTTCACTTCCATCTGTACAAACATGGAAATATCTACACAGTCATCTGTAGAAACATGGAAATATCTACACCGCTATCTCTATAAACATGGAAATAACTACACCGCTATCTCTATAAACATGGAAATATTTACACCGCTATCTCCATCAACATGGAAATATACACACCGCCATCTCTTTAAACATGGAGGTATCTACAACGCCATCTACATAAACAAGAAAATATCTACACTGCCATCTATATAAACATGGAAATATCTACACCGCCATCTCTATAAACTTGGAAATATCTACACTGCCATTTGAAGAAAGATGGAAATATCTACACCGCCATCTGTATAAACGTGGAAATATCTACACCGCTATCTGTATAAACATGGAAATATCTACAACGCAATCTGTATAAACATGGAAATATCTACACTGCTCTCTGTATAAATATGAAATATCTGAACCGCAATCTCTATAAAAGTCGAAATATCTACACTGCTATCTGTATAAACATGGAAATATCCTCACTGCTACCTCTATGATCATTGATATATCTACACCGCTATCTCTATAAACATGGAAATATCTATACCGCCATCTCTATAATCATGGAAATATCTACACCGTCATCTGTATAAACATGGAAATATCTACACCGCTATCGGTGTAAACATGGAAATATCTACACCGCGGTCTGTATAAACATGGAAATATCTTCACCGCGATCTGTATAAACATGGAAATATCTAAACCGCTATCTGTGTAAACATGGAAATATCTACACAGCTATCTCTATAAACATGGAAATATCTACACCGCCATCTGTATAAACATGGAAATACCTACAAAGTCATCTGTATAAACATGGAAATATCTACACAGCCATCTGTATAAACATGGAAATATCTACACAGCCATGTGTATAAACCTGGAAATATCTGCACTGTCATCTATATAAACATGGAAATATCTACAGAGAACTCTGTATAAACATGGAAATATCGGCACAGCCATCTGTATAAACATGGAAATATCTACAACGCTATCTGTATAAACATGGAAATATCTACACCGCTATGTGTATTAACGTGGAAATATCTCCATTGCTATCTGTATAAACATGGACATATCTCCACCGCAATATGTATAAACATGAAAATAACTACATTTCTATCTCTATAAACATGGAAATATCTACACTGCCATCTGTACAAACTTGGAAATATCTACACAGTCATCTGTAGAAACATGGAAATATCTACACCGCTATCTCTATAAACATGGAAATAACTACACCGCTATCTCTATAAACATGGAAATATCTACACCGCTATCTCCATCAACATGGAAATATACACACCGCCATCTCTTTAAACATGGAGGTATCTACAACGCCATCTACATAAACAAGAAAATATCTACACTGCCATCTACATAAACATGGAAATATCTACACCGCCGTCTCTATAAACATGGAATATCTACACAGCCATTTGTAGAAAGATGGAAATATCTACACCGCCATCTGTATAAACGTGGAAATATCTACACCGCTATCTGTATAAACATGGAAATATCTACACCGCAATCTGTATAAACATGGAAATATCTACACCGCTCTCTGTATAAATATGAACTATCTAAAACGCTATTTCTATAAAAGTGGAAATATCTACACTGCTATCTGTATAAACATGGAAATATCCTCACTGCTATCTCTGTGAACATTGATAGATCTACAGCGCTATCTCTATAAACATGGAAATATCTACACCGCCATCTCTATAAACATGGAAATATCTACACCTTCATCTGTATAAACATGGAAATATCTACACCGCTATCGGTATAAACATGGAAATATCTACACCGCGATCTGTATAAACATGGAAATATCTACACCGCAATCTGTATAAACATGGAAATATCTACACCACCCTCTGTATAAATATGAAATATCTAAACCGCTATCTCTATAAAAGTGCAAATATCTACACTGCTATCTGTATAAACATGGAAATATCCTCACTGCTATCTCTATGAACATTGATATATCTACACCGCCATCTCTATAAAGATGGAAATATCTACACCCTCATCTGTATAAAAATGGAAATATCTACACCGCTATCGGTATAAACATGGAAACATCTACAACGCGATCTATATAAATATGGAAATATGTACACCGCGATCTGCATAAACATGGAAATATCTAAACCGCTATATGAGTAAACATGGAAATATCTACACAGCTATCTCTATAAACATGGAAATATCTACACCGCCATCTGTATAAACATGGAAATACCTACAAAGTCATCTGTATAAACATGGAAATATTTACACAGCCATCTGTTTAAACATGGAAATATCTACACAGCCATCTGTATAAACCTGGAAATATCTGCAATGTCATCTATATAAACATGGAAATATCTACAGAGAACTCTGTATAAACATGGAAATATCGGCACAGCCATCTGTATAAACATGGAAATATCTACAACGCTATCTGTATAAACATGGAAATATCTACACCGCTATGTGTATTAACGTGGAAATATCTCCATTGCTATCTGTATAAACATGGACAAATCTCCACCGCAATATGCATAAACATGAAAATATCTACACTTCTATCTCTATAAACATGGAAATATCTACACTGCCATCTGTACAAACATGGAAATATCTACACAGTCATCTGTAGAAACATGGAAATATCTACACCGCTATCTCTATAAACATGGAAATAACTACACCGCTATCTCTATAAACATGGAAATATCTACACCGCTATCTCCATCAACATGGAAATATACACACCGCCATCTCTTTAAACATGGAGGTATCTACAACGCCATCTACATAAACAAGAAAATATTTACACTGCCATGTATATAAACATGGAAATATCTACATCGCCATCTCTATAAACATGGAAATAGCTACACTGCCATTTGTAGAAAGATGGAAATATCTACACCGCCATCTGTATAAACGTGGAAATATCTACACCACTATCTGTATAAACATGGAAATATCTACACCGCAATCTGTATAAACATGGAAATATCTACACCGCTCTCTGTATAAATATGAACTATCTACAACGCTATTTCTATAAAAGTGGAAATATCTACACTGCTATCTGTATAAACATGGAAATATCCTCACTGCTATCTCTGTGAACATTGATAGATCCACACCGCTATCTCTATATACATGGAAATATCTACACCGCCATCTCTATAAACATGGAAATATCTACACCGTCATCTGTATAAACATGGAAATATCTACATCGCGATCTGTATAAACATGGAAATATCTACATCGCAATCTGTATAAACATGGAAATATCTACACCACCCTCTGTATAAATTTGAAATACCTAAACCGCTATCTCTATAAAAGTGCAAATATCTACACTGCTATGTGTATAAACATGGAAATATCCTCACTGCTATCTCTATGAACATTGATATATCTACACCGCCATCTCTATAAACATGGAAATATCTACACAGTCATCTGTATAAACATGGAAATATCTACACCGCTATCGGTATAAACATGGAAATATCTACACCGCGATCTGTATAAATATGGAAATATGTACACCGCGATCTGTATAAACATGGAAATATCTAAAGCGCTATATGTGTAAACATGGAAATATCTACACAGCTATCTCTATAAACATGGAAATATCTACACCGCCCTCTATATAAACATGGAAATACCTACAAAGTCATCTGTATAAACATGGAAATATCTACACAGCCATCTGTTTAAACATGGAAATATCTACACAGCCATCTGTATAAACCTGGAAATATCTGCACTGTCATCTATATAAACATGGAAATATCTACAGAGAAATCTGTATAAACATGGAAATATCGGCACAGCCATCTGTATAAACATGGAAATATCTACAACGCTATCTGTATAAACATGGAAATATCTACACCGCTATGTGTATTAACGTGGAAATATCTCCATTGCTATCTGTATAAACATGGACAAATCTCCACCGCAATATGTATAAACATGAAAATATCTACACTTCTATCTCTATAAACATGGAAATATCTACACTGCCATCTGTACAGACATGGAAATATCTACACAGTCATCTGTAGAAACGTGGAAATATCTACACCGCTATCTCTATAAATATGGAAATAACTACACCGCTATCTCTATAAACATGGAAATATCTACACCGCTATCTCCATCAACATGGAAATATACACACCGCCATCTCTTTAAACATGGAGGTATCTACAACGCCATCTACATAAACAAGAAAATATCTACACTGCCATCTATATAAACATGGAAATATCTACACCGCCATCTCTATAAACATGGAAATATCTACACTGCCATTTGTAGAAAGATGGAAATATCTACACTGCCATCTGTATAAACGTGGAAATACCTACACCGCTATCTGTATAAACATGGAAATATCTACACCGCAATCTGTATAAACATAGAAATATCTACACAGCTCTCTGAATAAATATGAAATATCTAAACCGCTATCTCTATAAAAGTGGAAATATCTACACTGCTATCTGTATAAACATGGAAATATCCTCACTGCTATCTCTATGAACATTGATATATCTACACCGCTATCTCTATAAACATGGAAATATCTACACCGCCATCTCTATTAACATGGAAATATCTACACCGTCATCTGTATAAACATGGAAATATCTACACCGCTATCTGTATAAACATGGAAATATCTACACCACGATCTGTATAAACATGGAAATATCTACACCGCGATCTGTATAAAAATGGAAATATCTAAACCGCTATCTCTGTAAACATGGAAATATCTACACAGCTATCTCTATAAACATGGAAATATCTACACCGCCATCTGTATAAACATGGAAATACCTACAAAGTCATCAGTATAAACATGGAAATATCTACAAAGCCATCTGTATAAACATGGAAATATCTACACAGCCATCTGTATAAACCTGGAAATATCTGCACTGTCGTCTATATAAACATGGAAATATCTACAGAGAACTCTGTATAAACATGGAAATATCTACAACGCTATCTGTATAAACATAGAAATATATACACCGCTATGTGTATTAACGTGGAAATATCTCCATTGCTATCTGTACAAACATGGACAAATCTCCACCGCAATATGTAAAAACTTGAAAATATCTACACTTCTATCTCTATAAACATGGAAATATCTACACTGCCATCTGTACAAACATGCAAATATCTACACAGTCATCTGTAGAAACATGGAAATATCTACACCGCTATCTCTATAAACATGGAAATAACTACACCGCTATCTCTATAAACATGGAAATATCTACACCGCTATCTCCATCAACATGGAAATATACACACCGCCATCTCTTTAAACATGGAGGTATCTACAACGCCATCTTCATAAACAAGAAAATATCTACACTTCCATCTATATAAACATGGAAATATCTACACCGCCATCTCTATAAACATGGAAATATCTACACTGCCATTTGAAGAAAGATGGAAATATCTACACCGCCATCTGTATAAACGTGGAAATATCTACACCGCTATCTGTATAAACATGGAAATATCTACACCGCAATCTGTATAAACATGGAAATATCTACACCTATCTCTGTATAAATATGAAATATCTAAACCGCTATCTCTATAAAAGTGGAAATATCTACACTGCTATCTGTATAAACATGGAAATATCCTCACTGCTATCTCTATGAACATTGATATATCTACACCGCTATCTCTATAAACATGGAAATATCTACACCGCCATCTCTATAAACATGGAAATATCTACACCGTCATCTGTATAAACATGGAAATATCTACACCGCTAACTGTATAAACATGGAAATATCTACACCGCGATCTGTATAAACATGGAAATATCTACACCGCGATCTGTATAAACATGGAAATATCTAAACCGCTATCTGTGTAAACATGGAAATATCTACACAGCTATCTCTATAAACATGGAAATATCTACACCGCCATGTGTATAAACATGGAAATACCTACAAAGTCATCTGTATAAACATGGAAATATCTACACAGCCATCTGTATAAACATGGAAATATCTACACAGCCATCTGTATAAACCTGGAAAAATCTGCACTGTCATCTAAATAAATATGGAAATATCTACAGAGAACTCTGTATAAACATGGAAATATCGGCACAGCCATCTGTATAAACATGGAAATATCTACAACGCTATCTGTATAAACATGGAAATATCTACACCGCTCTGTGTATTAACGTGGAAATATCTCCATTGCTATCTGTATAAACATGGACAAAACTCCACCGCAATATGTATAAACATGAAAATATCTACACTTCTATCTCCATAAACATGGAAATATCTACACTGCCATCTGTACAAACATGGAAATATCTACACAGTCATCTGTAGAAACATGGAAATATCTACACCGCTATCTCTATAAATATGGAAATAACTACACCGCTATCTCTATAAACAAGGAAATATCTACACCGCTATCTCCATCAACATGGAAATATACACACCGCCATCTCTTTAAACATGGAGGTATCTACAACGCCATCTACATAAACAAGAAAATATCTACACTGCCATCTATATAAACATGGAAATATCTACACCGCCATCTCTATAAACATGGAAATATCTACACTGCCATTTGTAGAAAGATGGAAATATCTACACTGCCATCTGTATAAACGTGGAAATACCTACAACGCTATCTGTATAAACATGGAAATATCTACACCGCAATCTGTATAAACATAGAAATATCTACACAGCTCTCTGTATAAATATGAAATATCTAAACCGCTATCTCTATAAAAGTGGAAATATCTACACTGCTATCTGTATAAACATGGAAATATCCTCACTGCTATCTCTATGAACATTGATATATCTACACCGCTATCTCTATAAACATGGAAATATCTACACCGCCATCTCTATTAACATGGAAATATCTACACCGTCATCTGTATAAACATGGAAATATCTACACCGCTATCTGTATAAACATGGAAATATCTACACCGCGATCTGTATAAACATGGAAATATCTACACCGCGATCTGTATAAACATGGAAATATCTAAACCGCTATCTCTGTAAACATGGAAATATCTACACAGCTATCTCTATAAACATGGAAATATCTACACCGCCATCTGTATAAACATGGAAATACCTACAAAGTCATCTGTATAAACATGGAAATATCTACACAGCCATCTGTATAAACATGGAAATATCTACACAGCCATCTTTATAAACCTGGAAATATCTGCACTGTCATCTATATAAACATGGAAATATCTACAGAGAACTCTGTATAAACATGGAAATATCTACAACGCTATCTGTATAAACATAGAAATATCTACACCGCTATGTGTATTAACGTGGAAATATCTCCATTGCTATCTGTATAAACATGGACAAATCTCCACCGCAATATGTAAAAACTTGAAAATATCTACACTTCTATCTCTATAAACATGGAAATATCTACACTGCCATCTGTACAAACATGGAAATATCTACACAGTCATCTGTAGAAACATGGAAATATCTACACCGCTATCTCTATAAACATGGAAATAACTACACCGCTATCTCTATAAACATGGAAATATCTACACCGCTATCTCCATCAACATGGAAATATACACAACGCCATCTCTTTAAACATGGAGGTATCTACAACGCCATCTACATAAACAAGAAAATATCTACACTTCCATCTATATAAACATGGAAATATCTACACCGCCATCTCTATAAACATGGAAATATCTACACTGCCATTTGTAGAAAGATGGAAATATCTACACCGCCATCTGTATAAACGTGGAAATATCTACACCGCTATCTGTATAAACATGCAAATATCTACACCGCAATCTGTATAAACATGGAAATATCTACACCTATCTCTGTATAAATATGAAATATCTAAACCGCTATCTCTATAAAAGTGGAAATATCTACACTGCTATCTGTATAAACATGGAAATATCCTCACTGCTATCTCTATGAACATTGACATATCTACACCGCTATCTCTATAAACATGGAAATATCTACACCGCCATCTCTATAAACATGGAAATATCTACACCGTCATCTGTATAAACATGGAAATATCTACACCGCTAACTGTATAAACATGGAAATATCTACACCGCGATCTGTATAAACATGGAAATATCTACACCGCGATCTGTATAAACATGGAAATATCTAAACCGCTATCTGTGTAAACATGGAAATATCTACACAGCTATCTCTATAAACATGGAAATATCTACACCGCCATATGTATAAACATGGAAATACCTACAAAGTCATCTGTATAAACATGGAAATATCTACACAGCCATCTGTATAAACATGGAAATATCTACACAGCCATCTGTATAAACCTGGAAATATCTGCACTGTCATCTAAATAAAGATGGAAATATCTACAGAGAACTCTGTATAAACATGGAAATATCGGCACAGCCATCTGTATAAACATGGAAATATCTACAACGCTATCTGTATAAACATGGAAATATCTACACCGCTCTGTGTATTAACGTGGAAATATCTCCATTGCTATCTGTATAAACATGGACAAAACTCCACCGCAATATGTATAAACATGAAAATATCTACACTTCTATCTCTACAAACATGGAAATATCTACACTGCCATCTGTACAAACATGGAAATATCTTCACAGTCATCTGTAGAAACATGGAAATATCTACACCGCAATCTCTATAAACATGGAAATAACTACACCGCTATCTGTATAAACATGGAAATATCTACACCGCTATCTCCATCAACATGGAAATATACACACCGCCATCTCTTTAAACATGGAGGTATCTACAACGCCATCTACAAAAACAAGAAAATATCCACACTGCCATCTATATAAACATGGAAATATCTACACCGCCATCTCTATAAACCTGGAAATGTCTACACTGCCATTTGTAGAAAGATGGAAATATCTACACCGTCATCTGTAGAAACATGGAAATATCTACACCGCTATCTCTATAAACATGGAAATAACTACACCGCTGTCTCTGTAAACATGGAAATATCTACACCGATATCTCAATCAACATGGAAATATACACACCGCCATCTCTTTAAACATGGAGGTATCTACAACGCCATCTACATAAACAAGAAAATATCTACAATGCCATCTATATAAACATGGAATATCTACACCGCCATCTCTATAAACATGGAAATATCTACACTGCCATTTGTAGAAAGATGGAAATATCTACACCGCCATCTGTATAAACGTGGAAATACCTACACCGCTATCTGTATAAACATGGAAATATCTACACCGCAATCCGTATAAACATAGATATATCTACACCGTTCTCTGTATAAATATGAAATATCTAAACCGCTATCTCTATAAAAGTGGAAATATCTACACTGCTATCTGTATAAACATGGAAATATCCTCACTGCTCTCTCTATAAACATTGATATATCTACACCGCTATCTCTATAAACATGGAAATATCTACACCGCCATCTCTATAAACATGGAAATATCTACATCGTCATCTGTATAAACATGGAGATATCTACACCGCTATCTGTATAAACATGGAAATATCTACACCGCGATCTGTATAAACATGGAAATATCTACACCGCGATCTGTATAAACATGGAAATATCTAAACCGCTATCTGTGTAAACATGGAAATATCTACACAGCTATCTCTATAAACATGGAAATATCTACACCGCCATCTGTATAAACATGGAAATACCTACAAAGTCATCTGTATAAACATGGAAATATCTACACAGCCATCTGTATAAACATGGAAATATCTACACAGCCATCTGTATAAACCTGGAAATATCTGCACTGTCATCTATATAAACATGGAAATATCTACAGAGAACTCTGTATAAATATGGAAATGTCGGCACAGCCATCTGTATAAACATGGAAATATCTACAACGCTATCTGTATAAACATGGAAATATCTACACCGCTATCTCCATGAACATGGAAATATACACACCGCCATCTCTTTAAACATGGAGGTATCTACAACGCCATCTACAAAAACAAGAAAATATCCACACTGCCATCTATATAAACATGGAAATATCTACACCGCCATCTCTATAAACCTGGAAATGTCTACACTGCCATTTGTAGAAAGATGGAAATATCTACACCGTCATCTGTAGAAACATGGAAATATCTACACCGCTATCTCTATAAACATGGAAATAACTACACCGCTGTCTCTGTAAACATGGAAATATCTACACCGATATCTCAATCAACATGGAAATATACACACCGCCATCTCTTTGAACATGGAGGTATCTACAACGCCATCTACATAAACAAGAAAATATCTACAATGCCATCTATATAAACATGGAATATCTACACCGCCATCTCTATAAACATGGAAATATCTACACTGCCATTTGTAGAAAGATGGAAATATCTACACCGCCATCTGTATAAACGTGGAAATACCTACACCGCTATCTGTATAAACATGGAAATATCTACACCGCAATCCGTATAAACATAGATATATCTACACCGTTCTCTGTATAAATATGAAATATCTAAACCGCTATCTCTATAAAAGTGGAAATATCTACACTGCTATCTGTATAAACATGGAAATATCCTCACTGCTATCTCTATAAACATTGATATATCTACACCGCTATATCTATAAACATGGAAATATCTACACCGCCATCTCTATAAACATGGAAATATCTACACCGTCATCTGTATAAACATGGAAATATCTACACCGCTATCTGTATAAACATGGAAATATCTACACCGCGATCTGTGTAAACATGGAAATATCTACACCGCGATCTGTATAAACATGGAAATATCTAAACCGCTATCTGTGTAAACATGGAAATATCTACACAGCTAGCTCTATAAACATGGAAATATCTACACCGCCATCTGTATAAACATGGAAATACCTACAAAGTCATCTGTATAAACATGGAAATATCTACACAGCCATCTGTATAAACATGGAAATATCTACACAGCCATCTGTATAAACCTGGAAATATCTGCACTGTTATCTATATAAACATGGAAATATCTACAGAGAACTCTGTATAAACATGGAAATATCTACAACGCTATCTGTATAAACATGGAAATATCTAAACCGCTATGTGTATTAACGTGGAAATATCTCCATTGCTATCTGTATAAACATGGACAAATCTCCACCGCAATATGTATAAACATGAAAATATCTACACTTCTATCTCTATAAACATGGAAATATCTACACTGCCATCTGTACAAACATGGAAATAACTACACAGTCATCTGTAGAAACATGGAAATATCTACACCGCTATCTTTATAAACATGGAAATAACTACACCGCTATCTCTATAAACATGGAAATATCTACACCGCTATCTCCATCAACATGGAAATATACACACCGCCATCTCTTTAAACATGGAGGTATCTACAACGCCATCTACATAAACAAGTAAATATCTACACTGCCATCTATATAAACATGGAAATATCTACACCGCCATCTCTATAAACATGGAAATATCTACACTGCCATTTGCAGAAAGATGGAAATATCTACACCGCCATCTGTATAAACGTGGAAATATCTACACCGCTATCTGTATAAACATGGAAATATCTACACCGCAATCTGTATAAACATGGAAATATCTACACCGCTCTCTGTATAAATATGAAATATCTAAACCGCTATCTCTACAAAAGTGGAAATATCTACACTGCTATCTGTATAAACATGGAAATATCCTCACTGCTATCTCTATGAACATTGATATATCTACACCGCTATCTCTATAAACATGGAAATATCTACACCGCCATCCCTATAAACATGGAAATATCTACACCGTCATCTGTATAAACATGGAAATATCTACACCGCTATCTGTATAAACATGGAAATATCTACACCGCGATCTGTATAAACATGGAAATATCTACAATGCTATCTGTATAAACATGGAAATATCTAAACCGCTATCTGTGTAAACATGGAAATATCTACACAGCTATCTCTATAAACTTGGAAATATCTACACCGCCATCTGTATAAACATGGAAATACCTACAAAGTCATCTGTATAAACATGGAAATATCTACACATCCATCTGTATAAACATGGAAATATCTACGCAGCCATCTGTATAAACCTGGAAATATCTGCACTGTCATCTATATAAAGATAGAAATATCTACAGAGAACTCTGTATAAACATGGAAATATCGGCACAGCCATCTCTATAAACATGGAAATATCTACAACGCTATCTGTATAAACATGGAAATATCTACACCGCTATGTGTATTAACGTGGAAATATCTCCATTGCTATCTGTATAAACATGGACAAATCTCCACCGCAATATGTATAAACATGAAAATGTCGACACTTCTATCTCTATACACATGGAAATATCTACACTGCCATCTGTACAAACATGGAAATATGTACACAGTCATCTGTAGAAACATGGAAATATCTACACCGGTATCTCTATAAATATGGAAATAACTACACCGCTATCTCTATAAACATGGAAATATCTACACCGCTATCTCCATCAACATGGAAATATACACATCGCCATCTCTTTAAACATGGAGGTATCTACAACGCCATCTACATAAACAAGAAAATATCTACACTGCCATCTATATAAACATGGAAATATCTACACCGCCATCTCTATAAACATGGAAATATCTACACTGCCATTTGTAGAAAGATGGAAATATCTACACCGCCATCTGTATAAACATGGAAATACCTACACCGCTATCTGTATAAACATGGAAATATCTACACCGCAATCTGTATAAACATAGAAATATCTACACCGCTCTCTGTATAAATATGAAATATCTAAACCGCAATCTCTATAAAAGTGGAAATATCTACACTGCTATCTGTATAAACATGGAAATATCCTCACTGCTATCTCTATGAACATTGATATATCTACACCGCTATCTCTATAAACATGGAAATATCTACACCGCCATCTCTATAAACATGGAAATATCTACCCCGTCATCTGTATAAACATGGAAATATCTACACCGCGATCTGTATAAACATGGAAATATCTAAACTGCTATCTGTGTAAACATGGAAATATCTACACAGCTATCTCTATAAACATGGAAATATCTACACCGCCATCTGTATAAACTTGGAAATACCTACAAAGTCATCTGTATAAACATGGAAATATCTACACAGCCATCTGTATAAACATGGAAATATCTACACAGCCATCTGTATAAACCTGGAAATATCTGCACTGTCATCTATATAAACATGGAAATATCTACAGAGAAATCTGTATAAACATGGAAATATCGGCACAGCCATCTCTATAAACATGGAAATATCTACAACGCTATCTGTATAAACATGGAAATATCTACACCGCTATGTGTATTAACGTGGAAATATCTCCATTGCTATCTGTATAAACATGGACAAATCTCCACCGCAATATGTATAAACATGAAAATGTCGACACTTCTATCTCTATACACATGGAAATATCTACACTGCCATCTGTACAAACATGGAAATATGTACACAGTCATCTGTAGAAACTTGGAAATATCTACACCGGTATCTCTATAAATATGGAAATAACTACACCGCTATCTCTATAAACATGGAAATATCTACACCGCTATCTCCATCAACATGGAAATATACACATCGCCATCTCTTTAAACATGGAGGTATCTACAACGCCATCTACATAAACAAGAAAATATCTACACTGCCATCTATATAAACATGGAAATATCTACACCGCCATCTCTATAAACATGGAAATATCTACACTGCCATTTGTAGAAAGATGGAAATATCTACACCGCCATCTGTATAAACGTGGAAATACCTACGCCGCTATCTCTATAAACATGGAAATATCTACACCGCAATCTGTATAAACATAGAAATATCTACACCGCTCTCTGTATAAATATGAAATATCTAAACCGCAATCTCTATAAAAGTGGAAATATCTACACTGCTATCTGTATAAACATGGAAATATCCTCACTGCTATCTCTATGAACATTGATATATCTACACCGCTATCTCTATAAACATGGAAATATCTACACCGCCATCTCTATAAACATGGAAATATCTACCCCGTCATCTGTATAAACATGGAAATATCTACACCGCGATCTGTATAAACATGGAAATATCTAAACTGCTATCTGTGTAAACATGGAAATATCTACACAGCTATCTCTATAAACATGGAAATATCTACACCGCCATCTGTATAAACTTGGAAATACCTACAAAGTCATCTGTATAAACATGGAAATATCTACACAGCCATCTGTATAAACATGGAAATATCTACACAGCCATCTGTATAAACCTGGAAATATCTGCACTGTCATCTATATAAACATGGAAATATCTACAGAGAAATCTGTATAAACATGGAAATATCGGCACAGCCATCTGTATAAACATGGAAATATCTACAACGCTATCTGTATAAACATGGAAATATCTACACCGCTATGTGTATTAACGTGGAAATATCTCCATTGCTATCTGTATAAACATGGACAAATCTCCACCGCAATATGTATAAACATGAAAATATCGACACTTCTATCTCTATACACATGGAAATATCTACACTGCCATCTGTACAGACATGGAAATATCTACACAGTCATCTGTAGAAACGTGGGAATATCTACACCGCTATCTCTATAAATATGGAAATAACTACACCGCTATCTCTATAAACATGGAAATATCTACACCGCTATCTCCATCAACATGGAAATATACACACCGCCATCTCTTTAAACATGGAGGTATCTACAACGCCATCTACATAAAGAAGAAAATATCTACACTGCCATCCACATAAACATGGAAATATCTACACCGCCGTCTCTAAAAACATGGAAATATCTACACTGCCATTTGTAGAAAGATGGAAATATCTACACCGCCATCTGTATAAACGTGGAAATATCTACACCGCTATCTGTATAAACATGGAAATATCTACACCGCAATCTGTATAAACATGGAAATATCTACACCGCTCTCTGTATAAATATGAAATATCTAAACCGCTATCTCTATAAAAGTGGAAATATCTACACTGCTATCAGTATAAACATGGAAATATCCTCACTGCTATCTCTATGAACATTGATTGATCTACACCGCTATCTCTATAAACATGGAAATATCTACACCGCCATCTCTATAAACATGGAAATATCTACACCGTCTTCTGTATAAACATGGAAATATCTACACCGCTATCGGTATAAACATGGAAATATCTACACCGCGATCTGTATAAACATGGAAATATCCACACCGCGATCTGTATAAACATGGAAATATCTAAACCGCTATCTGTGTAAACATGGAAATATCTACACAGCTATCTCTATAAACATGGAAATATCTACACCGCCATCTGTATAAACATGGAAATACCTACAAAGTCATCTGTATAAACATGGAAATATCTACACAGCCATCTGTATAAACCTGGAAATATCTGCACTGTCATCTATATAAACATGGAAATATCTACAGAGAACTCTGTGTAAACATGGAAATATCGGCACAGCCATCTGTATAAACATGGAAATATCTACAACGCTATCTGTATAAACATGGAAATATCTACACCGCTATGTGTATTAACGTGGAAATATCTCCATTGCTATCTGTATAAACATGGACAAATCTCCACCGCAATATGTATAAACATGAAAATATCTACACTTCTATCTCTATAAACATGGAAATATCTACACTGCCATCTGTACAAACATGGAAATATCTACACAGTCATCTGTAGAAACATGGAAATATCTACACCGCTATCTCTATAAACATGGAAATATCTACACCGCTATCTCCATCAACACGGAAATATACACACCGCCATCTCTTTAAACATGGATGTATCTACAACGCCATCTACATAAACAAGAAAATATCTACACTGCCATCTATATAAACATGGAAATATCTACACCGCCATCTTTATAAACATGGAAATATCTACACTGCCATTTGTAGAAAGATGGAAATATCTACACCGCCATCTGTATAAACGTGGAAATATCTACACCGCTATCTGTATAAACATGGAAATATCTACACCGCAATCTGTATAAACATGGAAGGATCTACACTGCTCTCGTTATAAATATGAAATTTCTGAACCGCTATCTCTATAAAATTGGAAATATCTGCACTGCTATCTGTATAAACATGGAAATATCCTCACTGCTATCTCTATGAACATTGATAGATCTACACCGCTATCTCTATAAACATGGAAATATCTACACCGCCAACTCTATAAACATGGAAATATCTACACCGTCATCTGTATAAACATGGAAATATCTACACCGCTAACGGTATAAACATGGAAATATCTACACCGCGATCTGTATAAACATGGAAATATCTACACCGCGATCTGTAAAACATGGAAATATCTAAACCGCTATCTGTGTAAACATGGAAATATCTACACAGCTATCTCTATAAACATGGAAATAACTACACCGCCATCTGTATAAACATGGAAATACCTACAAAGTCATCTGTATAAACATGGAAATATCTACAGAGCCATCTGTATAAACATGGAAATATCTACACAGCCATCTGTATAAACCTGGAAATATCTGCACTGTCATCTATATAAACATGGAAATATCAACAGAGAACTCTGTGTAAACATGGAAATATCGGCACAGCCATCTGTATAAACATGGAAATATCTACAACGCTATCTGTATAAACATGGAAATATCTACACCGCTATGTGTATTAACGTGGAAATATCTCCATTGCTATCTGTATAAACATGGACAAATCTCCACCGCAATATGTATAAACATGAAAATATCTACACTTCTATCTCTATAAACATGGAAATAAATACACTGCCATCTGTACAAACATGGAAATATCTACACAGTGATCTGTAGAAACATGGAAATATCTACACCGCTATCTCTATAAACATGGAAATAACTACACCGCTATCTCTATAAACATGGAAATAACTACACCGCTATCTCTATAAACATGGAAATATCTACACCGCTATCTCCATCAACATGGAAATATACACACCGCCATCTCTTTAAACATGGAGGTATCTACAACGTCATCTACATAAACAAGAAAATATTTACACTGCCTTCTATATAAACGTGGAAATATCTACACCGCCATCTCTATAAACATGGAAATATCTACACTGCTATTTGTAGAAAGATGGAAATATCTACACCGCCATCTGTATAAACGTGGAAATACCTACACCGCTATCTGTATAAACATGGAAATATCTACACCGCAATCTGTATAAACATGGAATTATCTACACCGCTCTCTGTATAAATATGAAATATCTAAACCGCTATCTCTATAGAAGTGGAAATATCTACACTGCTATCTGTATAAACATGGAAATATCGTCACTGCTATCTCTATGAACAATGATATATCTACACCGCTATCTCTATAAACATGGAAATATCTACACCGCCATCTCTATAAACATGGAAATATCTACACCGTCATCTGTATAAACATGGAAATATCTACACCGCTATCTGTATAAACATGGAAATATCTACACCGCTATCTGTATAAACATGGAAATATCTAAACCGCTATCCGTGTAAACATGGAAATATCTACACAGCTATCTCTATAAACATGGAAATATCTACACCGCCATCTGTATAAACATGGAAATACCTACAAAGTCATCTGTATAAACATGGAAATATCTACAGAGAACTCTGTATAAACATGGAAATATCGGCACAGCCATCTGTATAAACATGGAAATACTACAACGCTATCTGTATAAACATGGAAATATCTACACCGCTATGTGTATTAACGTGGAAATATCTCCATTGCTATCTGTATAAACATGGACAAATCTCCACCGCAATATGTATAAACATGAAAATATCTACACTTCTATCTCTATAAACATGGAAATAACTTCACTGCCATCTGTACAAACATGGAAATATCTACACAGTCATCTGTAGAAACATGGAAATATCTACACCGCTATCTCTATAAACATGGAAATAACTACAACGCTATCTCTATAAACATGGAAATATTTACACCGCTATCTCCATCAACATGGAAATATACACACCGCCATCTCTTTAAACATGGAGGTATCTACAACGTCATCTACATAAACAAGAAAATATCTACACTGCCATCTATATAAACATGGAAATATCTACACCGCCATCTCTATAAACTTGGAAATATCTACACTGCCATTTGAAGAAAGATGGAAATATCTACACCGCCATCTGTATAAATGTGGAAATATCTACACCGCTATCTGTATAAACATGGAAATATCTACAACACAATCTGTATAAACATGGAAATATCTACACTGCTCTCTGTATAAATATGAAATATCTGAACCGCAATCTCTATAAAAGTGGAAATATCTACACTGCTATCTGTATAAACATGGAAATATCCTCACTGCTACCTCTATGATCATTGATATATCTACACCGCTATCTCTATAAACATGGAAATATCTACACCGCCATCTCTATAATCATGGAAATATCTACACCGTCATCTGTATAAACATGGAAATATCTACACCGCTATCGGTATAAACATGGAAATATCTACACCGCGATCTGTATAAACATGGAAATATCTACACCGCGATCTGTATAAACATGGAAATATCTAAACCGGTATCTGTGTAAACATGGAAATATCTACACAGCCATCTGTATAAACCTGGAAATATCTGCACTGTCATCTATATAAACATGGAAATATCTATAGAGAACTCTGTATAAACATGGAAATATCGGCACAGCCATCTGTATAAACATGGAAATATCTACAACGCTATCTGTATAAACATGGAAATATCTACACCGCTATGTGTATTAACGTGGAAATATCTCCATTGCTATCTGTATAAACATGGACAAATCTCCACCGCAATATGTATAAACATGAAAATAACTACATTTCTATCTCTATAAACATGGAAATATCTACACTGCCATCTGTACAAACTTGGAAATATCTACACAGTCATCTGTAGAAAGATGGAAATATCTACACCGCTATCTCTATAAACATGGAAATAACTACACCGCTATCTCTATAAACATGGAAATATCTACACCGCTATCTCCATCAACATGGAAATATACACACCGCCATCTCTTTAAACATGGAGGTATCTACAACGCCATCTACATAAACAAGAAAATATTTACACTGCCATCTATATAAACACGGAAATATCTACACCGCCATCTCTATAAACATGGAAATAGCTACACTGCCATTTGTAGAAAGATGGAAATATCTACACCGCCATCTGTATAAACGTGGAAATATCTACACCGCTATCTGTATAAACATGGAAATATCTACACCGCAATCTGTATAAACATGGAAATATCTACACCGCTCTCTGTATAAATATGAACTATCTAAAACGCTATTTCTATAAAAGTGGAAATATCTACACTGCTATCTGTATAAACATGGAAATATCCTCACTGCTATCTCTGTGAACATTGATAGATCCACACCGCTATCTCTATAAACATGGAAATATCTACACCGCCATCTCTATAAACATGGAAATATCTACACCGTCATCTGTATAAACATGGAAATATCTACACCGCTATCGGTATAAACATGGAAATATCTACATCGCGATCTGTATAAACATGGAAATATCTACACCGCAATCTGTATAAACATGGAAATATCTACACCACCCTCTGTATAAATATGAAATACCTAAACCGCTATCTCTATAAAAGTGCAAATATCTACACTGCTATGTGTATAAACATGGAAATATCCTCACTGCTATCTCTATGAACATTGATATATCTACACCGCCATCTCTATAAACATGGAAATATCTACACAGTCATCTGTATAAACATGGAAATATCTACACCGCTATCGGTATAAACATGGAAATATCTACACCGCGATCTGTATAAATATGGAAATATGTACACCGCGATCTGTATAAACATGGAAATATCTAAAGCGCTATATGTGTAAACATGGAAATATCTACACAGCTATCTCTATAAACATGGAAATATCTACACCGCCCTCTGTATAAACATGGAAGTACCTACAAAGTCATCTGTATAAACATGGAAATATCTACACAGCCATCTGTTTAAACATGGAAATATCTACACAGCCATCTGTATAAACCTGGAAATATCTGCAATGTCATCTATATAAACATGGAAATATCTACATAGAATTCTGTATAAACATGGAAATATTGGCACTGCCATCTGTATAAACATGGAAATATCCACAACGCTATCTGTATAAACATGGAAATATCTACACCGCTGTGTGTATTAACGTGGAAATATCTCCATTGCTATCTGTATAAACATGGACAAATCTCCACCGCAATATGTATAAACATGAAAATATCTACACTTCTATCTCTATAAACATGGAAATATCTTCACTGCCATCTGTACAGACATGGAAACATCTACACAGTCATCTGTAGAAACATGGAAATATCTACACCGCTATCTCTATAAACATGGAAATAACTACACCGCTATCTCTATAAACATGGAAATATCTACAGCGCTATCTCCATCAACATGGAAATATACACACCGCCATCTCTTTAAACATGGAGGTATCTACAACGCCATCTACATAAACAAGAAAATATTTACACTACCATCTGTATAAACATGAAAATATCTACATTTCTATCTCTATAAACATGGAAATATCTTCACTGCCATCTGTACAAACATGGAAATATCTACACAGTCATCTGTAGAAACATGGAAATATCTACACCGCTATCTCTATAAACATGGAAATAACTACACCGCTATCTCTATAAACATGGAAATATCTACACCGCTATCTCCATCAACATGGAAATATACACACCGCCATCTCTTTAAACATGGAGGTATCTACAACGCCATCTACATAAACAAGAAAATATTTACACTGCCATCTATATAAACATGGAAATATCTACACCGCCATCTCTATAAACATGGAAATAGCTACACTGCCATTTGTAGAAAGATGGAAATATCTACACCGCCATCTGTATAAACGTGGAAATATCTACACCGCTATCTGTATAAACATGGAAATATCTACACCGCAATCTGTATAAACATGGAAATATCTACACCGCTCTCTGTATAAATATGAACTATCTAAAACGCTATTTCTATAAAAGTGGAAATATCTACACTGCTATCTGAATAAACATGGAAATATCCTCACTGCTATCTCTGTGAACATTGATAGATCCACACCGCTATCTCTATAAACATGGAAATATCTACACCGCCATCTCTATAAACATGGAAATATCTACACCGTCATCTGTATAAACATGGAAATATCTACACCGCTATCGGTATAAACATGGAAATATCTACATCGCGATCTGTATAAACATGGAAATATCTACACCGCAATCTGTATAAACATGGAAATATCTACACCACCCTCTGTATAAATATGAAATACCTAAACCGCTATCTCTATAAAAGTGCAAATATCTACACTGCTATGTGTATAAACATGGAAATATCCTCACTGCTATCTCTATGAACATTGATATATCTACACCGCCATCTCTATAAACATGGAAATATCTACACAGTCATCTGTATAAACATGGAAATATCTACACCGCTATCGGTATAAACATGGAAATATCTACACCGCGATCTGTATAAATATGGAAATATGTACACCACGATCTGTATAAACATGGAAATATCTAAAGCGCTATATGTGTAAACATGGAAATATCTACACAGCTATCTCTATAAACATGGAAATATCTACACCGCCCTCTGTATAAACATGGAAATACCTACAAAGTCATCTGTATAAACATGGAAATATCTACACAGCCATCTGTTTAAACATGGAAATATCTACACAGCCATCTGTATAAACCTGGAAGTATCTGCAATGTCATCTATACAAACATGGAAATATCTACAGAGAATTCTGTATAAACATGGAAATATTGGCACTGCCATCTGTATAAACATGGAAATATCTACAACGCTATTTGTATAAACATGGAAATATCTACACCGCTGTGTGTATTAACGTGGAAATATCTCCATTGCTATCTGTATAAACATGGACAAATCTCCACCGCAATATGTATAAACATGAAAATATCTACACTTCTATCTCTATAAACATGGAAATATCTTCACTGCCATCTGTACAGACATGGAAACATCTACACAGTCATCTGTAGAAACATGGAAATATCTACACCGCTATCTCTATAAACATGGAAATAACTACACCGCTATCTCTATAAACATGGAAATATCTACAGCCCTATCTCCAACAACATGGAAATATACACACCGCCATCTCTTTAAACATGGAGGTATCTACAACGCCATCTACATAAACAAGAAAATATTTACACTGCCATCTATATAAACATGGAAATATCTACACCGCCATCTCTATAAACATGGAAATATCTACACTGCCATTTGTAGAAAGATGGAAATATCTACACCGCTATCTGTATAAACATGGAAATATCTACACCGCAATCTGTATAAACATGGAAATATCTACACCGCTCTCTGTATAAATATGAAATATCTAAACCGCTATCTCTATAAAAGTGGAAATATCTACACTGCTATCAGTATAAACATGGAAATATCCTCACTGCTATCTTTATGAACATTGATAGATCTACACCGCTATCTCTATAAACATGGAAATATCTACACCGCCATCTGTATAAACGTGGAAATATCTACACCGCCATCTCTATAAACATGGAAATATCTACACCGTCATCTGTGTAAACATGGAAATATCTACACCGCGATCTGTATAAACATGGAAATATCTAAACCGCTCTCTGTGTAAACATGGAAATATCTACACAGCTATGTCTATAAACATGGAAATAACTACACCGCCATCTGTATAAACATGGAAATACCTACAAAGTCATCTGTATAAACATGGAAATATCTACACAGCCATCTGTATAAACATGGAAATATCTACACAGCCATCTGTATAAACCTGGAAATATCTGCACAGTCATCTATGTAAACATGGAAATATCTACAGAGAACTCTGTATAAACATGGAAATATCGGCACAGCCATCTGTATAAACATGGAAATATCTACAACGCTATCTGTATAAACATGGAAATATCTACACCGCTATGTGTATTAACGTGGAAATATCTCCATTGCTATCTGTATAAACATGGACAAATCTCCACCGCAATATGTATAAACATGAAAATATCTACACTTCTATCTCTATAAACATGGAAATATCTACACTGCCATCTGTACAAACATGGAAATATCTACACAGTCATCTGTAGAAACATGGAAATATCTACACCGCTATCTCTATAAACATGGAAATAACTACACCGCTATCTCTATAAACATGGAAATATCTACACCGCTATCTCCATCAACATGGAAATATACACACCGCCATCTCTTTAAACATGGAGGTATCTACAACGCGATCTACAAAAACAAGAAAATATCTACACTGCCATCTATATAAACATGGAAATATCTACACCGCCATCTCTATAAACCTGGAAATGTCTACACTGCCATTTGTAGAAAGATGGAAATATCTACACCGTCATCTGTAGAAACATGGAAATATCTACACCGCTATCTCTATAAACATGGAAATAACTACACCGCTGTCTCTGTAAACATGGAAATATCTACACCGATATCTCAATCAACATGGAAATATACACACCGCCATCTCTTTAAACATGGAGGTATCTACAACGCCATCTACATAAACAAGAAAATATCTAAAATGCCATCTATATAAACATGGAAATATCTACACCGCCATCTCTATAAACATGGAAATATCTACACTGCCATTTGTAGAAAGATGGAAATATCTACACCGCCATCTGTATAAACGTGGAAATACCTACACCGCTATCTGTATAAACATGGAAATATCTACACCGCAATCCGTATAAACATAGATATATCTACACCGTTCTCTGTATAAATATGAAATATCTAAACCGCTATCTCTATAAAAGTGGAAATATCTACACTGCTATCTGTATAAACATGGAAATATCCTCACTGCTATCTCTATAAACATTGATATATCTACACCGCTATATCTATAAACATGGAAATATCTACACCGCCATCTCTATAAACATGGAAATATCTACACCGTCATCTGTATAAACATGGAAATATCTACACCGCTATCTGTATAAACAAGGAAATATTTACACCGCGATCTGTGTAAACATGGAAATGTCTACACCGCGATCTGTATAAACATGGAAATATCTAAACCGCTATCTGTGTAAACATGGAAATATCTACACAGCTAGCTCTATAAACATGGAAATATCTACACCGCCATCTGTATAAACATGGAAATACCTACAAAGTCATCTGTATAAACATGGAAATATCTACACAGCCATCTGTATAAACATGGAAATATGTACACAGCCATCTGTATAAACCTGGAAATATCTGCACTGTTATCTATATAAACATGGAAATATCTACAGAGAACTCTGTATAAACATGGAAATATCTACAACGCTATCTGTATAAACATGGAAATATCTAAACCGCTATGTGTATTAACGTGGAAATATCTCCATTGCTATCTGCATAAACATGGACAAATCTCCACCGCAATATGTATAAACATGAAAATATCTACACTTCTATCTCTATAAACATGGAAATATCTACACTGCCATCTGTACAAACATGGAAATAACTACACAGTCATCTGTAGAAACATGGAAATATCTACACCGCTATCTTTATAAACATGGAAATAACTACACCGCTATCTCTATAAACATGGAAATATCTACACCGCTATCTCCATCAACATGGAAATATACACACCGCCATCTCTTTAAACATGGAGGTATCTACAACGCCATCTACATAAACAAGTAAATATCTACACTGCCATCTATATAAACATGGAAATATCTACACCGCCATCTCTATAAACATGGAAATATCTACACTGCCATTTGCAGAAAGATGGAAATATCTACACCGCCATCTGTATAAACGTGGAAATATCTACACCGCTATCTGTATAAACATGGAAATATCTACACCGCAATCTGTATAAACATGGAAATATCTACACCGCTCTCTGTATAAATATGAAATATCTTAACCGCTATCTCTACAAAAGTGGAAATATCTACACTGCTATCTGTATAAACATGGAAATATCCTCACTGCTATCTCTATGAACATTGATATATCTACACCGCTATCTCTATAAACATGGAAATATCTACACCGCCATCCCTATAAACATGGAAATATCTACACCGTCATCTGTATAAACATGGAAATATCTACACCGCTATCTGTATAAACATGGAAATATCTACACCGCGATCTGTATAAACATGGAAATATCTACAACGCTATCTGTATAAACATAGAAATATCTAAACCGCTATCTCTGTAAACATGGAAATATCTACACAGCTATCTCTATAAACATGGAAATATCTACACCGCCATCTGTATAAACATGGAAATACCTACAAAGTCATCTGTATAAACATGGAAATATCTACACATCCATCTGTATAAACATGGAAATATCTACGCAGCCATCTGTATAAACCTGGAAATATCTGCACTGTCATCTATATAAAGATAGAAATATCTACAGAGAACTCTGTATAAACATGGAAATATCGGCACAGCCATCTGTATAAACATGGAAATATCTACAACGCTATCTGTATAAACATGGAAATATCTACACCGCTATGTGTATTAACGTGGAAATATCTCCATTGCTATCTGTATAAACATGGACAAATCTCCACCGCAATATGTATAAACATGAAAATATCGACACTTCTATCTCTATACACATGGAAATATCTACACTGCCATCTGTACAAACATGGAAATATGTACACAGTCATCTGTAGAAACATGGAAATATCTACACCGGTATCTCTATAAATATGGAAATAACTACACCGCTATCTCTATAAACATGGAAATATCTACACCGCTATCTCCATCAACATGGAAATATACACATCGCCATCTCTTTAAACATGGAGGTATCTACAACGCCATCTACATATACAAGAAAATATCTACACTGCCATCTATATAAACATGGAAATATCTACACCGCCATCTCTATAAACATGGAAATATCTACACTGCCATTTGTAGAAAGATGGAAATATCTACACCGCCATCTGTATAAACGTGGAAATACCTACACCGCTATCTTTATAAACATGGAAATATCTACACCGCAATCTGTATAAACCTAGAAATATCTACACAGCTCTCTGTATAAATATGAAATATCTAAACCGCTATCTCTATAAAAGTGGAAATATCTACACTGCTATCTGTATAAACATGGAAATATCCTCACTGCTATCTCTATGAACATTGATATATCTACACCGCTATCTCTATAAACATGGAAATATCTACACCGCCATCTCTATAAACATGGAAATATCTACACCGTCATCTGTATAAACATGGAAATATCTACACCGCGATCTGTATAAACATGGAAATATCTAAACTGCTATCTGTGTAAACATGGAAATATCTACACAGCTATCTCTATAAACATGGAAATATCTACACCGCCATCTGTATAAACATGGAAATACCTACTAAGTCATCTGTATAAACATGGAAATATCTACACAGCCATCTGTATAAACATGGAAATATCTACACAGCCATCTGTATAAACCTGGAAATATCTGCACTGTCATCTATATAAACATGGAAATATCTACAGAGAACTCTGTATAAACATGGAAATATCGGCACAGCCATCTGTATAAACATGGAAATATCTACAACGCTATCTGTATAAACATGGAAATATCTACACCGCTATGAGTATTAACGTGGAAATATCTCCATTGCTATCTGTATAAACATGGACAAATCTCCACCGCAATATGTATAAACATGAAAATATCTACACTTCTATCTCTATAAACATGGAAATAACTTCACTGCCATCTGTACAAACATGGAAATATCTACACAGTCATCTGTAGAAACATGGAAATATCTACACCGCTATCTCTATAAACATGGAAATAACTACACCGCTATCTCTATAAACATGGAAATATTTACACCGCTATCTCCATCAACATGGAAATATACACACCGCCATCTCTTTAAACATGGAGGTATCTACAACGCCATCTACATAAACAAGAAAATATCTACACTGCCATCTATATAAACATGGAAATATCTACACCGCCATCTCTATAAACTTGGAAATATCTACACTGCCATTTGAAGAAAGATGGAAATATCTACACCGCCATCTGTATAAACGTGGAAATATCTACACCGCTATCTGTATAAACATGGAAATATCTACAACGCAATCTGTATAAACATGGAAATATCTACACTGCTCTCTGTATAAATATGAAATATCTGAACCGCAATCTCTATAAAAGTCGAAATATCTACACTGCTATCTGTATAAACATGGAAATATCCTCACTGCTATCTCTATGAACATTGATATATCTACACCGCTATCTCTATAAACATGGAAATATCTACACCGCCATCTCTATAAACATGGAAATATCTACACCGTCATCTGTATAAACATGGAAATATCTACACCGCTATCTGTATAAACATGGAAATATCTACACCGCGATCTGTATAAACATGGAAATATCTACACCGTGATCTGTATAAACATGGAAATATCTAAACTGCTATCTGTGTAAACATGGAAATATCCACACAGCTATCTCTATAAACATCGAAATATCAACACCGCCATCTGTATAAACATGGAAATACCTACAAAGTCATCTGTATAAACATGGAAATACCTACACAGCCATCAGTGTAAACATGGAAATATCTACACAGCCATCTGTTTAAACCTGGAAATATCTGCACTGTCATCTATATAAACATGGAAATATCTACAGAGAACTCTGTATAAACATGGAAATATCGGCACAGCCATCTGTATAAACATGGAAATATCTACAACGCTATCTGTATAAACATGGAAATATCTACACCGCTATGTGTATTAACGTGGAAATATCTCCATTGCTATCTGTATAAACATGGACAAATCTCCACCGCAATATGTATAAACATGAAAATATCTACACTTCTATCTCTATAAACATGGAAATATCTACACTGCCATCTGTACAAACATGGTAATATCTACAGTCATCTGTAGAAACATGGAAATATCTACACCGCTATCTCTATAAACATGGAAATATCTACACCGCTATCTCCATCAACATGGAAATATACACACCGCCATCTCTTTAAACATGGATGTATCTACAACGCCATCTACATAAACAAGAAAATATCTACACTGCCATCTATATAAACATGGAAATATCTACACCGCCATCTCTATAAACATGGAAATATCTACACTGCCATTTGTAGAAAGATGGAAATATCTACACCGCCATCTCTATAAACGTGGAAATAGCGACACCGCTATCTGTATAAACATGGAAATATCTACACCACAATCTGTATAAACATGGAAATATCTACACCGCTCTCTGTATAAATATGAAATATCTAAACCGCTATCTCTATAAAAGTGGAAATATCTACACTGCTATCAGTATAAACATGGAAATATCCTCACTGCTATCTCTATGAACATTGATATATCTACACAGCTATCTCTATAAACATGGAAATATCTACACCGCCATCTCTATAAACATGGAAATATCTACACCGCCATCTCAATAAACATGGAAATATCTACACCGTCATCTGTATAAACATGGAAATATCTACACCGCTATCTGTATAAACATGGAAACATCTACACCGCGATCTGTATAAACATGGAAATATCTACACCGCGATCTGTATAAACATGGAAATATCTAAACCGCTATCTGTGTAAACATGGAAATCTCTACACAGCTATCTCTATAAACATGGAAATATCTACACCGCCATCTGTATAAACATGGAAATACCTACAAAGTCATCTGTATAAACATAGAAATATCTACACAGCCATCTGTATAAACATGGAAATATCTACACAGCCATCTGTATAAACCTGGAAATATCTGCACTGTCATCTATATAAACATGGAAATATATACAGAGAACTCTGTTTAAACATGGAAATAACGGCACAGCCATCTGTATAAACATGGAAATATCTACAACGCTATCTGTATATACATGGAAATATCTACACCGCTATGTGTATTAACGTGGAAATATCTCCATTGCTATCTGTATAAACATGGACAAATCTCCACCGCAATATGTATAAACATGAAAATATCTACACTTCTATCTCTATAAACATGGAAATATCTACACTGCCATCAGTACAAACATGGAAATATCTACACAGTCATCTGTAGAAACATGGAAATATCTACACCGCTATCTCTATAAACATGGAAATAACTACACTGCTATCTCTATAAACATGGAAATATCTACACCGCTATCTCCATCAACATGGAAATATACACACCGCCATCTCTTTAAACATGGAGGTATCTACAACGCCATCTACATAAACAAGAAAATATCTACACTGCCATCTATATATACATGGAAATATCTACACCGCCATCACTATAAACATGGAAATATCTACACTGCCATTTGTAGAAAGATGGAAATATCTACACCGTCATCTGTATAAACATGGAAATATCTACACCGCAATCTGTATAAACATGGAAATATCTACACCGCTCTCTGTATAAATATGAAATATCTAAACCGCTATCTCTATAAAAGTGGAAATATCTACACTGCTATCTGTATAAACATGGAAATATCCTCACTGCTATCTCTATGAACATTGATATATCTACACCGCTATCTCTATAAACATGGGAATATCTACACCGCCATCTCTATAAACATGGAAATATCTACACCGTCATCTGTATAAACATGGAAATATCTACACCGCTATCTGTATAAACATGGAAATATCTACACCGCGATCTGTATAAACATGGAAATATCTACACCGCGATCTGTATAAACATGGAAATATCTACAACGCTATCTGTATAAACATGGAAATATCTACACCGCTATGTGTATTAACGTGGAAATATCTCCATTGCTATCTGTATAAACATGGACAAATCTCCACCGCAATATGTATAAACATGAAAATATCTACACTTCTATCTCTATAAACATGGAAATATCTACACTGCCATCTGTACAAACATGGTAATATCTACAGTCATCTGTAGAAACATGGAAATATCTACACCGCTATCTCTATAAACATGGAAATATCTACACCGCTATCTCCATCAACATGGAAATATACACACCGCCATCTCTTTAAACATGGATGTATCTACAACGCCATCTACATAAACAAGAAAATATCTACACTGCCATCTATAAAAACATGGAAATATCTACACCGCCATCTCTATAAACATGGAAATATCTACACTGCCATTTGTAGAAAGATGGAAATATCTACACCGCCATCTCTATAAACGTGGAAATAGCTACACCGCTATCTGTATAAACATGGAAATATCTACACCACAATCTGTATAAACATGGAAATATCTACACCGCTCTCTGTATAAATATGAAATATCTAAACCGCTATCTCTATAAAAGTGGAAATATCTACACTGCTATCAGTATAAACATGGAAATATCCTCACTGCTATCTCTATGAACATTGATATATCTACACCGCTATCTCTATAAACATGGAAATATCTACACCGCCATCTCTATAAACATGGAAATATCTACACCGCCATCTCTATAAACATGGAAATATCTACACCGTCATCTGTATAAACATGGAAATATCTACACCGCTATCTGTATAAACATGGAAACATCTACACCGCGATCTGTATAAACATGGAAATATCTACACCGCGATCTGTATAAACATGGAAATATCTAAACCGCTATCTGTGTAAACATGGAAATCTCTACACAGCTATCTCTATAAACATGGAAATATCTACACCGCCATCTGTATAAACATGGAAATACCTACAAAGTCATCTGTATAAACATAGAAATATCTACACAGCCATCTGTATAAACATGGAAATATCTACACAGCCATCTGTATAAACCTGGAAATATCTGCACTGTCATCTATATAAACATGGAAATATATACAGAGAACTCTGTTTAAACATGGAAATAACGGCACAGCCATCTGTATAAACATGGAAATATCTACAACGCTATCTGTATATACATGGAAATATCTACACCGCTATGTGTATTAACGTGGAAATATCTCCATTGCTATCTGTATAAACATGGACAAATCTCCACCGCAATATGTATAAACATGAAAATATCTACACTTCTATCTCTATAAACATGGAAATATCTACACTGCCATCAGTACAAACATGGAAATATCTACACAGTCATCTGTAGAAACATGGAAATATCTACACCGCTATCTCTATAAACATGGAAATAACTACACCGCTATCTCTATAAACATGGAAATATCTACACCGCTATCTCCATCAACATGGAAATATACACACCGCCATATCTTTAAACATGGAGGTATCTACAACGCCATCTACATAAACAAGAAAATATCTACACTGCCATCTATATATACATGGAAATATCTACACCGCCATCACTATAAACATGGAAATATCTACACTGCCATTTGTAGAAAGATGGAAATATCTACACCGTCATCTGTATAAACATGGAAATATCTACACCGCAATCTGTATAAACATGGAAATATCTACACCGCTCTCTGTATAAATATGAAATATCTAAACCGCTATCTCTATAAAAGTGGAAATATCTACACTGCTATCTGTATAAACATGGAAATATCCTCACTGCTATCTCTATGAACATTGATATATCTACACCGCTATCTCTATAAACATGGGAATATCTACACCGCCATCTCTATAAACATGGAAATATCTACACCGCCATCTCTATAAACATCGAAATATCTACACTGCCATTTGTAGAAAGATGGAAATATCTACACCGCCATCTGTATAAACGTGGAAATATCTACACCGCTATCTGTATAAACATGGAAATATCTACATCGCAATCTGTATAAACATGGAAATATCTACACCGCGCTCTGTATAAATATGAAATATCTAAACCGCTATCTCTATAAAAGTGGAAATATCTACACTGATATCTGTATAAACATGGAAATATCCTCACTGCTATCTCTACGAACATTGATATATCTACACCGCTATCTCTATAAACATGGAAATATCTACACTGCCATCTCTATAAACATGGAAATATCTACACCGACATCTGTATAAACATGGAAATATCTACACCTCTATCTGTATAAACATGGAAACATCTACACCGCGATCTGTATAAACATGGAAATATCTAAACCGCTATGTGTGTAAACATGGAAATATCTACACAGCCATCTCTGTAAACATGGAAATATCTACACCGCCATCTCTATAAACATGGAAATATCTACACCGTCATCTGTATAAACATGGAAATATCTACACCGCTATCTGTATAAACATGGAAATATCTACACCGCGATCTGTATAAACATGGAAATATCTACACCACGATCTGTATAAACATGGAAATATCTAAACCGCTATCTGTGTATACATGGAAATATCTACACAGCTATCTCTGTAAACATGGAAATATCTACACCGCCATCTGTATAAACATGCAAATAACTACAAAGTCATCTGTATAAACATGGAAATATCCACACAGCCATCTGTATAAACATGGAAATATCTACACAGACATCTGTATAAACCTGGAAATATCTGCACTGTCATCTATATAAACATGGAAATATCTACAGAGAACTCTGTATAAACATGGAAATATCGGCACAGCCATCTGTATAAACATGGAAATATCCACAACGCTATCTGTATAAACATGGAAATATCTACACCGCTATGTGTATTAACGTGGAAATATCTCCATTGCTATCTGTATAAACATGGACAAATCTCCACCGCAATATGTATAAACATGAAAATATCTACACTTCTATCTCTATAAACATGGAAATATCTACACTGCCATCTGTACAAACATGGAAATATCTGCACAGTCATCTGTAGAAACATGGAAATATCTACACCGCTATCTCTATAAACATGGAAATAACTACACCGCTATCTCTATAAACATGGAAATATCTACACTGCCATCTGTACAAACATGGAAATATCTACACAGTCATCTGTAGAAACATGGAAATATCTACACCGCTATCTCTATAAACATGGAAATAACTACACCGCTATCTCTATAAACATGGAAATATCTACACCGCTATCTCCATCAACATGGAAATATACACACCGCCATCTCTTTAAACATGGAGGTATCTACAACGCCATCTACATAAACAAGAAAATATCTACACTGCCATCTATATAAACATGGAAATATCTACACCGCCATCTCTATAAACATGGAAATATCTACACTGCCATTTGTAGAAAGATGGAAATATCTACACCGCCATCTGTATAAACGTGGAAATACCTACACCGCTATCTGTATAAACATGGAAATATCTACACAGCAATCTGTATAAACATGGAAATATCTACACCGCTCTCTGTATAAATATGAAATATCTAAACCGCTATCTCTATAAAAGTGGAAATATCTACACTGCTATCTGTATAAACATAGAAATATCCTCACTGCTATCTCTATGAACATTGATATATCTACACCGCTATCTCTATAAACATGGAAATATCTACACCGCCATCTCTATAAACATGGAAATATCTTCACCGTCATCTGTATAAACATGGAAATATCTACACCGCTATCTGTATAAACATGGAAATATCTACACCGCGATCTGTATAAACATGGAAATATCTACACCGCGATCTGTATAAACATGGAAATATCTGCACTGCGATCTGTATAAACATGGAAATATCTACACCGCTATCTGTATAAACATGGAAACATCTAAACCGCTATCTGTGTAAACATGGAAATATGTACACAGCTATCTCTATAAACATGGAAATATCTACACCGCCATCTGTATAAACATGGAAATACCTACAAAGTCATCTGTATAAACATGGAAATATCTACACAGCCATCTGTATAAACATGGAAATATCTACACAGCCATCTGTATAAACCTGGAAATATCTGCACTGTCATCTATATAAACATGGAAATATCTACAGAGAACTCTGTATAAACATGGAAATATCGGCACAGCCATTTGTATAAACATGGAAATATCTACAACGCTATCTGTATAAACATGGAAATATCTACACCACTATGTGTATAAACATGGAAATATCTCCATTGCTATCTGCATAAACATGGACAAATCTCCACCGCAATATGTATAAACATGAAAATATCTACACTTCTATCTCTATAAACATGGAAATATCTACACTGCCATCTGTACAAACATGGAAATATCCACACAGTCATCTGTTGAAACATGGAAATATCTACACCGCTATCTCTATAAACATGGAAATAACTACACCGCTATCTCTATAAACATGGAAATATCTACACCGCTATCTCCATCAACATGGAAATATACACACCGTCATCTCTTTAAACATGGAGGTATCTACAACGCCATCTACATAAACAAGAAAATATCTACACTGCTATCTATATAAACATGGAAATATCTACACCGCCATCTCTATAAACATGGAAATATCTACACTGCCATTTGTAGAAAGATGGAAATATCTACACCGCCATCTGTATAAACCTGGAAATACCTACACTGCTATCTGTATAAACATGGAAATATCTACACCGCAATCTGTATAAACATGGAAGTATCTCCACTGTTCTCTGTATAAATATGAAATATCTGAACCGCTATCTCTATAAAAGTGGAAATATCTACACTGCTATCTGTATAAACATGGAAATATACTCACTGCTATCTCTATGAACATTGATATATCTACACCGCTATCTCTATAAACACGGAAATATCTACACCGCCATCTCTATAAACATGGAAATATCTACACTGCCATTTGTAGAAAGATGGAAATATCTACACCGCCATCTGTATAAACGTGGAAATATCTACACCGCTATCTGTATAAACATGGAAATATCTACACCGCAATCTCTATAAACATGGAAATATCTACACCGCTCTGTGTATAAATATGAAATACCTAAACAGCTATCTCTATAAAAGTGGAAATATCTACACTGCTCTCTGTATAAACATGGAAATATCCACACTACTATCTCTATGAACATTGATATATCTACACCGCTATCTCTATAAACATGGAAATATCTACACCGCCATCTCTATAAACATGGAAATATCTACACCGTCATCTGTATAAACATGGAAATATCTACACCGCTATCTGTATAAACATGGAAATATCTGCACTGCGATCTGTATAAACATGGAAATATCTACACCGCTATCTGTATAAACATGGAAATATCTAAACCGCTATCTGTGTTAACATGGAAATATGTACACAGCTATCTCTATAAACATGGAAATATCTACACCGCCATCTGTATAAACATGGAAATACCTACAAAGTCATCTGTATAAACATGGAAATATCTACACAGCCATCTGTATAAACATGGAAATATCTACACAGCCATCTGTATAAACCTGGAAATATCTGCACTGTCATCTATATAAACATGGAAATATCTACAGAGAACTCTGTATAAACATGGAAATATCGGCACAGCCATCTGTATAAACATGGAAATATCTACAACGCTATCTGTATAAACATGGAAATATCTACAGCGCTATGTGTATTAACGTGGAAATATCCCCATTGCTATCTGCATAAACATGGACAAATCTCCACCGCAATATGTATAAACATGAAAATATCTACACTTCTATCTCTATAAACATGGAAATATCTACACTGCCATCTGTACAAACATGGAAATAACTACACAGTCATCTGTTGAAACATGGAAATATCTACACCGCTATCTCTATAAACATGGAAATAACTACACCGCTATCTGTATAAACATGGAAATATCTACACCGCCAACTACATATCCATGGAAATATCTGCGCCGCCATCTGTATAAACATGGAAATATCTACACGGTAATCTGTGTATAGATGGAAATATCAACACCGCCATCTGTATAAACATGGAAATATCTACACCGCGGTCTGTATAAACATGGAACTATCTAAAACGCAATCTGTATAAACATGGAAATATCTACACCGCTATCTCTATAAACATGGAAATATCTACACCGTGATCTGTATAAATATGGAAATATCTACACCGTTATCTCTATAAACATGGAAATATCTACAAAGCCATCTGTATAAACATGGAAATACCAACACAGTCATGTGCAGGAACATGGAAATATCTACACCGCGATTTGTATAAACATGGAAATATCTTCACCGTGATCTGTATAAATGTGGAAATATCTACACTGCCATCTCTATAAACATGGAAATATCTACACCCCTATCTGTATAAACATGGAAATATCCACACCGCTATCTCTATAAACATGGAAAAATCAACACCGCTATCTCTATGAACATGGAAATATCTACAACGCCATCTCTATAAACATGGAAATATCTACACCGCGATCAGTATAAACGTGGAAATATCTACACCGCTATCTCTATAAACATGGAAATATCTCCACTGCTATTTCTATAAACATCGAAATATCTACACCGCCATCTGTATAAACATGGAAATACTTACAAAGTTATCGGTATAAACATGGAAATATCTACACCGCCATGTGTATAAACATGGAAATATCAACACAGCCATGTGTATATACATGGAAATATCTACACCGCTATCTATATAAACATCGAAATAACTACACTGCTATCTGTATAAACATGGAAATAACTAAACTGCTACCTGTATAAACATGGAAATATCTACACCGCTATCTATATTAACATGGAAATATCTTCACCGTGATCTGTATAAACACGGAAATATTTACAATTCTATCTGTATAAACATGGAAATATCTACACCGTTATCTGTATATACATGGAAATATCTACACCGCTATCTATATAAACATGGAAATAACTACACCGCTATCTGTATAAACATGGAAAAATCAACACCGCTATCTCTATGAACATGGAAATATCTACAACGCCATCTCTATAAACATGGAAATATCTACACCGCGATCAGTATAAACGTGGAAATATCTACACCGCTATCTCTATAAACATGGAAATATCTCCACTGCTATTTCTATAAACATCGAAATATCTACACCGCCATCTGTATAAACATGGAAATACTTACAAAGTTATCGGTATAAACATGGAAATATCTACACCGCCATCTGTATAAACATGGAAATATCTACACAGCCATGTGTATATACATGGAAATATCTACACCGCTATCTATATAAACATGGAAATAACTACACTGCTATCTGTATAAACATGGAAATAACTAAACTGCTACCTGTATAAACATGGAAATATCTACACCGCTATCTATATTAACATGGAAATATCTTCACCGTGATCTGTATAAACATGGAAATATTTACAATTCTATCTGTATAAACATGGAAATATCTACACCGTTAACTGTATATACATGGAAATATCTACACCGCTATCTATATAAACATGGAAATAACTACACCGCTATCTGTATAAACATGGAAATATCTACACCGCCATCTACATATCCATGGAAATATCTGCGCCGCCATCTGTATAAACATGGAAATATCTACACGGTCATCTGTGTATAGATGGAAATATCAACACCGCCATCTGTATAAACATGGAAATATCTACACCGCGGTCTGTATAAACATGGAAATATCTAAAACGCAATCTGTATACACATGGAAATATCTACACCGCTATCTCTATAAACATGGAAATATCTACACCACGATCTGTTTAAATATGGAAATATCTACACCGCTATCTCTATAACATGGAAACATCTACACCGCCATCTGTATAAACATGGAAATATCTACACTGCTATCTCTATAAACATGGAAATATCTACAATGCCATCTGTTAAAACATGGAAATACCTATACAGTCATCTGTATAAACATGGAAATATCTGCACCACCATCTGTATAAACATGGAAATATCTACAATGCCATCTGTATACACATGGAAATACCTACACGGCAATCTGTGTATAGATGGAAACATCAACACCGCCATCTCTTCAAACATGGAAATATCTACACCGCTATCCTTATAAACTTGGAAGTATCTACACTGCGTTCTGTATAAACATGGAAATTTCTACACCGGTATCTGTATAAACATGGAAATATCTACAACACGATCTGTATAAACAGGGAAATATTTACAACTCTATCTGTATAAACATGGAAATATCTACACTGCTATCTCTATAAACATGGAAATATCTACAAAGCCATCTGTATAAACATGGAAATACCAACACAGTCATGTGCAGGAACATGGAAATATCTACACCGCGATTTGTATAAACATGGAAATATCTACACCGCGATCTGTATAAACATGGAAATATCTACACCGTGATCTGCATAAATGTGGAAACATCTACACCGCCATCTCTATAAACTTGGAAATATCTACACCCATATCTGCATAAACATGGAAATATCCACACCGCTATCTCTATAAACATGGAAAAATCAACACCGATATCTCTGTGAACATGGAAATATCTACAACGCCATCTCTATAAACATGGAAATATCTACACCGCGATCAGTATAAACGTGGAAATATCTTCACCGCTATCTCTATAAACATGGAAATATCTCCACTGCTATCTCTATAAACATCGAAAGATCTACACCGCCATCTGTATAAACATGGAAATACTTACAAAGGTATCGGTATAAACATGGAAATATCTACACCGCCATCTGTATAAACATGGAAATATCTACACAGCCATGTGTATATACATGGAAATATCTACACCGCTATCCATATAAACATGGAAATAACTACACCGCTGTCTGTATAAACATGGAAATATCTACACCGCCATCTACATATCCATGGAAATATCTGCGCCGCCATCTGTATAAACATGGAAATATCTACACGGTCATCTGTGTATAGATGGAAATATCAACACCGCCATCTGTAAACATGCAAATATCTACACCGCGGTCTGTATAAACATGGAAATATCTAAAACGCAATCTGTATACACATGGAAATATCTACACCGCTATCTCTATAAACATGGAAATATCTACACCATGATCTGTATAAATATGTAAATATCTACACCGCTATCTCTATTAACATGGAAATATCTACACCGCCATCTGTATAAACATGGAAATATCTACACTGCTATCTCTATAAACATGGAAATATCTACAATGCCATCTGTAAAAACATGGAAATACCTATACAGTCATCTGTATAAACATAGAAATATCTGCACCACCATCTGTATAAACATGGAAATATCTACAATGCCATCTGTATACACATGGAAATACCTACACGGCAATCTGTGTATAGATGGAAACATCAACACCGCCATCTGTACAAACATGGAAATATCTACACCGCTATCTCTATAAACATGGAAATATCTACACCGCCATCTACATATCCATGGAAATATCTGTGCCGCCATCTGTATAAACATGGAAATATCTACACGGTCATCTGTGTATAGATGGAAACATCAACACCGCCATCTGTATAAACATGGAAATATCTACACCGCGGTCTGTATAAACATGGAAATATCTAAAACGCAATCTGTATAAACATGGAAATATCTACACCGCTATCTCTATAAACATGGAAATATCTACACCATGATCTGTTTAAATATGGAAATATCTACACCGCTATCTCTATTAACATGGAAACATCTACACCTCCATCTGTATAAACATGGAAATATCTACACTGCTATCTCTATAAACATGGAAATATCTACAATGCCATCTGTTAAAACATGGAAATACCTATACAGTCATCTGTATAAACATGGAAATATCTGCACCACCATCTGTATAAACATGGAAATATCTACAATGCCATCTGTATACACATGGAAATACCTACACGGCAATCTGTGTAGAGATGGAAACATCAACACCGCCATCTCTTCAAACATGGAAATATCTACACCGCTATCCGTATAAACTTGGAAGTGTCTACACTGCGTTCTGTATAAACATGGAAATTTCTACACCGGTATCTGTATAAACATGGAAATATCTACAACACGATCTGTATAAACAGGGAAATATTTACAACGCTATCTGTATAAACATGTAAATATCTACACTGCTATCTCTATAAACATGGAAATATCTACAAAGCCATCTGTATAAACATGGAAATACCAACACAGTCATGTGCAGGAACATGGAAATATCTACACCGCGATTTGTATAAACATGGAAATATCTACACCGCGATCTGTATAAACATGGAAATATCTACACCGTGATCTGGATAAATGTGGAAACATCTACACCACCATCTCTATAAACTTGGAAATATCTACACCCATATCTGCATAAACATGGAAATATCCACACCGCTATCTCTATAAACATGGAAAAATCAACACCGCTATCTCTGTGAACATGGAAATATCTACAACGCCATCTCTATAAACATGGAAATATCTACACCGCGATCAGTATAAACGTGGAAATATCTTCACCGCTATCTCTATAAACATGGAAATATCTCCACTGCTATCTCTATAAACATCGAAATATCTACACCGCCATCTGTATAAACATGGAAATACTTACAAAGTTATCGGTATAAACATGGAAATATCTACACCGCCATCTGTATAAACATGGAAATATCTACACAGCCATGTATATATACATGGAAATATTTACACCGCTATCCATATAAACATGGAAATAACTACACCGCTGTCTGTATAAACATGGAAATATCTACACCGCCATCTACATATCCATGGAAATATCTGCGCCACCATCTGTATAAACATTTAAATATCTACACGGTCATCTGTGTATAGATGGAAATATCAACACTGCCATCTCTATAAACATGCAAATATCTACACCGCGGTCTGTATAAACATGGAAATACCTAAAATGCAATCTGTATACACATGGAAATATCTACACCGCTATCTCTATAAACATGGAAATATCTACACCGTGATCTGTATAAATATGGAAGTATCTACACCGCTATCTCTATAAACATGGAAATATCTACACCGCCATCTGTATAAACATGGAAATATCTACACTGCTATCTCTATAAACATCGAAATATCTACAATGCGATTTGAAAAAACATGGAAATACCTATACAGTCATCTGTATAAACATGGAAATCTCTACACCGCGGTCTGTATAAACATGGAAATACCTAAAATGCAATCTGTATAAACATGGAAATATCTACACCGCTATCTCTATTAACATGGAAATATCTACACCGTGATCTGTATAAATATGGAAATATCTAAACCGCTATCTCTATAAACATGGAAATATCTACAGCGCCATCTGTATAAACATGGAAATATCTACACTGCTATCTCTATAAACATGGAAATATCGATAATGCCATCTGTAAAAACATGGAAATACCTATACAGTCATCTGTATAAACATGGAAATATCTACACCACCATCTGTATAAACATGGAAATATCTACAATGCCATCTGTATACACATGGAAATACCTACACGGCAATCTGTGTATAGATGGAAACATCAACACCGCCATCTCTTCAAACATGGAAATATCTACACCGCTATCCGTATAAACATGGAAATATCTACACTCTGTTCTGTATAAACATGGCAATTTCTACACCGGTACCTGTATAAACATGGAAATATTTACACCACGATCTGTATAAACAGGGAAATATTTACAACGCTATCTGTATAAACATGGAAATATCTACACCGCGATTTGTATAAACATGGAAATATCTACAAAGCCATCTGTATAAACATGGAAATATCTACACCGTGATCTGTATAAATGTGGAAATATCTACACTGCCATCTCTATAAACATGGAAATATCTACACCCCTATCTGTATAAACATGGAAATATCCACACCGCTATCTCTATAAACGTGGAAAAATCAACACCGCTATCTCTATGAACATGGAAATATCTACAACGCCATCTCGATAAACATGGAAATATCTACACCATGATCAGTATAAACGTGGAAATATCTACACCGCTATCTCCATAAACATGGAAATATCTCCACTGCTATCTCTATAAACATCGAAATATCTACACCGCCATCTGTATAAACATGGAAATACTTACAAAGTTATCGGTATAAACATGGAAACATCCACACCGCCATCTGTATAAACATGGAAATATCTACACAGCCATGTGTACATACATGGAAATATCTACACCGCTATCTATATAAACATGGAAATAACTACACCGCTATCTGTATAAACATGGAAATAACTAAACTGCTATCTGTATAAACATGGAAATATCTACACCGCTATCTATATTAACATGGAAATATCTTCCCCGTGATCTGTATAAACATGGAAATATTTACAATTCTATCTGTATAAACATGGAAATATCTACACCGTTATCTGTATATACATGGAAATATCTACACCGCTATCTATATAAACATGGAAATAACTACACCGCTATCTGTATAAACATGGAAATATCTACACCGCCATCTACATATCCATGGAAATATCAGCGCCGCCATCTGTATAAACATGGAAATATCTACACGGTCATCTGTGTATAGATGGAAATATCAACACCGCCATCTGTATAAACATGGAAATATCTACACCGCGGTCTGTATAAACATGGAAATATCTAAAACGCAATCTGTATAAACATGGAAATATCTACACCGCTATCTCTATAAACATGGAAATATCTACACCGTGGTCTGTATAAATATGGAAATATCTACACCGCTATCTCTATAACATGGAAATATCTACCCCGCCATCTGAATAAACATGGAAATATCTACACTGCTATCTCTATAAACATGGAAATGTCTACAATGCCATCTGTAAAAACATGGAAATACCTATACAGTCATCTGTATAAACATGGAAATATCTACACCACCATCTGTATAAACATGGAAATATCTACAATGCCATCTGTATACACATGGAAATACCTACACGGCAATCTGTGTATAGATGGAAACATCAACACCGCCATCTCTACAAACATGGAAATATCTACACCGCTATCCGTATAAACATGGAAATATCTACAATGCGTTCTGTATAAACATAGAAATTTCTACACCGGTATCTGTATAAACATGGAAATATCTACACCACGATCTGTATAAACACGGAAATATTTACAACGCTATCTGTATAAACATGGAAATATCTACACTGCTATCTCTATAAACATGGAAATATCTACAAAGCCATCTGTATAAACATGGAAATACCAACACAGTCATGTGCAGGAACATGGAAATATCTACACCGTGATTTGTATAAACATGGAAATATCTACACCGCCATCTGTATAAACATGGAAATATCTACACCGTGATCTGTATAAATGTGGAAATATCTACACTGCCATCTCTATAAACATGGAAATATCTACACCCCTATCTGTATAAACATGGAAATATCCACACCGCTATCTCTATAAACATGGAAATATCTACAATCCATCTGTATAAACATGGAAATACCAACACAGTCATGTGCAGGAATATGGAAATATCTACACCGCGATTTGTATAAACATGGAAATATCTACACCGCGATCTGTATAAACATGGAAATATCTACACCGTGATCTGTATAAATGTGGAAATATCTACACTGCCATCTCTATAAACATGGAAATATCTACACCCCTATCTCTATAAACATGGAAATATCCACACCGCTATCTCTATAAACATGGAAAAATCAACACCGCTATCTCTATGAACATGGAAATATCTACAACGCCATCTCTATAAACATGGAAATATCTACACCGCGATCAGTATAAACGTGGAAATATCTACACCGCTATCTCTATAAACATGGAAATATCTCCACTGCTATCTCTATAAACATCGAATTATCTACACCGCCATCTGTATAAACATGGAAATACTTACAAAGTTATCGGTATAAACATGGAAATATCTACACCACCATCTGTATAAACATGGAAATATCTACACAGCCATGTGTATATACATGGAAATATCTACACCGCAATCTATATAAACATGGAAATAACTACACCGCTATCTGTATAAACATGGAAATAACTAAACTGCTATCTGTATAAACATGGAAATATCTACACCGCTATCTATATTAACATGGAAATATCTTCACCGTGATCTGTATAAACATGGAAATATTTACACTTCTATCTGTATAAACATGGAAGTATCTACACCGTTATCTGTATATACATGGAAATATCTACACCGCTATCTATATAAACATAGAAATAACTACACCGCTATCTGTATAAACATGGAAATATCTACACCGCAATCTACATATCCATGGAAATATCTGCGCTGCCATCTGTATAAACATGGAAATATCTACACGGTCATCTGTGTATAGATGGAAATATCAACACCGCCATCTGTATAAACATGGAAATATCTACACCGCGGTCTGTATAAACATGGAAATATCTACACCGCTATCCGTATAAACATGGAAATATCTACACTGCGTTCTGTATAAACATGGAAATATCTACACCGGTATCTGTATAAACATGGAAATATCTACACCACGATCTGTATAAACAGGGAAATATTTACACCACTATCTGTATAAACATGGAAATATCTGCATCGCTATCTCTATAAACATGGAAATATATACAAAGTCATCTGTATAAACATGGAAATACCTACACAGTCATGTGTAGGAACATGGAAATATCTACACTGCCATCTGTATATACATGGAAATATCTACAGAGCCCTCTGTATAAATATGGAAATACCTGCATAGGCATCTGTATAAACATGGAAATATCTGCACCGCTATCTGTATAAACATGGAAATACCTACACCGCTGTCTCAATAAACATGGAAATATATACACCGCTATGTGTATAAACATGGAAATATCTACACAGCCATCTGTATATACATGGAAATATCTACACCGCTATCTGTATAAACATGGAAATAACTACACCGCTATTTGTATAAACAAGTAAATATCTACACCGTGATCTGTATAAACATGGAAATATCTACACCGCCATCTGTATAAACATGGAAATACTTACAAAGTTATCGGTATAAACATGGAAATATCTACACCGCCATCAGTATAAACACGGAAATATCTACACAACCATTGTATATACATGGAAATATCTACACCGCTATCTATATAAACATGGAAATAACTACACCGCTATCTGTATAAACATGGAAATATCTACACCGCCATCGACATATCCATGGAAATATCTGCGCCGCCATCTGTATAAACATGGAAATATCTACACGGTCATCTGTGTATAGATGGAAATATCAACACCGCCATCTGTATAAACATGGAAATATCTACACCGCCGTCTGTATAAACATGGAAATATCTAAAACGCAATCTGTATAAACATGGAAATATCTACACCGCTATCTCTATAAACATGGAAATATCTACACAATGATCTGTATAAATATGGAAATATCTACACCGCTATCTCTATTAACATGGAAATATCTACAACGCCAACGGTATAAACATGGAAATATCTACACCGCGGTCTGTATAAACATGGAAATACCTAAAACGCAATCTGTATAAACATGGAAATATCTTCACCGCTATCTCTATAAACATGGAAATATCTAAACCGCCATCTGTGTAAACATGGAAATATCTACACTGCTATCTCTATAAACATGGAAATATCTATAATGCCATCTGTAAAAACATGGAAATACCTATACAGTCATCTGTATAAACATGGAAATATCTACACCACCATCTGTATAAACATGGAAATATCTACAATGCCATCTGTATACACATGGAAATACCTACACGGCAATCTGTGTATAGATGGAAACATCAACACCACCATCTCTTCAAACATGGAAATATCTACACCGCTATCCGTATAAACATGGAAATATCTACACTGCGTTCTGTATAAACATGGAAATTTCTACACCGGTACCTGTATAAACATGGAAATATTTACACCACGATCTGTATAAACAGGGAAATATTTACAATGCTATCTCTATAAACATGGAAATATCTACACCGCTATCTCTATAAACATGGAAATATCTACAAGGCCATCTGTATAAACATGGAAATACCAACACAGTCATGTGCAGGAATATGGAAATATCTACACCGCGATTTGTATAAACATGGAAATATCAACACCGCGCTCTGTATAAACATGGAAATATCTACACCGTGATCTGTATAAATGTGGAAATATCTACACTGCCATCTCTATAAACATGGAAATATCTACACCGCTATCTGTACAAACATGGAAATATCCACACCGCTATCTCTATAAACATGGAAAAATCAACACCGCTATCTCTATGAACATGGAAATATCTGCACCGCGATCAGTATAAACGTGGAAATATCTACACCGCTATCTCTATAAATATGGAAATATCTCCACTGCTATCTCTATAAACATCGAAATATCTACACCGCCATCTGTATAAACATGGAAATACTTACAAAGTTATCGGTATAAACATGGAAATACCTACACTGCCATCTGTATAAACATGGAAATATCTACACAGCCATGTGTATATACATGGAAATATCTACACCGCTATCTATATAAACATGGAAATAACTACACCGCTATCTGTATAAACATGGAAATAACTAAACTGCTATCTGTATAAACATGGAAATATCTACACCGATATCTATATTAACATGGAGATATCTTCACCGTGATCTGTATAAACATGGAAATATTTACACTTCTATCTGTATAAACATGGAATTATCTACACCGTTATCTGTATATACATGGAAATATCTACACCGCTATCTATATAAACTTGGAAATAACTACACCGCTATCTGTATAAACATGGAAATATCTACACCGCCATCTACATATCCATGGAAATATCTGCGCCGCCATCTGTATAAACATGGAAATATCTACACCGCGGTCTGTATAAACATGGAAATATCTACACTGCTATCTCTATAAACATGGAAATATCTACAATGCCATTTGAAAAAACATGGAAATACCTATACAGTCATCTGTATAAACATGGAAATATCTACACCGCGGTCTGTATAAACATGGAAATACCTAAAACGCAATCTGTATAAACATGGAAATATCTACACCGCTATCTCTATAAACATGGAAATATCTACACCGTGATCTGTATAAATATGGAAATATCTAAACCGCTATCTCTATAAACATGGAAATATCTACACCGCCATCTGTATAAACATGGAAATATCTACACTGCTATCTCTATAAACATGGAAATATCTATAATGCCATCTGTAAAAACATGGAAATACCTATACAGCCATCTGTATAAACATGGAAATATCTACTCCACCATCTGTATAAACATGGAAATATCTACAATGCCATCTGTATACACATGGAAATACCTACACGGCAAACTGTGTATAGATGGAAACATCAACACCGCCATCTCTTCAAACATGGAAATATCTACACCGCTATCCGTATAAACATGGAAATATCTACACTGCGTTCTGTATAAACATGGAAATTTCTACACCGGTACCTGTATAAACATGGAAATATTTACACCACGATCTGTATAAACAGGGAAATATTTACAACGCTATCTGTATAAACATGGAAATATCTACACCGCTATCTCTATAAACATGGAAATATCTACAAAGCCATCTGTATAAACATGGAAATACCAACACAGTCATGTGCAGGAACATGGAAATATCTACACCGCGATTTGTATAAACATGGAAATATCTACGCCGCGATCTGTATAAATGTGGAAATATCTACACTGCCATCTCTATAAACATGGAAATATCTACAACCCTATCTGTATAAACATGGAAATATCCACACCGCTATATCTATAAACATGGAAACATCAACACCGCTATCTCTATGAACATGGAAATATCTACAACGCCGTCTCTATAAACATGGAAATATCTACACCGCGATCAGTATAAACGTGGAAATATCTACACCGCTATCTCTAAAAACATGGAAATATCTCCACTGCTATCTCTATAAACATCGAAATATCTACACCGCCATCTGTATAAACATGGAAATACTTACAAGGTTATCGGTATAAACATGGAAATATCTACACCGCCATCAGTATAAACATGGAAATATCTACACAACCATTGTATATACATGGAAATATCTACACCGCTATCTATATAAACATGGAAATAACTACACCGCTATCTGTATAAACATGGAAATAACTAAACCGCTATCTGTATAAACATGGAAATATCTATACCGCTATCTCTATTAACATGGAAATATCTACACCGTGATCTGTATAAACATGGAAATATTTATACTTCTATCTGTATAAACATGGAAATATCTACACAGCCATGTGTATATACATGGAAATATCTACACCGCTATCCATATAAACATGGAAATAACTACACCGCTGTCTGTATAAACATGGAAATATCTACACCGCCATCTACATATCCATGGAAATATCTGCGCCACCATCTTTATAAACATTTAAATATCTACACGGTCATCTGTGTATAGATGGAAATATCAACACCGCCATCTGTATAAACATGGAAATATCTACACCGTGGTCTGCATAAACATGGAAATACCTAAAACGCAATCTGTATAAACATGGAAATGTCTACACCGCTATCTCTATAAACATGAAAATATCTACACCGTGATCTGTATAAATATGGAAATATCTACACCGCTATCTCTATAAACATGGAAATATCTACACCGCCATCTGTGTAAACATGGAAATATCTACACTGCTATCTCTATAAACATGGAAATATCTATAATGCCATCTGTAAAAACATGGAAATACCTATACAGTCATCTGTATAAACATGGAAATATCTACACCACCATCTGTATAAACATGGAAATATCTACAATGCCATCTGTATACACATGGAAATACCTACACGGCAATCTGTGTATAGAAGGAAACATCAACACCACCATCTCTTCAAACATGGAAATATCTACACCGCTATCCGTATAAATATGGAAATATCTACACTGCGTTCTGTATAAACATGGAAATTTCTACACCGGTACCTGTATAAACATGGAAATATTTACACCACGATCTGTATAAACAAGGAAATATTTACAACGCTATCTCTATTAACATGGAAATATCTACACAGCTATCTCTATAAACATGGACATATCTACAAAGCCATCTGTATAAACATGGAAATACCAACACAGTCATGTGCAGGAATATGGAAATATCTACACCGCGATTTGTATAAACATGGAAATATCTACACCGCGATCTGTATAAACATGGAAATATCTACACCGTGATCTGTTTAAATGTGGAAATATCTACACTGCCATCTCTATATACATGGAAATATCTACACCCCTATCTGTATAAACATGGAAATATCCACACCGCTATCTCTATAAACATGGAAAAATCAATACTGCTATCTCTATGAACATGGAAATATCTACAACGCCATTTCTATAAACTTGGAAATATCTACACCGCGATCAGTATAAACGTGGAAATATCTACACCGCTATCTCTATAAACATGGAAATATCTCCACTGCTATCTCTATAAACATCGAAATATCTACACCGCCATCTGTATAAACATGGAAATACTTACAAAGTTATCGGTATAAACATGGAAATATCTACACCGCCATCTGTATAAACATGGAAATATCTACACAGCCATGTGTATATACATGGAAATATCTACACCGCTATCTATATAAACATGGAAATAACTACACCGCTATCTGTATAAACATGGAAATAACTAAACTGCTATCTGTATAAACATGGAAATATCTACACCGCTATCTATATTAACATAGAAATATCTTCACCGTGATCTGTATAAACATGGAAATATTTACACTTTTATCTGTATAAACATGGAAATATCTACACCATTATCTGTATATACATGGAAATATCTACACCGCTATCTATATAAACATGGAAATAACAACACCGCTATCTGTATAAACATGGAAATATCTACACCGCCATCTACATATCCATGGAAATATCTGCACCGCCATCTGTATAAACATGGAAATATCTACACGGTCATCTGTGTATAGATGGAAATATCAACACCGCCATCTGTATAAACATGGAAATATCTACACCGCGGTCTGTATAAACATGGAAATATCTACACCGCTATCCGTATAAACATGGAAATATCTACACTGCGTTCTGTATAAACATGGAAATATCTACACCGGTATCTGTATAAACATGGAAATATCTACACCACGATCTGTATAAACAGGGAAATATTTACACCACTATCTGTATAAACATGGAAATATCTGCATCGCTATCTCTATATACATGGAAATATATACAAAGTCATCTGTATAAACATGGAAATACCTACACAGTCATGTGTAGGAACATGGAAATATCTACACTGCCATCTGTATATACATGGAAATATCTACAGAGCCCTCTGTATAAATATGGAAATACCTGCATAGGCATCTGTATAAACATGGAAATATCTGCACCGCTATCTGTATAAACATGGAAATACCTACACCGCTGTCTCAATAAACATGGAAATATATACACCGCTATGTGTATAAACATGGAAATATCTACACAGCCATCTGTATATACATGGAAATATCTACACCGCTATCTGTATAAACATGGAAATAACTACACCGCTATTTGTATAAACAAGTAAATATCTACACCGTGATCTGTATAAACATGGAAATATCTACACCGCCATCTGTATAAACATGGAAATACTTACAAAGTTATCGGTATAAACATGGAAATATCTACACCGCCATCAGTATAAACACGGAAATATCTACACAACCATTGTATATACATGGAAATATCTACACCGCTATCTATATAAACATGGAAATAACTACACCGCTATCTGTATAAACATGGAAATAACTAAACCGCTATCTGTATAAACATGGAAATATCTACACCGCTATCTCTATTAACATGGAAATATCTACACCGCTATCTCTATAAACATGGAAATATCTACAAAGCCATCTGTATAAACATGGAAATACCAACACAGTCATGTGCAGGAATATGGAAATATCTACACCGCGATTTGTATAAACATGGAAATATCTACACCGCGATCTGTATAAACATGGAAATATCTACACCGTGATCTGTTTAAATGTGGAAATATCTACACTGCCATCTCTATATACATGGAAATATCTACACCCCTATCTGTATAAACATGAAAATATCCACACCGCTATCTCTATAAACATGGAAAAATCAATACCGCTATCTCTATGAACATGGAAATATCTACAACGCCATCTCTATAAACTTGGAAATATCTACACCGCGATCAGTATAAACGTGGAAATATCTACACCGCTATCTCTATAAACATGGAAATATCTCCACTGCTATCTCTATAAACATCGAAATATCTACACCGCCATCTGTATAAACATGGAAATACTTACAAAGTTATCGGTATAAACATGGAAATATCTACACCGCCATCTGTATAAACATGGAAATATCTACACAGCCATGTGTATATACATGGAAATATCTACACCGCTATCTATATAAACATGGAAATAACTACACCGCTATCTGTATAAACATGGAAATAACTAAACTGCTATCTGTATAAACATGGAAATATCTACACCGCTATCTATATTAACATAGAAATATCTTCACCGTGATCTGTATAAACATGGAAATATTTACACTTTTATCTGTATAAACATGGAAATATCTACACCATTATCTGTATATACATGGAAATATCTACACCGCTATCTATATAAACATGGAAATAACAACACCGCTATCTGTATAAACATGGAAATATCTACACCGCCATCTACATATCCATGGAAATATCTGCACCGCCATCTGTATAAACATGGAAATATCTACACGGTCATCTGTGTATAGATGGAAATATCAACACCGCCATCTGTATAAACATGGAAATATCTACACCGCGGTCTGTATAAACATGGAAATATCTACACCGCTATCCGTATAAACATGGAAATATCTACACTGCGTTCTGTATAAACATGGAAATATCTACACCGGTATCTGTATAAACATGGAAATATCTACACCACGATCTGTATAAACAGGGAAATATTTACACCACTATCTGTATAAACATGGAAATATCTACATCGCTATCTCTATAAACATGGAAATATATACAAAGTCATCTGTATAAACATGGAAATACCTACACAGTCATGTGTAGGAACATGGAAATATCTACACTGCCATCTGTATATACATGGAAATATCTACAGAGCCCTCTGTATAAATATGGAAATACCTGCATAGGCATCTGTATAAACATGGAAATATCTGCACCGCTATCTGTATAAACATGGAAATACCTACACCGCTGTCTCAATAAACATGGAAATATATACACCGCTATGTGTATAAACATGGAAATATCTACACAGCCATCTGTATATACATGGAAATATCTACACCGCTATCTGTATAAACATGGAAATAACTACACCGCTATTTGTATAAACAAGTAAATATCTACACCGTGATCTGTATAAACATGGAAATATCTACACCGCCATCTGTATAAACATGGAAATACTTACAAAGTTATCGGTATAAACATGGAAATATCTACACCGCCATCAGTATAAACACGGAAATATCTACACAACCATTGTATATACATGGAAATATCTACACCGCTATCTATATAAACATGGAAATAACTACACCGCTATCTGTATAAACATGGAAATAACTAAACCGCTATCTGTATAAACATGGAAATATCTACACCGCTATCTCTATTAACATGGAAATAACTACACCGTGATCTGTATAAACATGGAAATATTTATACTTCTATCTGTATATACATGGAAATATCTACACCGTTATCTGTATATACATGGAAATATCTACACCGCTATCTATAAAAACATGAAAATAACTACACCGCTATCTGTATAAACATGGAAATATGTACACCGCCATCTACATATCCATGGAAATATCTGCGCCGCCATCTGTATAAACATTGAAATATCTACACGGTCATCTGTGTATAGATGGAAATATCAACACCCCCATCTGTATAAACATGGAAATATCTACACCGCCGTCTGTATAAACATGGAAATATCTAAAACGCAATCTGTATAAACATGGAAATATCTACACCGCTATCTCTATAAACATGGAAATATCTACACAATGATCTGTATAAATATGGAAATATCTACACCGCTATCTCTATTAACATGGAAATATCTACAACGCCAACGGTATAAACATGGAAATATCTACACCGCGGTCTGTATAAACATGGAAATACCTAAAACGCAATCTGTATAAACATGGAAATATCTACACCGCTATCTCTATAAACATGGAAATATCTAAACCGCCATCTGTGTAAACATGGAAATATCTACACTGCTATCTCTATAAACATGGAAATATCTATAATGCCATCTGTAAAAACATGGAAATACCTATACAGTCATCTGTATAAACATGGAAATATCTACACCACCATCTGTATAAACATGGAAATATCTACAATGCCATCTGTATACACATGGAAATACCTACACGGCAATCTGTGTATAGATGGAAACATCAACACCACCATCTCTTCAAACATGGAAATATCTACACCGCTATCCGTATAAACATGGAAATATCTACACTGCGTTCTGTATAAACATGGAAATTTCTACACCGGTACCTGTATAAACATGGAAATATTTACACCACGATCTGTATAAACAGGGAAATATTTACAACGCTATCTCTATAAACATGGAAATATCTACACCGCTATCTCTATAAACATGGAAATATCTACAAAGCCATCTGTATAAACATGGAAATACCAACAGAGTCATGTGCAGGAATATGGAAATATCTACACCGCGATTTGTATAAACATGGAAATATCTACACCGCGATCTGTATAAACATGGAAATATCTACACCGTGATCTGTATAAATGTGGAAATATCTACACTACCATCTCTATAAACATGGAAATCTCTACACCCCTATCTGTACAAACATGGAAATATCCACACCGCTATCTCTATAAACATGGAAAAATCAACACCGCTATCTCTATGAACATGGAAATATCTACACCGCGATCAGTATAAACGTGGAAATATCTACACCGCTATCTCTATAAACATGGAAATATCTCCACTGCTATCTCTATAAACATCGAAATATCTACACCGCCATCTGTATAAACATGGAAATACTTACAAAGTTATCGGTATAAACATGGAAATACCTACACTGCCATCTGTATAAACATGGAAATATCTACACAGCCATGTGTATATACATGGAAATATCTACACCGCTATCTATATAAACATGGAAATAACTACACCGCTATCTGTATAAACATGGAAATAACTAAACTGCTATCTGTATAAACATGGAAATATCTACACCTATATCTATATTAACATGGAGATATCTTCACCGTGATCTGTATAAACATGGAAATATTTACACTTCTATCTGTATAAACATGGAATTATCTACACCGTTATCTGTATATACATGGAAATATCTACACCGCTATCTATATAAACATGGAAATAACTACACCGCTGTCTGTATAAACATGGAAATATCAACACCGCCATCTACATATCCATGGAAATATCTGCGCCACCATCTGTATAAACATTTAAATATCTACACGGTCATCTGAGTATAGATGGAAATATCAACACCGCCATCTGTATAAACATGGAAATATCTACACCGTGGTCTGTATAAACATGGAAATACCTAAAACGCAATCTGTATAAACATAGAAATATCTACACCGCTATCTCTATAAACATGGAAATATCTACACCGTGATCTGTATGAATATGGAAATATCTACACCGCTATCTCTATAAACATGGAAATATCTACACCGCCAACTGTATAAACATGGAAATATCTACACTGCTATCTCTATAAACATGGAAATATCTATAATGCCATCTGTAAAAACATGGAAATACCTATACAGTCATCTGTATAAACATGGAAATATCTACACCAGCATCTGTATAAACATGGAAATATCTACAATGCCATCTCTATACACATGGAAATACCTACACGGCAATCTGTGTATAGATGGAAACATCAACACCGCCATCTCTTCTAACATGGAAATATCTACACCGCTATCCGTATAAACATGGAAATATCTACACTGCGTTCTGTATAAACATGGAAATTTCTACACCGGTACCTGTATAAACATGGAAATATTTACACCACGATCTGTATAAACAGGGAAATATTTACAACGCTGTCTCTATAAACATGGAAATATCTACACCGCCGTCTCTATAAACATGGAAATATCTACAAAGCCATCTGTATAAACATGGAAATACCAACACAGTCATGTGCAGGAATATGGAAATATCTACACCGCGATTTGTATAAACATGGAAATATCTACACCGCAGTCTGTATAAACATGGAAATATCTACACCGTGATCTGTATAAATGTGGAAATATCTACACCGCCATCTCTATATACTTGGAAATATCTACACCCCTATCTGCATAAACATGGAAATATCCACACCGCTTTCTCTATAAACATGGAAAAATCAACACCGCTATCTCTATGAACATGGAAATATCTACACCGCGATCAGTATAAACGTGGAAATATATTCACCGCTATCTCTATAAACATGGAAATATCTCCACTGCTATCTCTATAAACACCGAAATATCTACAACGCCATCTGTATAAACATGGAAATACTTACAAAGTTATCGGTATAAACATGGAAATATCTACACCGCCATCTGTATAAACATGGAAATATCTACACAGCCATGTGTATATACATGGAAATATCTACACCGCTATCCATATAAACATGGAAATATCTACACCGCTGTCTGTATAAACATGGAAATATCTACACCACCATCTACATATCCATGGAAATATCTGCGCCACCATCTGTATAAACATTTAAATATCTACACGGTCATCTGTGTATAGATGGAAATATCAACACCGCCATCTGTATAAACATGGAAATATCTACACCGCGGTCTGTATAAACATGGAAATACCTAAAACGCAATCTCTATAAACATGGAAATATCTACACCGCTATCTCTATAAACATGGAAATATCTACACCGTGATCTGTATAAATATGGAAATATCTACACCGCTATCTCTATAAACATGGAAATATCTACACCGCCATCTGTATAAACATGGAAATATCTACACTGCTATCTCTATAAACATGGAAATATCTATAATGCCATCTGTAAAAACATGGAAATACCTATACAATCATCTGTATAAACATGGAAATATCTACACCACCATCTGTATAAACATGGAAATATCTACAATGCCAACTGTATACACATGGAAATACGTACACGGCAATCTGTGTATAGATGGAAACAACAACACCGCCATCTCTTCAAACGAGGAAATATCTACACCGCTATCCGTATAAACATGGAAATATCTACACTGCGTTCTGTATAAACATGGAAATTTCTACACCGGTACCTGTATAAACATGGAAATATTTACACCACGATCTGTATAAACAGGGAAATATTTACAACGCTATCTGTATAAACATGGAAATATCTACACCGCTATCTCTATAAACATGGAAATATCTACACCGGGATCTGTATAAATATGGAAATATCTACACCGCTATCTCTATAAACATGGAAATATCTACCCCGCCATCTGTATAAACATGGTAATATCTACACTGCTATCTCTATAAACATGGAAATATCTACAAAGCCATCTGTATAAACATGGAAATACCAACACAGTCATGTGCAGGAACATGGAAATATCTACACCGCGATTTGTATAAACATTGAAATATCTACACCGCGATCTGTATAAACATGGAAATATCTACACCGTGATCTGTATAAACGTGGAAATATCTACACCGCCATCTCTATAAACTTGGAAATATCTACACCCCTATCTGCATAAACATGGAAATATCCACACCGCTATCTCTATAAACATGGAAAAATCAACACCGCTATCTCTATGAACATGGAAATATCTACAACGCCATCTCTATAAACATGGAAATATCTACACCGATATCTATATTAACATGGAGATATCTTCACCGTGATCTGTATAAACATGGAAATATTTACACTTCTATCTGTATAAACATGGAAATATCTACACCGTTATCTGTATATACATGGAAATATCTACACCGCTATCTATATAAACATGGAAATAACTACACCGCTATCTGTATAAACATGGAAATATCTACACCGCCATCTACATATCCATGGAAATATCTGCGCCGCCATCTGTATAAACATGGAAATATCTACACGGTCATCTGTGTATAGATGGAAATATCAACACCGCCACCTGTATAAACATGGAAATATCTACACCACGGTCTGTATAAACATGGAAATATCTAAAACGCAATCTGTATAAACATGGAAATATCTACACCGCTATCTCTATAAACATGGAAATATCTACACCGTGATCTGTATAAATATGGAAATATCTACACCGCTATCTCTATAAACATGGAAATATCTACCCCTCCATCTGTATAAACATGGAAATATCTACAGTGCTATCTCTATAAACATGGAAATATCTACAATGCCATCTGTAAAAACATGGAAATACCTATACAGTCATCTGTATAATCATGGAAATATCTACACCACCATCTGTATAAACATGTTAATATCTACAATGCCATCTGTATACACATGGAAATACCTACACGGCAATCTGTGTGTAGATGGAAACATCAACACCGCCATCTCTACAAACATGGAAATATCTACTCCGCTATCCGTATAAACATGGAAATAACTACACTGCGTTCTGTATAAACATGGAAATTTCTACACCGGTATCTGTATAAACATGGAAATATCTACAACACGATCTGTATAAACAAGGAAATATTTACAATGCTATCTGTATAAACATGGAAATATCTACACTGCTCTCTCTATAAACATGGAAATATCTACAAAGCCATCTGTATAAACATGGAAATACCAACACAGTCATGTGCAGGAACATGGAAATATCTACACCGCGATTTGTATAAACATGGAAATATCTACACCGCAATCTGTATAAACATGGAAATATCTATACCGCTATCTGTATAAACATTGAAGTACCTACAATGTCATCTGTATAAACAAGGAAATATCAACACAGCCATCACTATAAACATGGAAATATCTACACAGCCATCTGTATATACATGGAAATATCTACACCGCTATCTGTATAAACATGGAAATATCTACACCACCATCTACATATCCATAGAAATATCTTCGCTGCCATCTGTATAAACATGGAATTATCTACACGGTCATCTGTGTATAGACGGAAATACCAACACCGCCATCTGTACAAACATGGAAATATCTGCAACACTATCTGTATAAACATGGAAATATCTACACCGTGGTCTGTATAAACATGGAAGTATCTACACCACTATCTGTATAAACATGGAAATATATACACCGTTTTCTCAATAAACATGGAAATATCTACACCGTGATCGGTATAAACATGCATATATTTACACCGATATATGTATAAACATGGAAATTTCTACACAGCCATCTGAATAAACGTGGAAATAACTCTACAGTCATCTGTGTAAACATGGAAATATCTACACCACCATCTGTATAAACATGGAAATATCTACAATGCCATCTGTATACACATGGAAATACCTACACGGCAATCTGTGTATAGATGGAAACATCAACACCGCCATCTGTACAAACATGGAAATATCTACACTGCTATCTCTATACACATGGAAATATCTACACTGTGGTCTGCATAAACATGGAAATATCTACACCGGTATCTGTATAAACATGGAAATATCTACACCACGATCTGTATAAACATGGAAATATATACACCGCTATCTGTATAAACATGGAAATATCTGCACCGCTATCTCTATAAACATGGAAATATCTACACTGCCATCTGTATAAACATAGAAATATCTACACAGCCCTCTGTATAAATATGGAAATATCTGCATAGGAATCTGTATAAACATGGAAATATCTGCACCGCTATCTTTATAAGCATGGAAATACCTACACCGCTATCTCTATAAACATGGAAATGTGTACACTGCTATGTGTATAAACATGGAAATATCTCCACTGCTGTCTGTATAAACATGGAAATATCTACACAGCCATCACTACAAACATGGAAATATCTACACAGCCGTCTGTATACACATGGAAATATCTACACCGCTATCTGTATAAACATGGAAATAAATAAACCGCTATTTGAAAAAACAGGGAAATATCTACACCACCATCTGTTTAAACATGGAAATATCTACACAGACATCTGTATAAACATGGAAATATCTACAATGCCATCTGTAAACATATGGAAATATCTACACAGCCATCTGAATAAACATGTAAATATCTACACTGCTATCTCTATAAACATGGAAATATCTAAACTGCCATCTCTATAGACATGAAAATATCTACACTGCCATCTCCATAAACATGGAACTAACTACTCCGCCATCTGTATAAACATCGAAACATCTACACCGCCATCTGTGTGAATAAGGAAATATCTACAATGCCATCGGTATAAAGATATAAATATCTGCACTGCGAGCTGTATAAACATGGAAACATCTACATCGCTATCTGTATAAATGTGGAAATACCAACACCGCTATCGGTATAAACATGGAAATATCTACAACGCCATCTATATAAACATGGAAATATCTACACCGCTATGTCTATAAACATGGAAATACCTACACCGCTATCTCTATAAACATGGAAATATCCACACCGCCATCTGCATAACCATGGGAAAATCTACAATGCCACCTGTATAAAGATGGAAATATCTACACGGCAATCTGTGTACAGATGGAAATATCAACACCGCCGTCTGTACAAACATGGAAATATCTACATCGCTCTCTGTATAAACATAGAAATACCTACACTGCAGTCTGTATAAACATGGAAATATGTACACCGGTATCTGTATAAACATGGAAATATCTACACCACGATCTGTATTAACATGGAAATATTTACACCGCTATCTGTATAAACCTGGAAATATCTACACTGCTATCTCTATAAATATGGAAGTATCTACACCGCCATCTGTATAAACATGGAAATAGCTAAATCGCTATCTGTATAAACATGGAAATATGTACACCGCTATCTCTATAAACATGGAAATATCTACAGCGTGTTCTGTATAAACATGGAAATATTTACACTGCTATCTGTATAAACATGGAAATATCTACACCGTTATCTGTATAAATCTGGAAATATCTACACAGCTATGTCTATAAACATGGAAATATCTACACTGCCATCTGTATAAACATGGAAATATCTACACTGCTATCTCTACAAACATGGAAATATCTACAATGCCATCTGTAAAAACATGGAAATACCTATACAGTCATCTGTGTTAACATGGAAATATCTACACCACCATCTGTATAAACATGGAAATATCTACAATGCCATCTGTATACACATGGAAATACCTACACGGCAATCTGTGTATAGATGGAAACATCAACACCGCCATCTGTACAAACATGGAAATATCTACACTGCGGTCTGTAAAAATTGGAAATTTCTACAATGGTATTTGTATAAACATGGAAATATCTACACCACGATCTGTATAAACATGGAAATATTTACACCGCTATGTGTATAAACATGGAAATATCTACACCGCTATCTCTATAAACATGGAAATATCTACAAAGCCATCTGTATAAACATGGAAATACCAACACAGTCATGTGTAGGAACATGGAAATATCTACACCACGATTTGTATAAACATGGAAATATCTACACCGCGATCTGTATAAACATGGAAATATCTACACCGTTATCTGTATAAACATGGAAATATCTACACAGCTATCTCTATAAACATGGAAATATCTACAACGCAATCTGTATAAACATGGAAATACCTACACAGTCATCTGTATAAACATGGAAATATCTACACAGCCATCACTACAAACATGGAAATATCTACACAGCCGTCTGTATACACATGGAAATATCTACACCGCTATCTGTATAAACAAGGAAATAAATACACCGCTATTTGTACAAACAAGGAAATATCTACACCACCATCTGTTTAAACATGGAAATATCTACACAGACATCTCTTTGAACATGGAAATATCTACACCGCTATCTGTATAAACATGCTAATAACTACACCGCTATCTGTATAAATGTGGAAATATTTGCACCGCTATCCCTATAAACATGGTAATATCAACACCGCGATCTGTATAAACATGGAAATATCTACACCATGATTTCTATAAACATGGAAGTATCTACACCGCGATCTGTATAAACATGGAAATATCTACACCGCTATCTCTATAAACATGGAAATATCTACAAAGCCATCTGTATAAACATGGAAATACCTACACAGTCATGTGTAGGAACATGGAAATATCTACACTGCGATTTGTATAAACATCGAAATATCTACACCGCGATCTGTATAAACATGGAAATATCTACACCGCTATCTCTATAAACATGGAAATATCTACACAGCCATCTCTATAAACATGGAAATATCAACACAGCCGTCTGTATATACATGGAAATATCTACACCGCTATCTGTATAAACATGGAAATAAATACACTGCCATCTGTATAAATATGGAAATATCTGCATAGGCATCTGTATAAACATGGAAATATCTGCACCGGTATCTGTATAAACATGGAAATACCTACACCGCTGTCTCTATAAACATGGAAATATGTACACCGCTATGTGTATAAACATGGAAATATCTCCACTGCTGTCTGTATAAACATGGAATTTTCTACACCATGATCTGTATAAACATGGAAATATCTACACCGCTATGTGTATAAACATGGAAATATCTACACAGGTATCTCTATAAACATGGAAATACTTACACCGCCATCTGTATAAACATGGAAATACCTACAAAGTCATCTGTATAAACATGGAAATATCTACACAGCCATCTGTATGAACATGGAATTATCTACACAGGCATCGGTATATACATGGAAATATCTACACCGCTATCTGTATAAACATGGAAATATCTACACCGCCTTCTTCATATCCATGGAAATATCTGCGCCGCCTTCTGTATAAACATGGAAATATCTACACGGTCATCTGTGTATAGATGGAAATATCAACACCGCCATCTGTACAAATATGGAAATATCTGCACCGCTATCTGTATAAACATGGAAATATCTACACCGCGGTCTGTGTAAACATGGAGATATCTACACCGCTATCTGTATAAACATGGAAATATATACACCGCTATCTCTATAAACATGGAAATATTTACACCGTGATCTGTAAAAACATGGAAATATTAACACCGATATCTGTATAAACATGGAAATTTCTACAGCGTTATCTGTATAAATATGGAAATATCTACACCGCTATCTCTATAAACATGGAAATATCTACACCGCCATCTGTATAAACATGGAAATATCTACACTGCTATCTCTATAAACATGGGAATATCTACAATGCCATCTGTAAAAATATGGAAATACATACACAGTCATCTGTATAAACATGGACATATCTACACCACCATCTGTATAAACATGGAAATATCTACAATGCCATCTGTATACACATGGAAATACCTACACGGCAATCTGTGTATAGATGGAAACATCAACACCGCCATCTGTACAAACATGGAAATATCTACACCGCTATCTGTATAAACATGGAAATATCTACACTACGGTGTGTACAAACATGGAAATTTCTACACCGGTATCTGTATAAACATGGAAATATCTACACCACGATCTGTATAAACATGGAAATATTTACACCGCTATCTGTATAAACATGGAAAATCTACACCACAATCTCTATAAACATGGAAATATCTACAAAGCCATCTGAATAAACATGGAAATACCTACACAGTCATGTGTAGGAACATGGAAAAACCTACACTGCCATCTCTATCAACATGGAAATAACTACAGAGCCCTCTGTATAAATATGGAAATATCTGCATAGGCATCTGTATAAAAATGGAAATGTCTGCACCGCTATCTGTATAAACATGGAAATACCTACACCGCTGTCTCTATAAAGATGGAAATATGCACACCGCTATGTGTATAAACATGGAAATATCTCCACTGCTGTCTGTATAAACATGGAAATATCTACACCGCGATCTGTATAAACATGGAAAAATCTACACCGCTATCTCTATAAACATGGAAATATCTACACAGCTATCTCTATAAACATGGAAATATCTACAAAGCCATCTGTATAAAAATGGAAATACCAACACAGTCATGTGTAGGAACATGGAAATATCTACACCGCGATTTGTATAAACATGGAAATATCTACACCGCTATCTGTATAAACATGGAAATATCTACACTGCGGTCTGTATAAACATGGAAATTCCTCCACCGATATGTATATAAACATGGAAATAACTACACCACGATCTGTATAAACATGGAAATATTTACACCGCTATCTGTATAAACATGGAAATATCTACACCGCTATCTCTAAAAAAATGGAAATATCTACAAAGCCATCTGTATAAACATGGAAATACCAACACAGTCATGTGTAGGAACATGGAAATATCTACACCGCGATTTGTATAAACATGGAAATCTCTACACCGTGATCTGTATAACCATGGAAATATCTATACCGCTATCTGTATAAACATGGAGATATCTACACAGCCGTCTGTATACACATGGAAATATCTACACCGCTATCTGTATAAACATGGAAATAAATAAACCGCTATTTGAAAAAACAGGGAAATATCTACACCACCATCTGTTTAAACATGGAAATATCTACACAGACATCTGTATAAACATGGAAATATCTACAATGCCATCTGTAAACATATGGAAATATCTACACAGCCATCTGAATAAACATGTAAATATCTACACTGCTATCTCTATAAACATGGAAATATCTAAACTGCCATCTCTATAGACATGAAAATATCTACACTGCCATCTCCATAAACATGGAACTAACTACTCCGCCATCTGTATAAACATCGAAACATCTACACCGCCATCTGTGTGAATAAGGAAATATCTACAATGCCATCGGTATAAAGATATAAATATCTGCACTGCGAGCTGTATAAACATGGAAACATCTACATCGCTATCTGTATAAATGTGGAAATACCAACACCGCTATCGGTATAAACATGGAAATATCTACAACGCCATCTATATAAACATGGAAATATCTACACCGCTATGTCTATAAACATGGAAATACCTACACCGCTATCTCTATAAACATGGAAATATCCACACCGCCATCTGCATAACCATGGGAAAATCTACAACGCCACCTGTATAAAGATGGAAATATCTACACGGCAATCTGTGTACAGATGGAAATATCAACACCGCCGTCTGTACAAACATGGAAATATCTACATCTCTCTCTGTATAAACATAGAAATACCTACACTGCAGTCTGTATAAACATGGAAATATGTACACCGGTATCTGTATAAACATGGAAATATCTACACCACGATCTGTATTAACATGGAAATATTTACACCGCTATCTGTATAAACCTGGAAATATCTACACTGCTATCTCTATAAATATGGAAGTATCTACACCGCCATCTGTATAAACATGGAAATAGCTAAATCGCTATCTGTATAAACATGGAAATATGTACACCGCTATCTCTATAAACATGGAAATATCTACAGCGTGTTCTGTATAAACATGGAAATATTTACACTGCTATCTGTATAAACATGGAAATATCTACACCGTTATCTGTATAAATCTGGAAATATCTACACAGCTATGTCTATAAACATGGAAATATCTACACTGCCATCTGTATAAACATGGAAATATCTACACTGCTATCTCTACAAACATGGAAATATCTACAATGCCATCTGTAAAAACATGGAAATACCTATACAGTCATCTGTGTTAACATGGAAATATCTACACCACCATCTGTATAAACATGGAAATATCTACAATGCCATCTGTATACACATGGAAATACCTACACGGCAATCTGTGTATAGATGGAAACATCAACACCGCCATCTGTACAATCATGGAAATATCTACACTGCGGTCTGTATAAATTGGAAATTTCTACAATGGTATTTGTATAAACATGGAAATATCTACACCACGATCTGTATAAACATGGAAATATTTACACCGCTATGTGTATAAACATGGAAATATCTACACCGCTATCTCTATAAACATGGAAATATCTACAAAGCCATCTGTATAAACATGGAAATACCAACACAGTCATGTGTAGGAACATGGAAATATCTACACCACGATTTGTATAAACATGGAAATATCTACACCGCGATCTGTATAAACATGGAAATATCTACACCGTTATCTGTATAAACATGGAAATATCTACACAGCTATCTCTATAAACATGGAAATATCTACAACGCAATCTGTATAAACATGGAAATACCTACACAGTCATCTGTATAAACATGGAAATATCTACACAGCCATCACTACAAACATGGAAATATCTACACAGCCGTCTGTATACACATGGAAATATCTACACCGCTATCTGTATAAACAAGGAAATAAATACACCGCTATTTGTACAAACAAGGAAATATCTACACCACCATCTGTTTAAACATGGAAATATCTACACAGACATCTGTTTGAACATGGAAATATCTACACCGCTATCTGTATAAACATGCTAATAACTACACCGCTATCTGTATAAATGTGGAAATATTTGCACCGCTATCCCTATAAACATGGTAATATCAACACCGCGATCTGTATAAACATGGAAATATCTACACCATGATTTCTATAAACATGGAAGTATCTACACCGCGATCTGTATAAACATGGAAATATCTACACCGCTATCTCTATAAACATGGAAATATCTACAAAGCCATCTGTATAAACATGGAAATACCTACACAGTCATGTGTAGGAACATGGAAATATCTACACTGCGATTTGTATAAACATCGAAATATCTACACCGCGATCTGTATAAACATGGAAATATCTACACCGCTATCTCTATAAACATGGAAATATCTACACAGCCATCTCTATAAACATGGAAATATCAACACAGCCGTCTGTATATACATGGAAATATCTACACCGCTATCTGTATAAACATGGAAATAAATACACTGCCATCTGTATAAATATGGAAATATCTGCATAGGCATCTGTATAAACATGGAAATATCTGCACCGGTATCTGTATAAACATGGAAATACCTACACCGCTGTCTCTATAAACATAGAAATATGTACACCGCTATGTGTATAAACATGGAAATATCTCCACTGCTGTCTGTATAAACATGGAATTTTCTACACCACGATCTGTATAAACATGGAAATATCTACACCGCTATGTGTATAAACATGGAAATATCCACACAGGTATCTCTATAAACATGGAAATACTTACACCGCCATCTGTATAAACATGGAAATACCTACAAAGTCATCTGTATAAACATGGAAATATCTACACAGCCATCTGTATGAACATGGAATTATCTACACAGGCATCGGTATATACATGGAAATATCTACACCGCTATCTGTATAAACATGGAAATATCTACACCGCCTTCTTCATATCCATGGAAATATCTGCGCCGCCTTCTGTATAAACATGGAAATATCTACACGGTCATCTGTGTATAGATGGAAATATCAACACCGCCATCTGTACAAATATGGAAATATCTGCACCGCTATCTGTATAAACATGGAAATATCTACACCGCGGTCTGTGTAAACATGGAAACATCTACACCGCTATCTGTATAAACATGGAAATATATACACCGCTATCTCTATAAACATGGAAATATTTACACCGTGATCTGTAAAAACATGGAAATATTAACACCGATATCTGTATAAACATGGAAATTTCTACAGCGTTATCTGTATAAATATGGAAATATCTACACCGCTATCTCTATAAACATGGAAATATCTACACCGCCATCTGTATAAACATGGAAATATCTACACTGCTATCTCTATAAACATGGGAATATCTACAATGCCATCTGTAAAAATATGGAAATACATACACAGTCATCTGTATAAACATGGACATATCTACACCACCATCTGTATAAACATGGAAATATCTACAATGCCATCTGTATACACATGGAAATACCTACACGGCAATCTGTGTATAGATGGAAACATCAACACCGCCATCTGTACAAACATGGAAATATCTACACCGCTATCTGTATAAACATGGAAATATCTACACTACGGTGTGTACAAACATGGAAATTTCTACACCGGTATCTGTATAAACATGGAAATATCTACACCACGATCTGTATAAACATGGAAATATTTACACCGCTATCTGTATAAACATGGAAAATCTACACCACAATCTCTATAAACATGGAAATATCTACAAAGCCATCTGAATAAACATGGAAATACCTACACAGTCATGTGTAGGAACATGGAAAAACCTACACTGCCATCTCTATCAACATGGAAATAACTACAGAGCCCTCTGTATAAATATGGAAATATCTGCATAGGCATCTGTATAAAAATGGATATGTCTGCACCGCTATCTGTATAAACATGGAAATACCTACACCGCTGTCTCTATAAAGATGGAAATATGCACACCGCTATGTGTATAAACATGGAAATATCTCCACTGCTGTCTGTATAAACATGGAAATATCTACACCGCGATCTGTATAAACATGGAAAAATCTACACCGCTATCTCTATAAACATGGAAATATCTACACAGCTATCTCTATAAACATGGAAATATCTACAAAGCCATCTGTATAAAAATGGAAATACCAACACAGTCATGTGTAGGAACATGGAAATATCTACACCGCGATTTGTATAAACATGGAAATATCTACACCGCTATCTGTATAAACATGGAAATATCTACACTGCGGTCTGTATAAACATGGAAATTCCTCCACCGATATGTATATAAACATGGAAATAACTACACCACGATCTGTATAAACATGGAAATATTTACACCGCTATCTGTATAAACATGGAAATATCTACACCGCTATCTCTAAAAAAATGGAAATATCTACAAAGCCATCTGTATAAACATGGAAATACCAACACAGTCATGTGTAGGAACATGGAAATATCTACACCGCGATTTGTATAAACATGGAAATCTCTACACCGTGATCTGTATAACCATGGAAATATCTATACCGCTATCTGTATAAACATGGAAATATCTACACAGCTCTCTCTATAAACATGGAAATATCTACACCGCAATCTGTATAAACATGGAAATACCTGCAAAGTCATCTGTATAAACATGGAAACATCTACAAAGCCATCTCTATAAACATGGAAATATATATACAGCCATCTGTATATACATGGAAATATCTACACTGCTATCTGTATAAACATGGAAAGAAATACACCGCTATTGGTATAAAGAAGGAAATATCTACACCACCATCTGTTTAAACGTGGAAAGATTTACACAGACATCTGTTTATACATGGAAATATGATCACCGCTATCTGTATAAACATGCTAATAACTACACCGCTATCAGTATAAATGTGGAAATATTTCCACCGCTATCCCTATAAACATGGTAATATCAACACCGCGGTCTGTACAAACAAGGAAATAGCTAAACCGCTAACTGTATAAACATGGAAATATCTACACTGCTATCTCTATAAACCTGGAAATATCTACAGCGTGATCTGTATAAACATGGAAATATTTACACAGCTATCTGTATAAACATGGAAATATCTACACCGTTATCTGTATAAATATGGAAATATCTACACCGCTATCTCTATGAACATGGAAATATCTACACCGCCATCTGTATAAACATGGAAATATCTACACTGCTATCTCTATAAACATGGAAATATCTACAATGCCATCTGTAAAAACATGGAAATACCTATACAGTCATCTCTATAAACATGGAAATATCTACACCACCATATGTATAAACATGGAAATATCTACAATGCCATCTGTATACACATGGAAATACCGAAACGGCAATCTGTGTATAGATGGAAACATCAACACCGCCATCTGTACAAACATGGAAATATCTACACTGCTATCTGTATAAACATGGAAATATCTACACTGCGGTCTGTATAAACATGAAAATTTCTACACCGGTATCTGTATAAACATGGAAATATCTACAACACAATCTGTATAAATATGGAAATATTTACACCGCTATCTGTATAATCATGGAAATATCTACACCGCTATCTCTATAAACATGGATATATCTACAAAGCCATCTGTATAAACATGGAAATATCAACACAGTCATGTGTAGGAACATGGGAATATCTACACCGCGATTTCTATAAACATGGAAATATCTACACCGTGATCTGTATAAACATGGAAATATCTACACCGGTATCTGCATGAACATGGAAATATCTACACAGCTATCACTATAAACATGGAAATATCTACACCGCAATCTGTATAAACATGGAAATACCTACAAAGTCATCTGTATAAACATGGAAATATCTACACAGCCATCTCTATAAACATGGAAATATCTACACAGCCGTCTGTATATAAATGGAAATATCTACAACGCTATCTGTATAAACATGGAAATATCTACACCGCCTTCTACATATCCATGGAAATATCTGCGCCACCTTCTGTATAAACATGGAAATATCTACACGGTCATCTGTGTATAGATGGAAAATCAACACCGCCATCTGTACAAACATGGAAATATCTACACCGCGGTCTGTATAAACATGGAAATAGCAAAACCGCTATCTGTATAAACATGAAAATATCTACACCGTGGTCTCTAAAAACATGGAAATAGCTAAACCGCTATCTCTATAAACATGGAAATATCTACAATGCTATCCCTATAAACCTGGAAATATCAACACCTTGATCTGTATAAACATGGAAATATTTACACCGCTATCTCTATAAACATGGAAATATCTACACCACCATCTGTATTAACATGAAAATATCTTCACTGCTATCTCTATAAACATGGGAATATCTACAATGCCATTTGTAAAAACATGGAAATACCTATACAGTCATCTGTATAAACATGGAAATATCTACACCACCATCTGTATAAACATGGAAATATCTACAATGCCATCTGTATACACATGGAAATACCTACACGGCAACCTGTGTAGATGGAAACATCAACACCGCCATCAGTACAAACATGGAAATATCTACACCGCTATCTGTATAAACATGGAAATATCTACACTGCGGTCTGTATAAACATGGAAATTTCTACACCGCGGTCTGTACAAACATGGAAATAGCTAAACCGCTATATGTATAAACGTGGAATTATCTACACTGCCATCTCTATAAACCTGGAAATATCTACACCGTGATCTGTATAAACATGGAAATATTTACACTGCTATCTGTATAAACATGGAAATATCTACACAGTTATCTGTATAAATATGGAAATATCTACACCGCTATCTCTATAAACATGGAAATATCTACACCGCCATCTGTATAAACATGGAAATATCTACACTGCTATCTCTATAAACATGGAAATATCTACAATGCCATCTGTAAAAACATGGAAATACCTATACAGTCATCTGTATAAACATGGAAATACCTACACCACCATCTGTATAAACATGGAAATATCTACAAAGCCATCTGTATACACATGGAAATACCTACACGGCAATCTGTGTATAGATGGAAACATCAACACCGCCATCTGTACAAACATGGAAATATCAACTCCGCTATCTGTATAAACATGGAAATATCTACACTGCGGTCTGTATAAACATGGAAATTTCTACACCGGTATCTGTATAAACATGGAAATATCTACAACACGATCTGTATAAACATGGAAATATTTACACCGCTATCTGTATAATCATGGAAATATCTACACCGCTATCTCTATAAACATGGAAATATCTACAAAGCCATCTGTATAAACATGGAAATACCTACACAGTCATGTGTAGGAACATGGAAAAATCTACACTGCCATCTTTATAAACGTGGAAATGTCTACAGAGCCCTCTGTATAAATATGGAAATATCTGCATAGGAATCTGTATAACCATGGAAATATCTGCACCGCTATCTGTATAAACATGGAAATACCTACACCGCTGTCTCTATAAACATGGAAATATGTACACCGCTATGTGTATAAACATGGAAATATCTCCACTGCTGTCTGTATAAACATGGAAATATCTACACCGCGATCTGTATAAACCTGGAAGTATCTACACCGCTATCTGTATAAACATGGAAATATCTACACAGCTATCTCTGTAAATATGGAAATACCTACGCCGCCATCAGTATAAACATGGAAATACCTACAAAGTCATCTGTATAAACATGGAAATACCTATACAGCCATCTGTATAAACATGGAAATATCTACACAGCCATCTGTATATCCATGGAAATATCTACACCGCTATCTGAATAAACATGGAAATATCTACACCGCCTTCTACATATCCATGGAAATATCTGCGCCGCCTTCTGTATAAACATGGAAATATCTACACGGTCATCTGTGTATAGATGGAAATATCAACACCGCCATCTGTACAAACATGGAAATATCTGCACCGCTATCTGTATAAACATGGAAATATCTACACCGCAGTCTGTATAAACATGGAAATATCTACACAGCCAACTGTATATACATGGAAATATCTACACCGCTATCTGTATAAACATTGAAATATCTACACCGCCTTCTACATATCCATGGAAATATCTGTGCGGCCTTCTGCATGAACATGGAAATATCTACACCGACATCTGTGTATAGATGGAAATATCAACACCGCCATCTGTACAAACATGGAAATATCTGCACCGCTATCTGTATAAACATGGAAATATCTACACCGCGGTCTGTAGAAACATGGAAATAGCTAAACCGCTATCTGTATAAACATGGAAATATCTACACTGCTATCTCTATAAACCTGGAAATATCTACACCGTGATCTGTATAAACATGGAAATATTTACACCGCTATCTGTATAAACATGGAAATATCTACACCGTTATCTGTATAAATATGGAAATATCTACACCGCTATCTCTATAAGCATGGAAATATCTACACCGACATCTGTATAAACTTAGAAATATCTACAATGCCATCTGTATAAACATGGAAATACCTACACGGCAATCTGTGTATAGATGGAAACATCAACACCGCCATCTGTACAAACATGGAAATATCTACACTGCGGTCTTTATAAACATGGAAATATCTACACCGTTATCTGTATAAATATGGAAATATCTACACCGCTATCTCTATAAACATGGAAATATCTACACCGCCCTCTGTATAAACATGGAAATATCTACACTGCTATCTCTATAAACCTGGAAATATCTACAATGCCATCTGTAAAAACATGGAAATACCTATACAGTCATCTGTATAAACATGGAAATATCTACACCACCATCTGTATAAACTTGGAAATATCTACAATGCCATCAGTATACACATGGAAATACCTACACGGCAATCTGTGTATAGATGGAAACATCAACACCGCCATCTGTACAATCATGGAAATATCTACACCGCTATCTGTATAAACATGGAGATATCTACACTGCGGTCTGTATAAACATGGAAATTTCTACACCGTTATCTGTATAAACATGGAAATATCTACACCACGATCTGTATAAACTTGGAAATATTTAGACCGCTATCTGTATAAACATGGAAATATCTACACCGCTATCTCTATAAACATGGAAATATCTACAAAGCCATCTGTATAAACATGGAAATACCTACAAAGTCATGTGTAGGAACATGGAAAAATCTACACTGCCATCTGTATAAACATGGAAATATCTACAGAGCCCTCTGTATAAATATGGAAATATCTGCATAGGCATCAGTATAAACATGGAAATGTCTGCACCGCTATCTGTATAAACATGGAAATACCTACACCGCTGTCTCTATAAACATGGAAATAAGTACACCGCTATGTGTATAAACATGGAAATATCTCCACTGCTGTCTGTATAAACATGGAAATATCTACACCGCGATCTGTATAAACATGGAAATACCTACACCGCTATCTGTATAAACATGGAAATATCTACACAGCTATCTCTGTAAACATGGAAATACCTACACCGCCATCTGCATAAACATGGAAATATCTACACAGCCATCTGTATTAACATGGAAACATCTTCACAGACATCTGTATATACATGGAAATAGCTACAACGGTATCTGTATAAACATGGAAATATCTACACCGCCTTCTACATATCCATGGAAATATCTGCGCCGCCTTCTGTATAAACAAGGGAATATCTACACGGTCATCTGTGTATAGATGGAAATATCAACACCGCCATCTGTACAAACATGGAAATATCTGCACCGCTAACTGTATAAACATGGAAATATCTACACCGCGGTCTGTACAAACATGGAAATAGCTAAACCGCTATCTGTATAAACATGGAAATATCTACACTGCTATCTCTATAAACCTGGAAATATCTACACCGTGATCTGTATAAACATGGAAATATTTACACCGCTATCTGTATAAACATGGAAATATCTACACCGTTATCTGTATAAATATGGAAATATCTACACCGCTATCTCTATAAACATGGAAATATCTACACCGCCCTCTGTATAAACATGGAAATATCTACACTGCTATCTCTATAAACCTGGAAATATCTACAATGCCATCTGTAAAAACATGGAAATACCTATACAGTCATCTGTATAAACATGGAAATATCTACACCACCATCTGTATAAACTTGGAAATATCTACAATGCCATCTGTATACACATGGAAATACCTACACGGCAATCTGTGTATAGATGGAAACATCAACACCGCCATCTGTACAAACATGGAAATATCTACACCGCTATCTGTATCAACATGGAAATATCTACACTGCGGTCTGTATAAACATGGAAATTTCTACACCGTTATCTGTATAAACATGGAAATATCTACACCACGATCTGTATAAACTTGGAAATATTTACACCGCTATCTGAATAAACATGGAAATATCTACACCGCTATCTCTATAAACATGGAAATATCTACAAAGCCATCTGTATAAACATGGAAATACCTTCAAAGTCATGTGTAGGAACATGGAAAAATCTACACTGCCATCTGTATAAACATGGAAATATCTACAGAGCCCTCTGTATAAATTTGAAAATATCTGCATAGGCATCAGTATAAACATGGAAATGTCTGCACCGCTATCTGTATAAACATGGAAATACCTACACCGCTGTCTCTATAAACATGGAAATAAGTACACCGCTATGTGTATAAACATGGAAATATCTCCACTGCTGTCTGTATAAACATGGAAATATCTACACCGCGATCTGTATAAACATGGAAATATCTACACCGCTATCTGTATAAACATGGAAATATCTACACAGCTATCTCTATAAACATGGAAATACCTACACCGCCATCTGCATAAACATGGAAATATCTACACAGCCATCTGTATTAACATGGAAACATCTTCACAGCCATCTGTATATACATGGAAATATCTACACCGCTATCTGTATAAACATGGAAATATCTACACCGCCTTCTACATATCCATGGAAATATCTGCGCCGCCTTCTGTAAAAACATGGAAATATCTACACGGTCATCTGTGTATAGATGGAAATATCAACACCGCCATCTGTACAAACATGGAAATATCTGCACCGCTAACTGTATAAACATGGAAATATCTACACCGCGGACTGTACAAACATGGAAATAGCTAAACCGCTATCTGTATAAACATGGAAATATCTACACTGCTATCTCTATAAACCTGGAAATATCTACACCGTGATCTGTATAAACATGGAAATATCTACACCACTATCTGTATAAACATGGAAATATCTACACCGTTATCTGCATAAATATGGAAATATCTACACCGCTATCTCTATACACATGGAAATATCTACACCGCCATCTGTGTAAACATGGAAATATCTACACTGCTATCTCTATAAACATGGAAATATCTACAATGCCATCTGTAAAAACATGGAAATACCTATACAGTCATCTGTAAAAACATGGAAATAACTACACCACCATCTGTATAAACTTGGAAATATCTACAATGCCATCTGTATACACATGGAAATACCTACACGGCAATCTGTGTATAGATGGAAACATCAACACCGCCATCTGTACAAACATGGAAATATCTATACCGCTATCTCTATAAACATGGAAATATCTACACTGCGGTCTTTATAAACCTGGAAATTTCTACACCGGTATCTGTATAAACATGGAAATATCTACACCACGATCTGTATAAACTTGGAAATATTTACACCGCTATCTGTATAAACATGGAAATATCTACACCGCTATCTCTATAAACATGGAAATATCTACAAAGCCATCTGTATAAACATGGAAATACCTACAAATCATGTGTAGGAATATGGAAAATCTACACTGCCATCGGTATAAACATGGAAATATCTACAGAGCCCTCTGTATAAATATGGAAATATCTGCATAGGCATCAGTATAAACATGGAAATGTCTGCAACGCTGTCTGTATAAACATGGAAATACCTACACCGCTGTCTCTATAAACATGGAAATAAGTACACCGCTATGTGTATAAACATGGAAATATCTCCACTGCTGTCTGTATAAACATGGAAATATCTACACCGCGATCTGTATAAACCTGGAAATATCTACACCGTGATCTGTATAAACATGGAAATATGTACACTGCTATCTGTATAAACATGGAAATATCTACACCGTTATCTGTATAAATATGGAAATATCTAAACCGCTATCTCTATAAACATGGAAATATCTACACCGCCATCTGTATAAACATGGAAATATCTACACTGCTATCTCTATAAACCTGGAAATATCTACAATGCCATCTGTAAAAACATGGAAATACCTATACAGTCATCTGTATAAACATGGAAATATCTACACCACCATCTGTATAAACTTGGAAATATCTACAATGCCATCTGTATACACATGGAAATACCTACACGGCAATCTGTGTATAGATGGAAACATCAACACCGCCATCTGTACAAACATGGAAATATCTACACCGCTATCTGTATCAACATGGAAATATCTACACTGCGGTCTGTATAAACATGGAAATTTCTACACCGTTATCTGTATAAACATGGAAATATCTACACCACGATCTGTATGAACTTGGAAATATTTACACCTCTATCTATATAAACATGGAAATATCTACACCGCTATCTCTATAAACATGGAAATATCTACAAAGCCATCTGTATAAACATGGAAATACCTACAAAGTCATGTGTAGGAACATGGAAAAATCTACACTGCCATCTGTATAAACATGGAAATATCTACAGAGCCCTCTGTATAAATATGGAAATATCTGCATAGGCATCAGTATAAACATGGAAATGTCTGCACCGCTATCTGTATAAACATGGAAATATCTACACCGCGGTCTGTATAAACATGGAAATAGCTAAACCGCTATCTGTATAAACATGGAAATATCTACACTGCTTTCTCTATAAACCTGGAAATATCTACACCGTGATCTGTATAAACATGGAAATATTTGCACTGCTATCTGTATAAACATGGAAATATCTACACCGTTATCTGTATAAATATGGAAATATCTACACCGCTATCTCTATAAACATGGAAATATCTACACCGCCCTCTGTATAAACATGGAAATATCTACACTGCTATCTCTATAAACCTGGAAATATCTACAATGCCATCTGTAAAAACATGGAAATACCTATACAGTCATCTGTATAAACATGGAAATATCTACACCACCATCTGTATAAACTTGGAAATATCTACAATGCCATCTGTATACACATGGAAATACCTACACGGCAATCTGTGTATAGATGGAAACATCAACACCGCCATCTGTACAAACATGGAAATATCTACACCGCTATCTGTATAAACATGGAAATATCTACACTGCGGTCTGTATAAACATGGAAATTTCTACACCGTTATCTGTATAAACATGGAAATATCTACACCACGATCTGTATAAACTTGGAAATATTTACACCGCTATCTGTATAAACATGGAAATATCTACACCGCTATCTCTATAAACATGGAAATATCTACAAAGCCATCTGTATAAACATGAAAATACCTTCAAAGTCATGTGTAGGAACATGGAAAAATCTACACTGCCATCTGTATAAACATGGAAATATCTACAGAGCCCTCTGTATAAATATGGAAATATCTGCATAGGCATCAGTATAAACATGGAAATGTCTGCACCGCTATCTGTATAAACATGGAAATACCTACACCGCTGTCTCTATAAACATGGAAATAAGTACACCGCTATGTGTATAAACATGGAAATATCTCCACTGCTGTCTGTATAAACATGGAAATATCTACACCGCGATCTGTATAAACATGGAAATATCTACACTGCTATCTGTATAAACATGGAAATATCTACACAGCTATCTCTATAAACATGGAAATACCTACACCGCCATCTGCATAAACATGGAAATATCTACAAAGCCATCTGTATTAACATGGAAACATCTTCACAGCCATCTGTATATACATGGAAATAGCTACAACGGTATCTGTATAAACATGGAAATATCTACACCGCCTTCTACATATCCATGGAAATATCTGCGCCGCCTTCTGTATAAACATGGAAATATCTACACGGTCATGTGTGTATAGATGGAAATATCAACACCGCCATCTGTACAAACATGGAAATATCTGCACCGCTAACTGTATAAACATGGAAATATCTACACTGCGGTCTGTACAAACATGGAAATAGCTAAACCGCTATCTGTATAAACATGGAAATATCTACACTGCTATCTCTATAAACCTGGAAATATCTACACCGTGATCTGTATAAACATGGAAATATTTACACCGCTATCTGTATAAACATGGAAATATCTACACCGTTATCTGTATAAATATGGAAATATCTAAACCGCTATCTCTATACACATGGAAATATCTAGACCGCCATCTGTATAAACATGGAAATATCCACACTGCTATCTCTATAAACCTGGAAATATCTACAATGCCATCTGTAAAAACATGGAAATACCAATAGAGTCATCTGTATAAACATGGAAATATCTACACCACCATCTGTATAAACTTGGAAATATCTACAATGCCATCTGTATACACATGGAAATACCTACACGGCAATCTGTGTATAGATGGAAACATCAACACCGCCATCTGTACAAACATGGAAATATCTACACCGCTATCTGTATAAACATGGAAATATCTACACTGCGGTCTGTATAAACATGGAAATTTCTACACCGTTATCTGTATAAACATGGAAATATCTACACCACGATCTGTATAAACTTGGAAATATTTACACCGCTATCTGTATAAACATGGAAATATCTACATCGCTATCTCTATAAACATGGAAATATCTACAAAGCCATCTGTATAAACATGGAAATACCTACAAAGTCATGTGTAGGAACATGGAAAAATCTACACTGCCATCTGTATAAACATGGAAATATCTACAGAGCCCTCTGTATAAATATGGAAATATCTGCATAGGCATCAGTATAAACATGGAAATGTCTGCACCGCTATCTGTATAAACATGGAAATACCTACACCGCTGTCTCTATAAACATGGAAATAAATACACCGCTATGTGTACAAACATGGAAATATCTCCACTGCTGTCTGTATAAACATGGAAATATCTACACCGCGATCTGTATAAACATGGAAATATCTACACCGCTATCTGTATAAACATGGAAATACCTACTCAGCTATCTCTATAAACATGGAAATACCTACACCGCCATCTGCATAAACATGGAAATATCTACACAGCCATCTGTATTAACATGGAAACATCTTCACAGCCATCTGTATATACATGGAAATAGCTACAACGGTATCTGTATAAACATGGAAATATCTACACCGCCTTCTACATATCCATGGAAATATCTGCGCCACCTTCTGTATAAACATGGAAATATCTACACGGTCATCTGTGTATAGATGGAAATATCAACACCGCCATCTGTACAAACATGGAAATATCTGCACCGCTAACTGTATAAACATGGAAATATCTACACCGCGGTCTGTACAAACATGGAAATAGCTAAACCGCTATATGTATAAACATGGAAATATCTACACTGCTATCTCTATAAACCTGGAAATATCTACACCGTGATCTGTATAAACATGGAAATATTTACACCGCTGTCTGTATAAACATGGAAATATCTACACCGTTATCTGTATAAATATGGAAATATCTACACCGCTATCTCTATACACATGGAAATATCTACACCGCCATCTGTATAAACATGGAAATATCTACACTGCTATCTCTATAAACCTGGAAATATCTACAATGCCATCTGTAAAAACATGGAAATACCTATACATTCATCTGTATAAACATGGAAATATCTACACCACCATCTGTATAAACTTGGAAATATCTACAATGCCATCTGTATACACATGGAAATACCTACACGGCAATCTGTGTATAGATGGAAACATCAACACCGCCATCTGTACAAACATGGAAATATCTACACCGCTATCTGTATAAACATGGAAATATCTACACCGTTATCTGCATAAATATGGAAATATCTACACCGCTATCTCTATACACATGGAAATATCTACACCGCCATCTGTATAAACATGGAAATATCTACACTGCAATCTCTATAAACCTGGAAATATCTACACCGTGATCTGTATAAATGTGGAAATATTTACACCGCTATCTGTATAAACATGGAAATATCTACACCGTTATCTGCATAAATATGGAAATATCTACACCGCTATCTCTATACACATGGAAATATCTACACCGCCATCTGTATAAACATGGAAATATCTACACTGCTATCTCTATAAACATGGAAATATCTACAATGCCATCTGTAAAAACATGGAAATACCTATACAGTCATCTGTAAAAACATGGAAATATCTACACCACCATCTGTATAAACTTGGAAATATCTACAATGCCATCTGTATACACATGGAAATACCTACACGGCAATCTGTGTATAGATGGAAACATCAACACCGCCATCTGTACAAACATGGAAATATCTACACCGCTATCTCTATAAACATGGAAATATCTACACTGCGGTCTTTATAAACCTGGAAATTTCTACACCGGTATCTGTATAAACATGGAAATATCTACACCACGATCTGTATAAACTTGGAAATATTTACACCGCTATCTGTATAAACATGGAAATATCTACACCGCTATCTCTATAAACATGGAAATATCTACAAAGCCATCTGTATAAACATGGAAATACCTACAAATCATGTGTAGGAATATGGAAAATCTACACTGCCATCAGTATAAACATGGAAATATCTACAGAGCCCTCTGTATAAATATGGAAATATCTGCATAGGCATCAGTATAAAGATGGAAATGTCTGCACCGCTGTCTGTATAAACATGGAAATACCTACACCGCTGTCTCTATAAACATGGAAATAAGTACACCGCTATGTGTATAAACATGGAAATATCTCCACTGCTGTCTGTATTAACATGGAAATAACTACACCGCGATCTGTATAAACATGGAAATATCTACACCGTTATCTGTATAAACATGGAAATATCTACACAGCTATCTCTATAAACATGGAAATACCTACACCGCCATCTGCATAAACATGGAAATATCTACACAGCCATCTGTATTAACATGGAAACATCTTCACAGCCATCTGTATATACATGGAAATAGCTACAACGGTATCTGTATAAACATGGAAATATCTACACCGCCTTCTACATATCCATGGAAATATCTGCGCCGCCTTCTGTATAAACATGGAAATATCTACACGGTCATCTGTGTACAGATGGAAATATCAACACCGCCATCTGTACAAACATGGAAATATCTGCACCGCTAACTGTATAAACATGGAAATATCTACACCGCGGTCTGTATAAACATGGAAATAGCTAAACCGCTATCTGTATAAACATGGAAATATCTACACTGCTTTCTCTATAAACCTGGAAATATCTACACTGTGATCTGTATAAACATGGAAATATTTACACTGCTATCTGTATAAACATGGAAATATCTACACCGTTATCTGTATAAATATGGAAATATCTAAACCGCTATCTCTATAAACATGGAAATATCTAAACCGCCATCTGTATAAACATGGAAATATCTACACTGCTATCTCTATAAACCTGGAAATATCTACAATGCCATCTGTAAAAACATGGAAATACCTATACAGTCATATGTATAAACATGGAAATATCTACACCACCATCTGTATAAACTTGGAAATATCTACAATGCCATCTGTATACACATGGAAATACCTACACGGCAATCTGTGTATAGATGGAAACATCAACACCGCCATCTGTACAAACATGGAAATATCTACACCGCTATCTGTATAAACATGGAAATTTCTACACTGCGGTCTGTATAAACATGGAAATTTCTACACCGTTATCTGTATAAACATGGAAATATCTACACCACGATCTGTATAAACTTGGAAATATTTACACCGCTATCTGTATAAACATGGAAATATCTACACCGCTATCTCTATAAACATGGAAATATCTACAAAGCCATCTGTATAAACATGGAAATACCTTCAAAGTCATGTGTAGGAACATGGAAAAATCTACACTGCCATCTGTATAAACATGGAAATATCTACAGAGCCCTCTGTATAAATATGGAAATATCTGCATAGGCATCAGTATAAACATGGAAATGTCTGCACCGCTATCTGTATAAACATGGAAATACCTACACCGCTGTCTCTATAAACATGGAAATAAGTACACCGCTATGTGTATAAACATGGAAATATCTCCACTGCTGTCTGTATAAACATGGAAATATCTACACCGCGATCTGTATAAACATGGAAATATCTACACCGCTATCTGTATAAACATGGAAATATCTACACAGCTATCTCTATAAACATGGAAATACCTACACCGCCATCTGCATAAACATGGAAATATCTACAAAGCCATCTGTATTAACATGGAAACATCTTCACAGCCATCTGTATATACATGGAAATAGCTACAACGGTATCTGTATAAACATGGAAATATCTACACCGCCTTCTACATATCCATGGAAATATCTGCGCCGCCTTCTGTATAAACATGGAAATATCTACACGGTCATCTGTGTATTGATGGAAATATCAACACCGCCATCTGTACAAACATGGAAATATCTGCACCGCTAACTGTATAAACATGGAAATATCTACACTGCGGTCTGTACAAACATGGAAATAGCTAAACCGCTATCTGTATAAACATGGAAATATCTACACTGCTATCTCTATAAACCTGGAAATATCTACACCGTGATCTGTATAAACATGGAAATATTTACACTGCTATCTGTATAAACATGGAAATATCTACACCGTTATCTGTATAAATATGGAAATATCTAAACCGCTATCTCTATAAACATGGAAATATCTACACCGCCATCTGTATAAACATGGAAATATCTACACTGCTATCTCTATAAACCTGGAAATATCTACAATGCCATCTGTAAAAACATGGAAATACCTATACAGTCATCTGTATAAACATGGAAATATCTACACCACCATCTGTATAAACTTGGAAATATCTACAATGCCATCTGTATACACATGGAAATACCTACACGGCAATCTGTGTATAGATGGAAACATCAACACCGCCATCTGTACAAACATGGAAATATCTACACCGCTATCTGTATCAACATGGAAATATCTACACTGCGGTCTGTATAAACATGGAAATTTCTACACCGTTATCTGTATAAACATGGAAATATCTACACCACGATCTGTATAAACTTGGAAATATTTACACCGCTATCTGTATAAACATGGAAATATCTACACCGCTATCTCTATAAACATGGAAATATCTACAAAGCCATCTGTATAAACATGGAAATACCTTCAAAGTCATGTGTAGGAACATGGAAAAATCTACACTGCCATCTGTATAAACATGGAAATATCTACAGAGCCCTCTGTATAAATTTGAAAATATCTGCATAGGCATCAGTATAAACATGGAAATGTCTGCACCGCTATCTGTATAAACATGGAAATACCTACACCGCTGTCTCTATAAACATGGAAATAAGTACACCGCTATGTGTATAAACATGGAAATATCTCCACTGCTGTCTGTATAAACATGGAAATATCTACACCGCGATCTGTATAAACATGGAAATATCTACACCGCTATCTGTATAAACATGGAAATATCTACACAGCTATCTCTATAAACATGGAAATACCTACACCGCCATCTGCATAAACATGGAAATATCTACACAGCCATCTGTATTAACATGGAAACATCTTCACAGCCATCTGTATATACATGGAAATAGCTACAACGGTATCTGTATAAACATGGAAATATCTACACCGCCTTCTACATATCCATGGAAATATCTGCGCCGCCTTCTGTATAAACATGGAAATATCTACACGGTCATCTGTGTATAGATGGAAATATCAACACCGCCATCTGTACAAACATGGAAATATCTGCACCGCTAACTGTATAAACATGGAAATATCTACACCGCGGTCTGCACAAACATGGAAATAGCTAAACCGCTATCTGTATAAACATGGAAATATCTACACTGCTATCTCTATAAACCTGGAAATATCTACACCGTGATCTGTATAAACATGGAAATATTTACACCGCTATCTGTATAAACATGGAAATATCTACACCGTTATCTGCATAAATATGGAAATATCTACACCGCTATCTCTATACACATGGAAATATCTACACCGCCATCTGTATAAACATGGAAATATCTACACTGCTATCTCTATAAACATGGAAATATCTACAATGCCATCTGTAAAAACATGGAAATACCAATAGAGTCATCTGTATAAACATGGAAATATCTACACCACCATCTGTATAAACTTGGAAATATCTACAATGCCATCTGTATACACATGGAAATACCTACACGGCAATCTGTGTATAGATGGAAACATCAACACCGCCATCTGTACAAACATGGAAATATCTACACCGCTATCTGTATAAACATGGAAATATCTACACTGCGGTCTGTATAAACATGGAAATTTCTACACCGTTATCTGTATAAACATGGAAATATCTACACCACGATCTGTATAAACTTGGAAATATTTACACCGCTATCTGTATAAACATGGAAATATCTACATCGCTATCTCTATAAACATGGAAATATCTACAAAGCCATCTGTATAAACATGGAAATACCTACAAAGTCATGTGTAGGAACATGGAAAAATCTACACTGCCATCTGTATAAACATGGAAATATCTACAGAGCCCTCTGTATAAATATGGAAATATCTGCATAGGCATCAGTATAAACATGGAAATGTCTGCACCGCTATCTGTATAAACATGGAAATACCTACACCGCTGTCTCTATAAACATGGAAATAAATACACCGCTATGTGTACAAACATGGAAATATCTCCACTGCTGTCTGTATAAACATGGAAATATCTACACCGCGATCTGTATAAACATGGAAATATCTACACCGCTATCTGTATAAACATGGAAATACCTACTCAGCTATCTCTATAAACATGGAAATACCTACACCGCCATCTGCATAAACATGGAAATATCTACACAGCCATCTGTATTAACATGGAAACATCTTCACAGCCATCTGTATATACATGGAAATAGCTACAACGGTATCTGTATAAACATGGAAATATCTACACCGCCTTCTACATATCCATGGAAATATCTGCGCCACCTTCTGTATAAACATGGAAATATCTACACGGTCATCTGTGTATAGATGGAAATATCAACACCGCCATCTGTACAAACATGGAAATATCTGCACCGCTAACTGTATAAACATGGAAATATCTACACCGCGGTCTGTACAAACATGGAAATAGCTAAACCGCTATATGTATAAACATGGAAATATCTACACTGCTATCTCTATAAACCTGGAAATATCTACACCGTGATCTGTATAAACATGGAAATATTTACACCGCTGTCTGTATAAACATGGAAATATCTACACCGTTATCTGTATAAATATGGAAATATCTACACTGCTATCTCTATACACATGGAAATATCTACACCGCCATCTGTATAAACATGGAAATATCTACACTGCTATCTCTATAAACCTGGAAATATCTACAATGCCATCTGTAAAAACATGGAAATACCTATACATTCATCTGTATAAACATGGAAATATCTACACCACCATCTGTATAAACTTGGAAATATCTACAATGCCATCTGTATACACATGGAAATACCTACACGGCAATCTGTGTATAGATGGAAACATCAACACCGCCATCTGTACAAACATGGAAATATCTACACCGCTATCTGTATAAACATGGAAATATCTACACCGTTATCTGCATAAATATGGAAATATCTACACCGCTATCTCTATACACATGGAAATATCTACACCGCCATCTGTATAAACATGGAAATATCTACACTGCAATCTCTATAAACCTGGAAATATCTACACCGTGATCTGTATAAACGTGGAAATATTTACACCGCTATCTGTATAAACATGGAAATATCTACACCGTTATCTGCATAAATATGGAAATATCTACACCGCTATCTCTATACACATGGAAATATCTACACCGCCATCTGTATAAACATGGAAATATCTACACTGCTATCTCTATAAACATGGAAATATCTACAATGCCATCTGTAAAAACATGGAAATACCTATACAGTCATCTGTAAAAACATGGAAATATCTACACCACCATCTGTATAAACTTGGAAATATCTACAATGCCATCTGTATACACATGGAAATACCTACACGGCAATCTGTGTATAGATGGAAACATCAACACCGCCATCTGTACAAACATGGAAATATCTACACCGCTATCTCTATAAACATGGAAATATCTACACTGCGGTCTTTATAAACCTGGAAATTTCTACACCGGTATCTGTATAAACATGGAAATATCTACACCACGATCTGTATAAACTTGGAAATATTTACACCGCTATCTGTATAAACATGGAAATATCTACACCGCTATCTCTATAAACATGGAAATATCTACAAAGCCATCTGTATAAACATGGAAATACCTACAAATCATGTGTAGGAATATGGAAAATCTACACTGCCATCAGTATAAACATGGAAATATCTACAGAGCCCTCTGTATAAATATGGAAATATCTGCATAGGCATCAGTATAAAGATGGAAATGTCTGCACCGCTGTCTGTATAAACATGGAAATACCTACACCGCTGTCTCTATAAACATGGAAATAAGTACACCGCTATGTGTATAAACATGGAAATATCTCCACTGCTGTCTGTATTAACATGGAAATAACTACACCGCGATCTGTATAAACATGGAAATATCTACACCGTTATCTGTATAAACATGGAAATATCTACACAGCTATCTCTATAAACATGGAAATACCTACACCGCCATCTGCATAAACATGGAAATATCTACACAGCCATCTGTATTAACATGGAAACATCTTCACAGCCATCTGTATATACATGGAAATAGCTACAACGGTATCTGTATAAACATGGAAATATCTACACCGCCTTCTACATATCCATGGAAATATCTGCGCCGCCTTCTGTATAAACATGGAAATATCTACACGGTCATCTGTGTACAGATGGAAATATCAACACCGCCATCTGTACAAACATGGAAATATCTGCACCGCTAACTGTATAAACATGGAAATATCTACACCGCGGTCTGTATAAACATGGAAATAGCTAAACCGCTATCTGTATAAACATGGAAATATCTACACTGCTTTCTCTATAAACCTGGAAATATCTACACTGTGATCTGTATAAACATGGAAATATTTACACTGCTATCTGTATAAACATGGAAATATCTACACCGTTATCTGTATAAATATGGAAATATCTAAACCGCTATCTCTATAAACATGGAAATATCTAAACCGCCATCTGTATAAACATGGAAATATCTACACTGCTATCTCTATAAACCTGGAAATATCTACAATGCCATCTGTAAAAACATGGAAATACCTATATAGTCATATGTATAAACATGGAAATATCTACACCACCATCTGTATAAACTTGGAAATATCTACAATGCCATCTGTATACACATGGAAATACCTACACGGCAATCTGTGTATAGATGGAAACATCAACACCGCCATCTGTACAAACATGGAAATATCTACACCGCTATCTGTATAAACATGGAAATTTCTACACTGCGGTCTGTATAAACATGGAAATTTCTACACCGTTATCTGTATAAACATGGAAATATCTACACCACGATCTGTATAAACTTGGAAATATTTACACCGCTATCTGTATAAACATGGAAATATCTACACCGCTATCTCTATAAACATGGAAATATCTACAAAGCCATCTGTATAAACATGGAAATACCTTCAAAGTCATGTGTAGGAACATGGAAAAATCTACACTGCCATCTGTATAAACATGGAAATATCTACAGAGCCCTCTGTATAAATATGGAAATATCTGCATAGGCATCAGTATAAACATGGAAATGTCTGCACCGCTATCTGTATAAACATGGAAATACCTACACCGCTGTCTCTATAAACATGGAAATAAGTACACCGCTATGTGTATAAACATGGAAATATCTCCACTGCTGTCTGTATAAACATGGAAATATCTACACCGCGATCTGTATAAACATGGAAATATCTACACCGCTATCTGTATAAACATGGAAATATCTACACAGCTATCTCTATAAACATGGAAATACCTACACCGCCATCTGCATAAACATGGAAATATCTACAAAGCCATCTGTATTAACATGGAAACATCTTCACAGCCATCTGTATATACATGGAAATAGCTACAACGGTATCTGTATAAACATGGAAATATCTACACCGCCTTCTACATATCCATGGAAATATCTGCGCCGCCTTCTGTATAAACATGGAAATATCTACACGGTCATCTGTGTATTGATGGAAATATCAACACCGCCATCTGTACAAACATGGAAATATCTGCACCGCTAACTGTATAAACATGGAAATATCTACACTGCGGTCTGTACAAACATGGAAATAGCTAAACCGCTATCTGTATAAACATGGAAATATCTACACTGCTATCTCTATAAACCTGGAAATATCTACACCGTGATCTGTATAAACATGGAAATATTTACACTGCTATCTGTATAAACATGGAAATATCTACACCGTTATCTGTATAAATATGGAAATATCTAAACCGCTATCTCTATAAACATGGAAATATCTACACCGCCATCTGTATAAACATGGAAATATCTACACTGCTATCTCTATAAACCTGGAAATATCTACAATGCCATCTGTAAAAACATGGAAATACCTATACAGTCATCTGTATAAACATGGAAATATCTACACCACCATCTGTATAAACTTGGAAATATCTACAATGCCATCTGTATACACATGGAAATACCTACACGGCAATCTGTGTATAGATGGAAACATCAACACCGCCATCTGTACAAACATGGAAATATCTACACCGCTATCTGTATCAACATGGAAATATCTACACTGCGGTCTGTATAAACATGGAAATTTCTACACCGTTATCTGTATAAACATGGAAATATCTACACCACGATCTGTATAAACTTGGAAATATTTACACCGCTATCTGTATAAACATGGAAATATCTACACCGCTATCTCTATAAACATGGAAATATCTACAAAGCCATCTGTATAAACATGGAAATACCTTCAAAGTCATGTGTAGGAACATGGAAAAATATACACTGCCATCTGTATAAACATGGAAATATCTACAGAGCCCTCTGTATAAATTTGAAAATATCTGCATAGGCATCAGTATAAACATGGAAATGTCTGCACCGCTATCTGTATAAACATGGAAATACCTACACCGCTGTCTCTATAAACATGGAAATAAGTACACCGCTATGTGTATAAACATGGAAATATCTCCACTGCTGTCTGTATAAACATGGAAATATCTACACCGCGATCTGTATAAACATGGAAATATCTACACCGCTATCTGTATAAACATGGAAATATCTACACAGCTATCTCTATAAACATGGAAATACCTACACCGCCATCTGCATAAACATGGAAATATCTACACAGCCATCTGTATTAACATGGAAACATCTTCACAGCCATCTGTATATACATGGAAATAGCTACAACGGTATCTGTATAAACATGGAAATATCTACACCGCCTTCTACATATCCATGGAAATATCTGCGCCGCCTTCTGTATAAACATGGAAATATATACACGGTCATCTGTGTATAGATGGAAATATCAACACCGCCATCTGTACAAACATGGAAATATCTGCACCGCTAACTGTATAAACATGGAAATATCTACACCGCGGTCTGCACAAACATGGAAATAGCTAAACCGCTATCTGTATAAACATGGAAATATCTACACTGCTATCTCTATAAACCTGGAAATATCTACACCGTGATCTGTATAAACATGGAAATATTTACACCGCTATCTGTATAAACATGGAAATATCTACACCGTTATCTGCATAAATATGGAAATATCTACACCGCTATCTCTATACACATGGAAATATCTACACCGCCATCTGTTTAAACATGGAAATATCTACACTGCTATCTCTATAAACATGGAAATATCTACAATGCCATCTGTAAAAACATGGAAATACCTATACAGTCATCTGTAAAAACATGGAAATATCTACACCACCATCTGTATAAACTTGGAAATATCTACAATGCCATCTGTATACACATGGAAATACCTACACGGCAATCTGTGTATAGATGGAAACATCAACACCGCCATCTGTACAAACATGGAAATATCTACACCGCTATCTGTATCAACATGGAAATTTCTACACTGCGGTCTGTATAAACCTGGAAATTTCTACACCGTTATCTGTATAAACATGGAAATATCTACACCACGATCTGTATAAACTTGGAAATATTTACACCGCTATCTGTATAAACATGGAAATATCTACACCGCTATCTCTATAAACATGGAAATATCTACAAAGCCATCTGTATAAACATGGAAATACCTTCAAAGTCATATGTAGGAAAATGGAAAAATCTACACTGCCATCTCTATAAACATGGAAATATCTACAGAGCCCTCTGTATAAATTTGAAAATATCTGCATAGGCATCAGTATAAACATGGAAATGTCTGCACCGCTATCTGTATAAACATGGAAATACCTACACCGCTGTCTCTATAAACATGGAAATAAGTACACCGCTATGTGTATAAACATGGAAATATCTCCACTGCTGTCTGTATAAACATGGAAATATCTACACCGCGATCTGTATAAACATGGAAATATCTACACCGCTATCTGTATAAACATGGAAATATCTACACAGCTATCTCTATAAACATGGAAATACCTACACCGCCATCTGCATAAACATGGAAATATCTACACAGCCATCTGTATTAACATGGAAACATCTTCACAGCCATCTGTATATACATGGAAATAGCTACAACGGTATCTGTATAAACATGGAAATATCTACACCGCCTTCTACATATCCATGGAAATATCTGCGCCGCCTTCTGTATAAACATGGAAATATCTACACGGTCATCTGTGTATAGATGGAAATATCAACACCGCCATCTGTACAAACATGGAAATATCTGCACCGCTAACTGTATAAACATGGAAATATCTACACCGCGGTCTGTACAAACATGGAAATAGCTAAACCGCTATCTGTATAAACATGGAAATATCTACACTGCTATCTCTATAAACCTGGAAATATCTACACCGTGATCTGTATAAACATGGAAATATTTACACCGCTATCTGCATAAACATGGAAATATCTACACCGTTATCTGCATAAATATGGAAATATCTACACCGCTATCTCTATACACATGGAAATATCTACACTGCCATCTGTATAAACATGGAAATGTCTACACTGCTATCTCTATAAACATGGAAATATCTACAATGCCATCTGTAAAAACATGGAAATACCTATACAGTCATCTGTAAAAACATGGAAATATCTACACCACCATCTGTATAAACTTGGAAATATCTACAATGCCATCTGTATACACATGGAAATACCTACACGGCAATCTGTGTATAGATGGAAACATCAACACCGCCATCTGTACAAACATGGAAATATCTACACCGCTATCTGTATCAACATGGAAATTTCTACACTGCGGTCTGTATAAACCTGGAAATTTCTACACCGTTATCTGTATAAACATGGAAATATCTACACCACGATCTGTATAAACTTGGAAATATTTACACCGCTATCTGTATAAACATGGAAATATCTACACCGCTATCTCTATAAACATGGAAATATCTACAAAGCCATCTGTATAAACATGGAAATACCTTCAAAGTCATATGTAGGAACATGGAAAAATCTACACTGCCATCTCTATAAACATGGAAATATCTACAGAGCCCTCTGTATAAATTTGAAAATATCTGCATAGGCATCAGTATAAACATGGAAATGTCTGCACCGCTATCTGTATAAACATGGAAATACCTACACCGCTGTCTCTATAAACATGGAAATAAGTACACCGTTATGTGTATAAACATGGAAATATCTCCACTGCTGTCTGTATAAACATGGAAATATCTACACCGCGATCTGTATAAACATGGAAATATCTACACCGCTATCTGTATAAACATGGAAATATCTACACAGCTATCTCTATAAACATGGAAATACCTACACCGCCATCTGCATAAACATGGAAATATCTACACAGCCATCTGTATTAACATGGAAACATCTTCACAGCCATCTGTATATACATGGAAATAGCTACAACGGTATCTGTATAAACATGGAAATATCTACACCGCCTTCTACATATCCATGGAAATATCTGCGCCGCCTTCTGTATAAACATGGAAATATCTACACGGTCATCTGTGTATAGATGGAAATATCAACACCGCCATCTGTACAAACATGGAAATATCTGCACCGCTAACTGTATAAACATGGAAATATCTACACCGCGGTCTGTACAAACATGGAAATAGCTAAACCGCTATCTGTATAAACATGGAAATATCTACACTGCTATCTCTATAAACCTGGAAATATCTACACCGTGATCTGTATAAACATGGAAATATTTACACCGCTATCTGCATAAACATGGAAATATCTACACCGTTATCTGCATAAATATGGAAATATCTACACCGCTATCTCTATACACATGGAAATATCTACACTGCCATCTGTATAAACATGGAAATGTCTACACTGCTATCTCTATAAACATGGAAATATCTACAATGCCATCTGTAAAAACATGGAAATACCTATACAGTCATCTGTAAAAACATGGAAATATCTACACCACCATCTGTATAAACTTGGAAATATCTACAATGCCATCTGTATACACATGGAAATACCTACACGGCAATCTGTGTATAGATGGAAACATCAACACCGCCATCTGTACAAACATGGAAATATCTACACCGCTATCTCTATAAACATGGAAATATCTACACTGCGGTCTTTATAAACCTGGAAATTTCTACACCGGTATCTGTATAAACATGGAAATATCTACACCACGATCTGTATAAACTTGGAAATATTTACACCGCTATCTGTATAAACATGGAAATATCTACACCGCTATCTCTATAAACATGGAAATATCTACAAAGCCATCTGTATAAACATGGAAATACCTACAAATCATGTGTAGGAATATGGAAAATCTACACTGCCATCAGTATAAACATGGAAATATCTACAGAGCCCTCTGTATAAATATGGAAATATCTGCATAGGCATCAGTATAAACATGGAAATGTCTGCACCGCTGTCTGTATAAACATGGAAATACCTACACCGCTGTCTCTATAAACATGGAAATAAGTACACCGCTATGTGTATAAACATGGAAATATCTCCACTGCTGTCTGTATAAACATGGAAATATCTACACCGCGATCTGTATAAACATGGAAATATCTACACCGTTATCTGTATAAACATGGAAATATCTACACAGCTATCTCTATAAACATGGAAATACCTACACCGCCATCTGCATAAACATGGAAATATCTACACAGCCATCTGTATTAACATGGAAACATCTTCACAGCCATCTGTATATACATGGAAATAGCTACAACGGTATCTGTATAAACATGGAAATATCTACACCGCCTTCTACATATCCATGGAAATATCTGCGCCGCCTTCTGTATAAACATGGAAATATCTACACGGTCATCTGTGTATAGATGGAAATATCAACACCGCCATCTGTACAAACATGGAAATATCTGCACCGCTAACTGTATAAACATGGAAATATCTACACTGCGGTCTGTACAAACATGGAAATAGCTAAACCGCTATCTGTATAAACATGGAAATATCTACACTGCTATCTCTATAAACCTGGAAATATCTACACCGTGATCTGTATAAACATGGAAATATTTACACCGCTATCTGTATAAACATGGAAATATCTACACCGTTATCTGTATAAATATGGAAATATCTACACCGCTATCTCTATAAACATGGAAATATCTACACCGCCCTCTGTATAAACATGGAAATATCTACACTGCTATCTCTATAAACCTGTAAATATCTACAATGCCATCTGTAAAAACATGGAAATACCTATACAGTCATCTGTATAAACATGGAAATATCTACACCACCATCTGTATAAACTTGGAAATATCTACAATGCCATCTGTATACACATGGAAATACCTACACGGCAATCTGTGTATAGATGGAAACATCAACACCGCCATCTGTACAAACATGGAAATATCTACACCGCTATCTGTATCAACATGGAAATATCTACACTGCGGTCTGTATAAACATGGAAATTTCTACACCGTTATCTGTATAAACATGGAAATATCTACACCACGATCTGTATAAACTTGGAAATATTTACACCGCTATCTGTATAAACATGGAAATATCTACACCGCTATCTCTATAAACATGGAAATATCTACAAAGCCATCTGTATAAACATGGAAATACCTTCAAAGTCATGTGTAGGAACATGGAAAAATCTACACTGCCATCTGTATAAACATGGAAATATCTACAGAGCCCTCTGTATAAATTTGAAAACATCTGCATAGGCAGCAGTATAAACATGGAAATGTCTGCACCGCTATCTGTATAAACATGGAAATACCTACACCGCTGTCTCTATAAACATGGAAATAAGTACACCGCTATGTGTATAAACATGGAAATATCTCCACTGCTGTCTGTATAAACATGGAAATATCTACACCACGATCTGTATAAACATGGAAATATTTTCACCGCTATCTGTATAAACAAGGAAATAGCCACACCGCTATCTGTTGAAATATGGAAATATCTACACCGCCATCTGTAAAAATATGGAAATATCTACAGAGTAATCTGTATAAACATGGAAATATCTACACCTCCATCTGTATCAACATGGAAATATCTACACTGCCATCTGTATACACATGGAAATATCTACACAGCCATCTGTATAAACTTGGAAATATCTACACCGCTATCTCTGTAAACATGGATACACCTACACCGCAATCTGTATAAACTTGGAAATATCTACACAGCTATCTGTACAAACATTGAAATATCTACACCACTATCTGTATAAACTTGGAAATATCTACACCGCTATCTCTATAAACAAGGAAATATCTACACCCCCATCTGCATAAAAATAGAAATAACGAAACAGTCATCTGTATAAACATGGAAATATCTACACCACTATGTCTATAAACATGGAAACAACACCACTGCCGTCTGTATAAACTTGGAAATATCTACACAGCCATTTCTATAAACATGGAAATATCTACACCGCTATCTCTGTCAACATGGAAATACTTACACCGCAATCCGTATAAACATGGAAACATCCACACCGCTACCTGTATAAACATGGAAATATCTACATCGCTATCTGTATAAACATGAAAATATCTACATCGCTATCTGTATAAACCTGGAAATACCTACACCGCCATCTGTATAAACATGGAAATATGTCCACCACTATCTGTATAATCGTGGAAATATCTACATCGCTATCTGTATAAACATGGAAATATCTACACCTCCATCTGTATAAACATGGAAATATCTACACTTCCATCTGTATACACATGGAAATATCTACACAACCGTCTGTATAAACTTGGAAATCTCTACACCGCTATCTCTGTAAACATGGAAATAGTTACACCGCAATTCGAATTAACATGGAAACACCTACACCGCTACCTGTATAAACATGGAAATATCTACACCGCTATCTGTGTAAACATGGAAATATCTACAACGCTATCTGTATAAACATGGAAATATCTACACCGCAGTCTATATAAACATGGAAATATCTACACTGCTGTCTGTATAACCATGGAAATATCTCCACCTATATCTGTATAAGCATGGAAATATCTACACCATTATCTTTATAAACATGGAAATATTTACACCGCTATCTGCATAAACATGGAAATATCCACATCAATATCTGTATAAACATAGAAATATCTACATGGCTATCTCTATGAACATGGAAATATCTACACCGCCATCTGAATAAAAATGGAAATACCTACACGGTCATCTATATGAACATGGAAATATCTACACCACTATCTATATAAACATAGAAATATCTACATGGCTATCCCTATAAACATGGAAATATCTACACGGCCATCTTTATAAACATGAAAATATCTACAGAGTCATCTTTATAAACATGGAAATATCCACACCAATATCTGAATAAACATAGAAATATCTACACTGCCATCTGTATAAGCATGGAAATATCTACAGAGTCATCCCTATAAACGTGGAAATATCAACACCGCTATCTGTATAAACATGGAAATAGAAAATATCTACACAGCCATCTGTATACCCATGGTAATATCTACACAGCCATCTGCAGAAACATGGAAATATCTACACCGCTATCTGTATAAACATGGATAAACCTACACCGCAATCTGTATAAACATGGAAATATCTACACCGCTATCTGTATTAACATGGAAATATCTACAATGCTATGTGTGTAAACATGGAAATGTTTACACCGCTATCTGTCTAAACTTGGAAATATCTACACTGCTATCTGTGTAAAGATGGCAATATCTACACTGCTATCTGCGCAAATATGGAAATATCTACACCACTATGTCTGTAAACATGGAAATATCTACACCGCTATCCCTATAAACATGGAAATATCTACACTGCCACCTGTATAAACACGGAAATATCTACACCGCCACCTGTATAAACATGGAAATACTTACAAAGTTATCGGTATAAACATGGAAATATCTACACCGCCATCTGTATAAACATGGAAATATCTACACAGCCATGTGTATATACATGGAAATATCTACACCGCTATCTATATAAACATGGAAATAACTACACCGCTATCTGTATAAACATGGAAATAACTAAACTGCTACCTGTATAAACATGGAAATATCTACACCGATATCTATATTAACATGGAAATATCTTCACCGTGATCTGTATAAACATGGAAATATTTACACTTCTATCTGTATAAACATGGAAATATCTACACCGTTATCTGTATATACATGGAAATATCTACACCGCTATCTATATAAACATGGAAATAACTACACCGCTATCTGTATAAACATGGAAATGTCTACACCGCCATCTACATATCCATGGAAATATCTGCGCCGCCATCTGTATAAACATGGAAATATCTACACGGTCATCTGTCTATAGATGGAAATATCAACACCGCCATCTGTATAAACATGGAAATATCTACACCGCGGTCTGTATAAACATGGAAATATCTAAAACGCAATCTGTATAAACATGGAAATATCTACACCGCTATCACTATAAACATGGAAATATCTACACCGTGATCTTTATAAATATGGAAATATCTACACCGCTATCTCTATAAACATGGAAATATCTGCACCGCCATCTGCATAAACATGGAAATATCTACACTGCTATCTCTATAAACATAGAAATATCTACAATGCCACTTGAAAAAACATGGAAATACCTATACAGTCATCTGTATAAACATGGAAATCTCTACACCGCGTTCTGTATAAACATGGAAATACCTTAAATGCAATCTGTATAAACATGGAAATATCTACACCGCTATCTCTATTAACATGGAAATATCTACACCATGATCTGTATAAATATGGAAATATCTAAACCGCTATCTCTATAAACATGGAAATATCTACAGCGCCATCTGTATAAACATGGAAATATCTACATTGCTATCTCTATAAACATGGAAATATCTATAATGCCATCTGTAAAAACATGGAAATACCTATACAGTCAACTGTATAAACATGGAAATATCTACACCACCATCTGTATAAACATGGAAATATCTACAATGCCATCTGTATACACATGGAAATACCTACACGGCAATCTGTGTATAGATGGAAACATCAACACCGCCATCTCTTCAAACATGGAAATATCTACACCGCTATCCGTATAAACATGGAAATGTCTACACTGTGTTCTGTATAAACATGGAAATTTCTACACCGGTACCTGTATAAACATGGAAATATTTACACCACGATCTGTATAAACAGGGAAATATTTACAACGCTATCTGTATAAACATGGAAATATCTACACCGCTATCTCTATAAACATGGAAATATCTACAAAGCCATCTGTATAAACATGGAAATACCAACACAGTCATGTGCAGGAACATGGAAATATCTACACCGCGATTTGTATGAACATGGAAATATCTACACCGCGATCTGTATAAAGATGGAAATATCTACACCGCGATCTGTATAAACATGGAAATATCTACACCGTGATCTGTATAAATGTGGAAATATCTACACTGCCATCTCTATGAACATGGAAATATCTACACCCCTATCTCTATAAACATGGAAATATCCACACCGCTATCTCTATAAACATGGAAAAATCAACACCGCTATCTCTATGAACATGGAAATATCTACAACGCCATCTCTATAAACATGGAAATATCTACACCGCGATCAGTATAAACGTGGAAATATCTACACCGCTATCTCTATAAACATGGAAATATCTCCACTGCTATCTCTATAAACATCGAATTATCTACACCGCCATCTGTATAAACATGGAAATACTTACAAAGTTATCGGTATAAACATGGAAATATCTACACCACCATCTGTATAAACATGGAAATATCTACACAGCCATGTGTATATACATGGAAATATCTACACCGCAATCTATATAAACATGGAAATAACTACACCGCTATCTGTATAAACATGGAAATAACTAAACTGCTATCTGTATAAACATGGAAATATCTACACCGCTATCTATATTAACATGGAAATATCTTCACCGTGATCTGTATAAACATGGAAATATTTACACTTCTATCTGTATAAACATGGAAGTATCTACACCGTTATCTGTATATACATGGAAATATCTACACCGCTATCTATATAAACATGGAAATAACTACACCGCTATCTGTATAAACATGGAAATATCTACACCGCAATCTACATATCCATGGAAATATCTGCGCTGCCATCTGTATAAACATGGAAATATCTACACGGTCATCTGTGTATAGATGGAAATATCAACACCGCCATCTGTATAAACATGGAAATATCTACACCGCGGTCTGTATAAACATGGAAATATCTACACCGCTATCCGTATAAACATGGAAATATCTACACTGCGTTCTGTATAAACATGGAAATATCTACACCGGTATCTGTATAAACATGGAAATATCTACACCACGATCTGTATAAACAGGGAAATATTTACACCACTATCTGTATAAACATGGAAATATCTGCATCGCTATCTCTATAAACATGGAAATATATACAAAGTCATCTGTATAAACATGGAAATACCTACACAGTCATGTGTAGGAACATGGAAATATCTACACTGCCATCTGTATATACATGGAAATATCTACAGAGCCCTCTGTATAAATATGGAAATACCTGCATAGGCATCTGTATAAACATGGAAATATCTGCACCGCTATCTGTATAAACATGGAAATACCTACACCGCTGTCTCAATAAACATGGAAATATATACACCGCTATGTGTATAAACATGGAAATATCTACACAGCCATCTGTATATACATGGAAATATCTACACCGCTATCTGTATAAACATGGAAATAACTACACCGCTATTTGTATAAACAAGTAAATATCTACACCGTGATCTGTATAAACATGGAAATATCTACACCGCCATCTGTATAAACATGGAAATACTTACAAAGTTATCGGTATAAACATGGAAATATCTACACCGCCATCAGTATAAACACGGAAATATCTACACAACCATTGTATATACATGGAAATATCTACACCGCTATCTATATAAACATGGAAATAACTACACCGCTATCTGTATAAACATGGAAATAACTAAACCGCTATCTGTATAAACATGGAAATATCTACACCGCTATCTCTATTAACATGGAAATAACTACACCGTGATCTGTATAAACATGGAAATATTTATACTTCTATCTGTATATACATGGAAATATCTACACCGTTATCTGTATATTCATGGAAATATCTACACCGCTATCTATAAAAACATGAAAATAACTACACCGCTATCTGTATAAACATGGAAATATGTACACCGCCATCTACATATCCATGGAAATATCTGCGCCGCCATCTGTATAAACATTGAAATATCTACACGGTCATCTGTGTATAGATGGAAATATCAACACCCCCATCTGTATAAACATGGAAATATCTACACCGCCGTCTGTATAAACATGGAAATATCTAAAACGCAATCTGTATAAACATGGAAATATCTACACCGCTATCTCTATAAACATGGAAATATCTACACAATGATGTGTATAAATATGGAAATATCTACACCGCTATCTCTATTAACATGGAAATATCTACAACGCCAACGGTATAAACATGCAAATATCTACACCGCGGTCTGTATAAACATGGAAATACCTAAAACGCAATCTGTATAAACATGGAAATATCTACACCGCTATCTCTATAAACATGGAAATATCTAAACCGCCATCTGTGTAAACATGGAAATATCTACACTGCTATCTCTATAAACATGGAAATATCTATAATGCCATCTGTAAAAACATGGAAATACCTATACAGTCATCTGTATAAACATGGAAATATCTACACCACCATCTGTATAAACATGGAAATATCTACAATGCCATCTGTATACACATGGAAATACCTACACGGCAATCTGTGTATAGATGGAAACATCAACACCACCATCTCTTCAAACATTGAAATATCTACACCGCTATCCGTATAAACATGGAAATATCTACACTGCGTTCTGTATAAACATGGAAATTTCTACACCGGTACCTGTATAAACATGGAAATATTTACACCACGATCTGTATAAACAGGGAAATATTTACAACGCTATCTCTATAAACATGTAAATATCTACACCGCTATCTCTATAAACATGGAAATATCTACAAAGCCATCTGTATAAACATGGAAATACCAACACAGTCATGTGCAGGAATATGGAAATATCTACACCGCGGTTTGTATAAACATGGAAATATCAACACCGCGCTCTGTATAAAAATGGAAATATCTACACCGTGATCTGTATAAATGTGGAAATATCTACACTGCCATCTCTATAAACATGGAAATATCTACACCCCTATCTGTACAAACATGGAAATATCCACACCGCTATCTCTATAAACATGGAAAAATCAACACCGCTATCTCTATGAACATGGAAATATCTGCACCGCGATCAGTATAAACGTGGAAATATCTACACCGCTATCTCTATAAAGATGGAAATATCTCCACTGCTATCTCTATAAACATCGAAATATCTACACCGCCATCTGTATAAACATGGAAATACTTACAAAGTTATCGGTATAAACATGGAAATACCTACACTGCCATCTGTATAAACATGGAAATATCTACACAGCCATGTGTATATACATGGAAATATCTACACCGCTATCTATATAAACATGGAAATAACTACACCGCTATCTGTATAAACATGGAAATAACTAAACTGCTATCTGTATAAACATGGAAATATCTACACCGATATCTATATTAACATGGAGATATCTTCACCGTGATCTGTATAAACATGGAAATATTTACACTTCTATCTGTATAAACATGGAATTATCTACACCGTTATCTGTATATACATGGAAATATCTACACCGCTATCTATATAAACATGGAAATAACTACACCGCTATCTGTATAAACATGGAAATATCTACACCGCCATCTACATATCCATGGAAATATCTGCGCCGCCATCTGTATAAACATGGAAATATCTACACCGCGGTCTGTATAAACATGGAAATATCTACACTGCTATCTCTATAAACATGGAAATATCTACAATGCCATTTGAAAAAACATGGAAATACCTATACAGTCATCTGTATAAACATGGAAATATCTACACCGCGGTCTGTATAAACATGGAAATACCTAAAACGCAATCTGTATAAACATGGAAATATCTACACCGCTATCTCTATAAACATGGAAATATCTACACCGTGATCTGTATAAATATGGAAATATCTAAACCGCTATCTCTATAAACATGGAAATATCTACACCGCCATCTGTATAAACATGGAAATATCTACACTGCTATCTCTATAAACATGGAAATATCTATAATGCCATCTGTAAAAACATGGAAATACCTATACAGTCATCTGTATAAACATGGAAATATCTACTCCACCATCTGTATAAACATGGAAATATCTACAATGCCATCTGTATACACATGGAAATACCTACACGGCAAACTGTGTATAGATGGAAACATCAACACCGCCATCTCTTCAAACATGGAAATATCTACACCGCTATCCGTATAAACATGGAAATATCTACACTGCGTTCTGTATAAACATGGAAATTTCTACACCGGTACCTGTATAAACATGGAAATATTTACACCACGATCTGTATAAACAGGGAAATATTTACAACGCTATCTGTATAAACATGGAAATATCTACACCGCTATCTCTATAAACATGGAAATATCTACAAAGCCATCTGTATAAACATGGAAATACCAACACAGTCATGTGCAGGAACATGGAAATATCTACACCGCGATTTGTATAAACATGGAAATATCTACGCCGCGATCTGTATAAATGTGGAAATATCTACACTGCCATCTCTATAAACATGGAAATATCTACAACCCTATCTGTATAAACATGGAAATATCCACACCGCTATATCTATAAACATGGAAACATCAACACCGCTATCTCTATGAACATGGAAATATCTACAACGCCGTCTCTATAAACATGGAAATATCTACACCGCGATCAGTATAAACGTGGAAATATCTACACCGCTATCTCTAAAAACATGGAAATATCTCCACTGCTATCTCTATAAACATCGAAATATCTACACCGCCATCTGTATAAACATGGAAATACTTACAAGGTTATCGGTATAAACATGGAAATATCTACACCGCCATCAGTATAAACATGGAAATATCTACACAACCATTGTATATACATGGAAATATCTACACCGCTATCTATATAAACATGGAAATAACTACACCGCTATCCGTATAAACATGGAAATAACTAAACCGCTATCTGTATAAACATGGAAATATCTATACCGCTATCTCTATTAACATGGAAATATCTACACCGTGATCTGTATAAACATGGAAATATTTATACTTCTATCTGTATAAACATGGAAATATCTACACAGCCATGTGTATATACATGGAAATATCTACACCGCTATCCATATAAACATGGAAATAACTACACCGCTGTCTGTATAAACATGGAAATATCTACACCGTCATCTACATATCCATGGAAATATCTGCGCCACCATCTTTATAAACATTTAAATATCTACACGGTCATCTGTGTATAGATGGAAATATCAACACTGCCATCTGTATAAACATGGAAATATCTACACCGTGGTCTGCATAAACATGGAAATACCTAAAACGCAATCTGTATAAACATGGAAATGTCTACACCGCTATCTCTATAAACATGAAAATATCTACACCGTAATCTGTATAAATATGGAAATATCTACACCGCTATCTCTATAAACATGGAAATATCTACACCGCCATCTGTGTAAACATGGAAATATCTACACTGCTATCTCTATAAACATGGAAATATCTATAATGCCATCTGTAAAAACATGGAAATACCTATACAGTCATCTGTATAAACATGGAAATATCTACACCACCATCTGTATAAACATGGAAATATCTACAATGCCATCTGTATACACATGGAAATACCTACACGGCAATCTGTGTATAGAAGGAAACATCAACACCACCATCTCTTCAAACATGGAAATATCTACACCGCTATCCGTATAAATATGGAAATATCTACACTGCGTTCTGTATAAACATGGAAATTTCTACACCGGTACCTGTATAAACATGGAAATATTTACACCACGATCTGTATAAACAAGGAAATATTTACAACGCTATCTCTATAAACATGGAAATATCTACACAGCTATCTCTATAAACATGGAAATATCTACAAAGCCATCTGTATAAACATGGAAATACCAACATAGTCATGTGCAGGAATATGGAAATATCTACACCGCGATTTGTATAAACATGGAAATATCTACACCGCGATCTGTATAAACATGGAAATATCTACACCGTGATCTGTTTAAATGTGGAAATATCTACACTGCCATCTCTATATACATGGAAATATCTACACCCCTATCTGTATAAACATGGAAATATCCACACCGCTATCTCTATAAACATGGAAAAATCAATACCGCTATCTCTATGAACATGGAAATATCTACAACGCCATCTCTATAAACTTGGAAATATCTACACCGCGATCAGTATAAACGTGGAAATATCTACACCGCTATCTCTATAAACATGGAAATATCTCCACTGCTATCTCTATAAACATCGAAATATCTACACCGCCATCTGTATAAACATGGAAATACTTACAAAGTTATCGGTATAAACATGGAAATATCTACACCGCCATCTGTATAAACATGGAAATATCTACACAGCCATGTGTATATACATGGAAATATCTACACCGCTATCTATATAAACATGGAAATAACTACACCGCTATCTGTATAAACATGGAAATAACTAAACTGCTATCTGTATAAACATGGAAATATCTACACCGCTATCTATATTAACATAGAAATATCTTCACCGTGATCTGTATAAACATGGAAATATTTACACTTTTATCTGTATAAACATGGAAATATCTACACCATTATCTGTATATACATGGAAATATCTACACCGCTATCTATATAAACATGGAAATAACAACACCGCTATCTGTATAAACATGGAAATATCTACAACGCCATCTACATATCCATGGAAATATCTGCACCGCCATCTGTATAAACATGGAAATATCTACACGGTCATCTGTGTATAGATGGAAATATCAACACCGCCACCTGTATAAACATGGAAATATCTACACCGCGGTCTGTATAAACATGGAAATATCTACACCGCTATCCGTATAAACATGGAAATATCTACACTGCGTTCTGTATAAACATGGAAATATCTACACCGGTATCTGTATAAACATGGAAATATCTACACCACGATCTGTATAAACAGGGAAATATTTACACCACTATCTGTATAAACATGGAAATATCTGCATCGCTATCTCTATATACATGGAAATATATACAAAGTCATCTGTATAAACATGGAAATACCTACACAGTCATGTGTAGGAACATGGAAATATCTACACTGCCATCTGTATATACATGGAAATATCTACAGAGCCCTCTGTATAAATATGGAAATACCTGCATAGGCATCTGTATAAACATGGAAATATCTGCACCGCTATCTGTATAAACATGGAAATACCTACACCGCTGTCTCAATAAACATGGAAATATATACACCGCTATGTGTATAAACATGGAAATATCTACACAACCATCTGTATATACATGGAAATATCTACACCGCTATCTGTATAAACATGGAAATAACTACACCGCTATTTGTATAAACAAGTAAATATCTACACCGTGATCTGTATAAACATGGAAATATCTACACCGCCATCTGTATAAACATGGAAATACTTACAAAGTTATCGGTATAAACATGGAAATATCTACACCGCCATCAGTATAAACACGGAAATATCTACACAACCATTGTATATACATGGAAATATCTACACCGCTATCTATATAAACATGGAAATAACTACACCGCTATCTGTATAAACATGGAAATAACTAAACCGCTATCTGTATAAACATGGAAATATCTACACCGCTATCTCTATTAACATGGAAATATCTACACCGCTATCTCTATAAACATGGAAATATCTACAAAGCCATCTGTATAAACATGGAAATACCAACACAGTCATGTGCAGGAATATGGAAATATCTACACCGCGATTTGTATAAACATGGAAATATCTACACCGCGATCTGTATAAACATGGAAATATCTACACCGTGATCTGTTTAAATGTGGAAATATCTACACTGCCATCTCTATATACATGGAAATATCTACACCCCTATCTGTATAAACATGAAAATATCCACACCGTTATCTCTATAAACATGGAAAAATCAATACCGCTATCTCTATGAACATGGAAATATCTACAACGCCATCTCTATAAACTTGGAAATATCTACACCGCGATCAGTATAAACGTGGAAATATCTACACCGCTATCTCTATAAACATGGAAATATCTCCACTGCTATCTCTATAAACATCGAAATATCTACACCGCCATCTGTATAAACATGGAAATACTTACAAAGTTATCGGTATAAACATGGAAATATCTACACCGCCATCTGTATAAACATGGAAATATCTACACAGCCATGTGTATATACATGGAAATATCTACACCGCTATCTATATAAACATGGAAATAACTACACCGCTATCTGTATAAACATGGAAATAACTAAACTGCTATCTGTATAAACATGGAAATATCTACACCGCTATCTATATTAACATAGAAATATCTTCACCGTGATCTGTATAAACATGGAAATATTTACACTTTTATCTGTATAAACATGGAAATATCTACACCATTATCTGTATATACATGGAAATATCTACACCGCTATCTATATAAACATGGAAATAACAACACCGCTATCTGTATAAACATGGAAATATCTACACCGCCATCTACATATCCATGGAAATATCTGCACCGCCATCTGTATAAACATGGAAATATCTACACGGTCATCTGTGTATAGATGGAAATATCAACACCGCCATCTGTATAAACATGGAAATATCTACACCGCGGTCTGTATAAACATGGAAATATCTACACCGCTATCCGTATAAACATGGAAATATCTACACTGCGTTCTGTATAAACATGGAAATATCTACACCGGTATCTGTATAAACATGGAAATATCTACACCACGATCTGTATAAACAGGGAAATATTTACACCACTATCTGTATAAACATGGAAATATCTGCATCGCTATCTCTATAAACATGGAAATATATACAAAGTCATCTGTATAAACATGGAAATACCTACACAGTCATGTGTAGGAACATGGAAATATCTACACTGCCATCTGTATATACATGGAAATATCTAGAGAGCCCTCTGTATAAATATGGAAATACCTACATAGGCATCTGTATAAACATGGAAATATCTGCACCGCTATCTGTATAAACATGGAAATACCTACACCGCTGTCTCAATAAACATGGAAATATATACACCGCTATGTGTATAAACATGGAAATATCTACACAGCCATCTGTATATACATGGAAATATCTACACCGCTAGCTGTATAAACATGGAAATAACTACACCGCTATTTGTATAAACAAGTAAATATCTACACCGTGATCTGTATAAACATGGAAATATCTACACCGCCATCTGTATAAACATGGAAATACTTACAAAGTTATCGGTATAAACATGGAAATATCTACACCGCCATCAGTATAAACACGGAAATATCTACACAACCATTGTATATACATGGAAATATCTACACCGCTATCTATATAAACATGGAAATAACTACACCGCTATCTGTATAAACATGGAAATAACTAAACCGCTATCTGTATAAACATGGAAATATCTACACCGCTATCTCTATTAACATGGAAATAACTACACCGTGATCTGTATAAACATGGAAATATTTATACTTCTATCTGTATATACATGGAAATATCTACACCGTTATCTGTATATACATGGAAATATCTACACCGCTATCTATAAAAACATGAAAATAACTACACCGCTATCTGTATAAACATGGAAATATGTACACCGCCATCTACATATCCATGGAAATATCTGCGCCGCCATCTGTATAAACATGGAAATATCTACACGGTCATCTGTGTATAGATGGAAATATCAACACCGCCATCTGTATAAACATGGAAATATCTACACCGCCGTCTGTATAAACATGGAAATATCTAAAACGCAATCTGTATAAACATGGAAATATCTACACCGCTATCTCTATAAACATGGAAATATCTACACAATGATCTGTATAAATATGGAAATATCTACACCGCTATCTCTATTAACATGGAAATATCTACAACGCCAACGGTATAAACATGCAAATATCTACACCGCGGTCTGTATAAACATGGAAATACCTAAAACGCAATCTGTATAAACATGGAAATATCTACACCGCTATCTCTATAAACATGGAAATATCTAAACCGCCATCTGTGTAAACATGGAAATATCTACACTGCTATCTCTATAAACATGGAAATATCTATAATGCCATCTGTAAAAACATGGAAATACCTATACAGTCATCTGTATAAACATGGAAATATCTACACCACCATCTGTATAAACATGGAAATATCTACAATGCCATCTGTATACACATGGAAATACCTACACGGCAATCTGTGTATAGATGGAAACATCAACACCACCATCTCTTCAAACATTGAAATATCTACACCGCTATCCGTATAAACATGGAAATATCTACACTGCGTTCTGTATAAACATGGAAATTTCTACACCGGTACCTGTATAAACATGGAAATATTTACACCACGATCTGTATAAACAGGGAAATATTTACAACGCTATCTCTATAAACATGGAAATATCTACACCGCTATCTCTATAAACATGGAAATATCTACAAAGCCATCTGTATAAACATGGAAATACCAACACAGTCATGTGCAGGAATATGGAAATATCTACACCGCGATTTGTATAAACATGGAAATATCTACACCGCGATCTGTATAAACATGGAAATATCTACACCGTGATCTGTATAAATGTGGAAATATCTACACTGCCATCTCTATAAACATGGAAATATCTACACCCCTATCTGTACAAACATGGAAATATCCACACCGCTATCTCTATAAACATGGAAAAATCAACACCGCTATCTCTATGAACATGGAAATATCTACACCGCGATCAGTATAAACGTGGAAATATCTACACCGCTATCTCTATAAAGATGGAAATATCTCCACTGCTATCTCTATAAACATCGAAATATCTACACCGCCATCTGTATAAACATGGAAATACTTACAAAGTTATCGGTATAAACATGGAAATACCTACACTGCCATCTGTATAAACATGGAAATATCTACACAGCCATGTGTATATACATGGAAATATCTACACCGCTATCTATATAAACATGGAAATAACTACACCGCTATCTGTATAAACATGGAAATAACTAAACTGCTATCTGTATAAACATGGAAATATCTACACCGATATCTATATTAACATGGAGATATCTTCACCGTGATCTGTATAAACATGGAAATATTTACACTTCTATCTGTATAAACATGGAATTATCTACACCGTTATCTGTATATACATGGAAATATCTACACCGCTATCTATATAAACATGGAAATAACTACACCGCTATCTGTATAAACATGGAAATATCTACACCGCCATCTACATATCCATGGAAATATCTGTGCCGCCATCTGTATAAACATGGAAATATCTACACCGCGGTCTGTATAAACATGGAAATATCTACACTGCTATCTCTATAAACATGGAAATATCTACAATGCCATTTGAAAAAACATGGAAATACCTATACAGTCATCTGTATAAACATGGAAATATCTACACCGCGGTCTGTATAAACATGGAAATACCTAAAACGCAATCTGTATAAACATGGAAATATCTACACCGCTATCTCTATAAACATGGAAATATCTACACCGTGATCTGTATAAATATGGAAATATCTAAACCGCTATCTCTATAAACATGGAAATATCTACACCGCCATCTGTATAAACATGGAAATATCTACACTGCTATCTCTATAAACATGGAAATATCTATAATGCCATCTGTAAAAACATGGAAATACCTATACAGTCATCTGTATAAACATGGAAATATCTACTCCACCATCTGTATAAACATGGAAATATCTACAATGCCATCTGTATACACATGGAAATACCTACACGGCAAACTGTGTATAGATGGAAACATCAACACCGCCATCTCTTCAAACATGGAAATATCTACACCGCTATCCGTATAAACATGGAAATATCTACACTGCGTTCTGTATAAACATGGAAATTTCTACACCGGTACCTGTATAAACATGGAAATATTTACACCACGATCTGTATAAACAGGGAAATATTTACAATGCTATCTGTATAAACATGGAAATATCTACACCGCTATCTCTATAAACATGGAAATATCTACAAAGCCATCTGTATAAACATGGAAATACCAACACAATCATGTGCAGGAACATGGAAATATCTACACCGCGATTTCTATAAACATGGAAATATCTACACCGCGATCTGTATAAATGTGGAAATATCTACACTGCCATCTCTATAAACATGGAAATATCTACACCCCTATCTGTATAAACATGGAAATATCCACACCGCTATCTCTATAAACATGGAAAAATCAACACCGCTATCTCTATGAACATGGAAATATCTACAACGCCATCTCTATAAACATGGAAATATCTACACCGCGATCAGTATAAACGTGGAAATATCTACACCGCTATCTCTAAAAACATGGAAATATCTCCACTGCTATCTCTATAAACATCGAAATATCTACACCGCCATCTGTATAAACATGGAAATACTTACAAGGTTATCGGTATAAACATGGAAATATCTACACCGCCATCAGTATAAACATGGAAATATCTACACAACCATTGTATATACATGGAAATATCTACACCGCTATCTATATAAACATGGAAATAACTACACCGCTATCTGTATAAACATGGAAATAACTAAAGCGCTATCTGTATAAACATGGAAATATCTACACCGCTATCTCTATTAACATGGAAATATCTACACCGTGATCTGTATAAACATGGAAATATTTATACTTCTATCTGTATAAACATGGAAATATCTACACAGCCATGTGTATATACATGGAAATATCTACACCGCTATCCATATAAACATGGAAATAACTACACCGCTGTCTGTATAAACATGGAAATATCTACACCGCCATCTACATATCCATGGAAATATCTGCGCCACCATCTTTATAAACATTTAAATATCTACACGGTCATCTGTGTATAGATGGAAATATCAACACCGCCATCTGTATAAACATGGAAATATCCACACCGTGGTCTGCATAAACATGGAAATACCTAAAACGCAATCTGTATAAACATGGAAATGTCTACACCGCTATCTCTATAAACATGGAAATATCTACACCGTGATCTGTATAAATATGGAAATATCTACACCGCTATCTCCATAAACATGGAAATATCTACACCGCCATCTGTGTAAACATGGAAATATCTACACTGCTATCTCTATAAACATGGAAATATCTATAATGCCATCTGTAAAAACATGGAAATACCTATACAGTCATCTGTATAAAAATGGAAATATCTACACCACCATCTGTATAAACATGGAAATATCTACACCGCCATCTACATATCCATGGAAATATCTGCACCGCCATCTGTATAAACATGGAAATATCTACACGGTCATCTGTGTATAGATGGAAATATCAACACCGCCATCTGTATAAACATGGAAATATCTACACCGCGGTCTGTATAAACATGGAAATATCTACACCGCTATCCGTATAAACATGGAAATATCTACACTGCGTTCTGTATAAACATGGAAATATCTACACCGGTATCTGTATAAACATGGAAATATCTACACCACGATCTGTATAAACAGGGAAATATTTACACCACTATCTGTATAAACATGGAAATATCTGCATCGCTATCTCTATAAACATGGAAATATATACAAAGTCATCTGTATAAACATGGAAATACCTACACAGTCATGTGTAGGAACATGGAAATATCTACACTGCCATCTGTATATACATGGAAATATCTACAGAGCCCTCTGTATAAATATGGAAATACCTGCATAGGCATCTGTATAAACATGGAAATATCTGCACCGCTATCTGTATAAACATGGAAATACCTACACCGCTGTCTCAATAAACATGGAAATATATACACCGCTATGTGTATAAACATGGAAATATCTACACAGCCATCTGTATATACATGGAAATATCTACACCGCTATCTGTATAAACATGGAAATAACTACACCGCTATTTGTATAAACAAGTAAATATCTACACCGTGATCTGTATAAACATGGAAATATCTACACCGCCATCTGTATAAACATGGAAATACTTACAAAGTTATCGGTATAAACATGGAAATATCTACACCGCCATCAGTATAAACACGGAAATATCTACACAACCATTGTATATACATGGAAATATCTACACCGCTATCTATATAAACATGGAAATAACTACACCGCTATCTGTATAAACATGGAAATAACTAAACCGCTATCTGTATAAACATGGAAATATCTACACCGCTATCTCTATTAACATGGAAATAACTACACCGTGATCTGTATAAACATGGAAATATTTATACTTCTATCTGTATATACATGGAAATATCTACACCGTTATCTGTATATACATGGAAATATCTACACCGCTATCTATAAAAACATGAAAATAACTACACCGCTATCTGTATAAACATGGAAATATGTACACCGCCATCTACATATCCATGGAAATATCTGCGCCGCCATCTGTATAAACATTGAAATATCTACACGGTCATCTGTGTATAGATGGAAATATCAACACCCCCATCTGTATAAACATGGAAATATCTACACCGCCGTCTGTATAAACATGGAAATATCTAAAACGCAATCTGTATAAACATGGAAATATCTACACCGCTATCTCTATAAACATGGAAATATCTACACAATGATCTGTATAAATATGGAAATATCTACACCGCTATCTCTATTAACATGGAAATATCTACAACGCCAACGGTATAAACATGGAAATATCTACACCGCGGTCTGTATAAACATGGAAATACCTAAAACGCAATCTGTATAAACATGGAAATATCTACACCGCTATCTCTATAAACATGGAAATATCTAAACCGCCATCTGTGTAAACATGGAAATATCTACACTGCTATCTCTATAAACATGGAAATATCTATAATGCCATCTGTAAAAACATGGAAATACCTATACAGTCATCTGTATAAACATGGAAATATCTACACCACCATCTGTATAAACATGGAAATATCTACAATGCCATCTGTATACACATGGAAATACCTACACGGCAATCTGTGTATAGATGGAAACATCAACACCACCATCTCTTCAAACATGGAAATATCTACACCGCTATCCGTATAAACATGGAAATATCTACACTGCGTTCTGTATAAACATGGAAATTTCTACACCGGTACCTGTATAAACATGGAAATATTTACACCACGATCTGTATAAACAGGGAAATATTTACAACGCTATCTCTATAAACATGGAAATATCTACACCGCTATCTCTATAAACATGGAAATATCTACAAAGCCATCTGTATAAACATGGAAATACCAACACAGTCATGTGCAGGAATATGGAAATATCTACACCGCGATTTGTATAAACATGGAAATATCTACACCGCGATCTGTATAAACATGGAAATATCTACACCGTGATCTGTATAAATGTGGAAATATCTACACTGCCATCTCTATAAACATGGAAATATCTACACCCCTATCTGTACAAACATGGAAATATCCACACCGCTATCTCTATAAACATGGAAAAATCAACACCGCTATCTCTATGAACATGGAAATATCTACACCACGATCAGTATAAACGTGGAAATATCTACACCGCTATCTCTATAAACATGGAAATATCTCCACTGCTATCTCTATAAACATCGAAATATCTACACCGCCATCTGTATAAACATGGAAATACTTACAAAGTTATCGGTATAAACATGGAAATACCTACACTGCCATCTGTATAAACATGGAAATATCTACACAGCCATGTGTATATACATGGAAATATCTACACCGCTATCTATATAAACATGGAAATAACTACACCGCTATCTGTATAAACATGGAAATAACTAAACTGCTATCTGTATAAACATGGAAATATCTACACCTATATCTATATTAACATGGAGATATCTTCACCGTGATCTGTATAAACATGGAAATATTTACACTTCTATCTGTATAAACATGGAATTATCTACACCGTTATCTGTATATACATGGAAATATCTACACCGCTATCTATATAAACATGGAAATAACTACACCGCTGTCTGTATAAACATGGAAATATCAACACCGCCATCTACATATCCATGGAAATATCTGCGCCACCATCTGTATAAACATTTAAATATCTACACGGTCATCTGTGTATAGATGGAAATATCAACACCGCCATCTGTATAAACATGGAAATATCTACACCGTGGTCTGTATAAACATGGAAATACCTAAAACGCAATCTGTATAAACATGGAAATATCTACACCGCTATCTCTATAAACATGGAAATATCTACACCGTGATCTGTATGAATATGGAAATATCTACACCGCTATCTCTATAAACATGGAAATATCTACACCGCCAACTGTATAAACATGGAAATATCTACACTGCTATCTCTATAAACATGGAAATATCTATAATGCCATCTGTAAAAACATGGAAATACCTATACAGTCATCTGTATAAACATGGAAATATCTACACCAGCATCTGTATAAACATGGAAATATCTACAGTGCCATCTCTATACACATGGAAATACCTACACGGCAATCTGTGTATAGATGGAAACATCAACACCGCCATCTCTTCTAACATGGAAATATCTACACCGCTATCCGTATAAACATGGAAATATCTACACTGCGTTCTGTATAAACATGGAAATTTCTACACCGGTACCTGTATAAACATGGAAATATTTACACCACGATCTGTATAAACAGGGAAATATTTACAACGCTGTCTCTATAAACATGGAAATATCTACACCGCAGTCTCTATAAACATGGAAATATCTACAAAGCCATCTGTATAAACATGGAAATACCAACACAGTCATGTGCAGGAATATGGAAATATCTACACCGCGATTTGTATAAACATGGAAATATCTACACCGCAGTCTGTATAAACATGGAAATATCTACACCGTGATCTGTATAAATGTGGAAATATCTACACCGCCATCTCTATATACTTGGAAATATCTACACCCCTATCTGCATAAACATGGAAATATCCACACCGCTTTCTCTATAAACATGGAAAAATCAACACCGCTATCTCTATGAACATGGAAATATCTACACCGCGATCAGTATAAACGGGGAAATATATTCACCGCTATCTCTATAAACATGGAAATATCTCCACTGCTATCTCTATAAACACCGAAATATCTACAACGCCATCTGTATAAACATGGAAATACTTACAAAGTTATCGGTATAAACATGGAAATATCTACACCGCCATCTGTATAAACATGGAAATATCTACACAGCCATGTGTATATACATGGAAATATCTACACCGCTATCCATATAAACATGGAAATATCTACACCGCTGTCTGTATAAACATGGAAATATCTACACCACCATCTACATATCCATGGAAATATCTGCGCCACCATCTGTATAAACATTTAAATATCTACACGGTCGTCTGTGTATAGATGGAAATATCAACACCGCCATCTGTATAAACATGGAAATATCTACACCGCGGTCTGTATAAACATGGAAATACCTAAAACGCAATCTCTATAAACATGGAAATATCTACACCGCTATCTCTATAAACATGGAAATATCTACACCGTGATCTGTATAAATATGGAAATATCTACACCGCTATCTCTATAAACATGGAAATATCTACACCGCCATCTGCATAAACATGGAAATATCTACACTGCTATCTCTATAAACATGGAAATATCTATAATGCCATCTGTAAAAACATGGAAATACCTATACAATCATCTGTATAAACATGGAAATATCTACACCACCATCTGTATAAACATGGAAATATCTGCAATGCCAACTGTATACACATGGAAATACGTACACGGCAATCTGTGTATAGATGGAAACAACAACACCGCCATCTCTTCAAACGAGGAAATATCTACACCGCTATCCGTATAAACATGGAAATATCTACACTGCGTTCTGTATAAACATGGAAATTTCTACACCGGTACCTGTATAAACATGGAAATATTTACACCACGATCTGTATAAACAGGGAAATATTTACAACGCTATCTGTATAAACATGGAAATATCTACACCGCTATCTCTATAAACATGGAAATATCTACACCGGGATCTGTATAAATATGGAAATATCTACACCGCTATCTATATAAACATGGAAATATCTACCCCGCCATCTGTATAAACATGGTAATATCTACACTGCTATCTCTATAAACATGGAAATATCTACAAAGCCATCTGTATAAACATGGAAATACCAACACAGTCATGTGCAGGAACATGGAAATATCTACACCGCGATTTGTATAAACATTGAAATATCTACACCGCGATCTGTATAAACATGGAAATATCTACACCGTGATCTGTATAAACGTGGAAATATCTACACCGCCATCTCTATAAACTTGGAAATATCTACACCCCTATCTGCATAAACATGGAAATATCCACACCGCTATCTCTATAAACATGGAAAAATCAACACCGCTATCTCTATGAACATGGAAATATCTACAACGCCATCTCTATAAACATGGAAATATCTACACCGCGATCAGTATAAACGTGGAAATATCTACACTGCTATCTCTATAAACATGCAAATATCTCCACTGCTGTCTCTATAAACATCGAAATATCTACACCGCCATCTGTATAAACATGGAAATACTTACAAAGTTATCGGTATAAACATGGAAATATCTACACCGCCATCTGTATAAACATGGAAATATCTACACAGCCATGTGTATATACATGGAAATATCTACACCGCTATCTATATAAACATGGAAATAACTACACCGCTATCTGTATAAACATGGAAATAACTAAACTGCTATCTGTATAAACATGGAAATATCTACACCGATATCTATATTAACATGGAGATATCTTCACCGTGATCTGTATAAACATGGAAATATTTACACTTCTATCTGTATAAACATGGAAATATCTACACCGTTATCTGTATATACATGGAAATATCTACACCGCTATCTATATAAACATGGAAATAACTACACCGCTATCTGTATAAACATGGAAATATCTACACCGCCATCTACATATCCATGGAAATATCTGCGCCGCCATCTGTATAAACATGGAAATATCTACACGGTCATCTGTGTATAGATGGAAATATCAACACCGCCACCTGTATAAACATGGAAATATCTACACCACGGTCTGTATAAACATGGAAATATCTAAAACGCAATCTGTATAAACATGGAAATATCTACACCGCTATCTCTATAAACATGGAAATATCTACACCGTGATCTGTATAAATATGGAAATATCTACACCGCTATCTCTATAAACATGGAAATATCTACCCCTCCATCTGTATAAACATGGAAATATCTACAGTGCTATCTCTATAAACATGGAAATATCTACAATGCCATCTGTAAAAACATGGAAATACCTATACAGTCATCTGTATAATCATGGAAATATCTACACCACCATCTGTATAAACATGTTAATATCTACAATGCCATCTGTATACACATGGAAATACCTACACGGCAATCTGTGTGTAGATGGAAACATCAACACCGCCATCTCTACAAACATGGAAATATCTACTCCGCTATCCGTATAAACATGGAAATAACTACACTGCGTTCTGTATAAACATGGAAATTTCTACACCGGTATCTGTATAAACATGGAAATATCTACAACACGATCTGTATAAACAAGGAAATATTTACAATGCTATCTGTATAAACATGGAAATATCTACACTGCTCTCTCTATAAACATGGAAATATCTACAAAGCCATCTGTATAAACATGGAAATACCAACACAGTCATGTGCAGGAACATGGAAATATCTACACCGCAATTTGTATAAACATGGAAATATCTACACCGCGATCTGTATAAACATGGAAATATCTACACCGCTATCTGTATAAACATTGAAGTACCTACAATGTCATCTGTATAAACAAGGAAATATCAACACAGCCATCACTATAAACATGGAAATATCTACACAGCCATCTGTATATACATGGAAATATCTACACCGCTATCTGTATAAACATGGAAATATCTACACCACCATCTACATATCCATAGAAATATCTTCGCTGCCATCTGTATAAACATGGAATTATCTACACGGTCATCTGTGTATAGACGGAAATACCAACACCGCCATCTGTACAAACATGGAAATATCTGCAACACTATCTGTATAAACATGGAAATATCTACACCGTGGTCTGTATAAACATGGAAGTATCTACACCGCTATCTGTATAAACATGGAAATATATACACCGTTTTCTCAATAAACATGGAAATATCTACACCGTGATCGGTATAAACATGCATATATTTACACCGATATATGTATAAACATGGAAATTTCTACACAGCCATCTGAATAAACGTGGAAATAACTCTACAGTCATCTGTGTAAACATGGAAATATCTACACCACCATCTGTATAAACATGGAAATATCTACAATGCCATCTGTATACACATGGAAATACCTACACGGCAATCTGTGTATAGATGGAAACATCAACACCGCCATCTGTACAAACATGGAAATATCTACACTGCTATCTCTATACACATGGAAATATCTACACTGTGGTCTGCATAAACATGGAAATATCTACACCGGTATCTGTATAAACATGGAAATATCTACACCACGATCTGTATAAACATGGAAATATATACACCGCTATCTGTATAAACATGGAAATATCTGCACCGCTATCTCTATAAACATGGAAATATCTACACTGCCATCTGTATAAACATAGAAATATCTACACAGCCCTCTGTATAAATATGGAAATATCTGCATAGGAATCTATATAAACATGGAAATATCTGCACCGCTATCTTTATAAGCATGGAAATACCTACACCGCTATCTCTATAAACATGGAAATGTGTACACCGCTATGTGTATAAACATGGAAATATCTCCACTGCTGTCTGTATAAACATGGAAATATCTACACAGCCATCACTACAAACATGGAAATATCTACACAGCCGTCTGTATACACATGGAAATATCTACACCGCTATCTGTATAAACATGGAAATAAATAAACCGCTATTTGAAAAAACAGGGAAATATCTACACCACCATCTGTTTAAACATGGAAATATCTACACAGACATCTGTATAAACATGGAAATATCTACAATGCCATCTGTAAACATATGGAAATATCTACACAGCCATCTGAATAAACATGTAAATATCTACACTGCTATCTCTATAAACATGGAAATATCTAAACTGCCATCTCTATAGACATGAAAATATCTACACTGCCATCTCCATAAACATGGAACTAACTACTCCGCCATCTGTATAAACATCGAAACATCTACACCGCCATCTGTGTGAATAAGGAAATATCTACAATGCCATCGGTATAAAGATATAAATATCTGCACTGCGAGCTGTATAAACATGGAAACATCTACATCGCTATCTGTATAAATGTGGAAATACCAACACCGCTATCGGTATAAACATGGAAATATCTACAACGCCATCTATATAAACATGGAAATATCTACACCGCTATGTCTATAAACATGGAAATACCTACACCGCTATCTCTATAAACATGGAAATATCCACACCGCCATCTGCATAACCATGGGAAAATCTACAACGCCACCTGTATAAAGATGGAAATATCTACACGGCAATCTGTGTACAGATGGAAATATCAACACCGCCGTCTGTACAAACATGGAAATATCTACATCGCTCTCTGTATAAACATAGAAATACCTACACTGCAGTCTGTATAAACATGGAAATATGTACACCGGTATCTGTATAAACATGGAAATATCTACACCACGATATGTATTAACATGGAAATATTTACACCGCTATCTGTATAAACCTGGAAATATCTACACTGCTATCTCTATAAATATGGAAGTATCTACACCGCCATCTGTATAAACATGGAAATAGCTAAATCGCTATCTGTATAAACATGGAAATATGTACACCGCTATCTCTATAAACATGGAAATATCTACAGCGTGTTCTGTATAAACATGGAAATATTTACACTGCTATCTGTATAAACATGGAAATATCTACACCGTTATCTGTATAAATCTGGAAATATCTACACAGCTATGTCTATAAACATGGAAATATCTACACTGCCATCTGTATAAACATGGAAATATCTACACTGCTATCTCTACAAACATGGAAATATCTACAATGCCATCTGTAAAAACATGGAAATACCTATACAGTCATCAGTGTTAACATGGAAATATCTACACCACCATCTGTATAAACATGGAAATATCTACAATGCCATCTGTATACACATGGAAATACCTACACGGCAATCTGTGTATAGATGGAAACATCAACACCGCCATCTGTACAATCATGGAAATATCTACACTGCGGTCTGTATAAATTGGAAATTTCTACAATGGTATTTGTATAAACATGGAAATATCTACACCACGATCTGTATAAACATGGAAATATTTACACCGCTATGTGTATAAACATGGAAATATCTACACCGCTATCTCTATAAACATGGAAATATCTACAAAGCCATCTGTATAAACATGGAAATACCAACACAGTCATGTGTAGGAACATGGAAATATCTACACCACGATTTGTATAAACATGGAAATATCTACACCGCGATCTGTATAAACATGGAAATATCTACACCGTTATCTGTATAAACATGGAAATATCTACACAGCTAACTCTATAAACATGGAAATATCTACAACGCAATCTGTATAAACATGGAAATACCTACACAGTCATCTGTATAAACATGGAAATATCTACACAGCCATCACTACAAACATGGAAATATCTACACAGCCGTCTGTATACACATGGAAATATCTACACCGCTATCTGTATAAACAAGGAAATAAATACACCGCTATTTGTACAACCAAGGAAATATCTACACCACCTTCTGTTTAAACATGGAAATATCTACACAGACATCTGTTTGAACATGGAAATATCTACACCGCTATCTGTATAAACATGCTAATAACTACACCGCTATCTGTATAAATGTGGAAATATTTGCACCGCTATCCCTATAAACATGGTAATATCAACACCGCGATCTGTATAAACATGGAAATATCTACACCATGATTTCTATAAACATGGAAGTATCTACACCGCGATCTGTATAAACATGGAAATATCTACACCGCTATCTCTATAAACATGGAAATATCTACAAAGCCATCTGTATAAACATGGAAATACCTACACAGTCATGTGTAGGAACATGGAAATATCTACACTGCGATTTGTATAAACATCGAAATATCTACACCGCGATCTGTATAAACATGGAAATATCTACACCGCTATCTCTATAAACATGGAAATATCTACACAGCCATCTCTATAAACATGGAAATATCAACACAGCCGTCTGTATATACATGGAAATATCTACACCGCTATCTGTATAAACATGGAAATAAATACACTGTCATCTGTATAAATATGGAAATATCTGCATAGGCATCTGTATAAACATGGAAATATCTGCACCGGTATCTGTATAAACATGGAAATACCTACACCGCTGTCTCTATAAACATGGAAATATGTACACCGCTATGTGTATAAACATGGAAATATCTCCACTGCTGTCTGTATAAACATGGAATTTTCTACACCACGATCTGTATAAACATGGAAATATCTACACCGCTATGTGTATAAACATGGAAATATCTACACAGGTATCTCTATAAACATGGAAATACTTACACCGCCATCTGTATAAACATGGAAATACCTACAAAGTCATCTGTATAAACATGGAAATATCTACACAGCCATCTGTATGAACATGGAATTATCTACACAGGCATCGGTATATACATGGAAATATCTACACCGCTATCTGTATAAACATGGAAATATCTACACCGCCTTCTTCATATCCATGGAAATATCTGCGCCGCCTTCTGTATAAACATGGAAATATCTACACGGTCATCTGTGTATAGATGGAAATATCAACACCGCCATCTGTACAAATATGGAAATATCTGCACCGCTATCTGTATAAACATGGAAATATCTACACCGCGGTCTGTGTAAACATGGAAATATCTACACCGCTATCTGTATAAACATGGAAATATATACACCGCTATCTCTATAAACATGGAAATATTTACACCGTGATCTGTAAAAACATGGAAATATTAACACCGATATCTGTATAAACATGGAAATTTCTACAGCGTTATCTGTATAAATATGGAAATATCTACACCGCTATCTCTATAAACATGGAAATATCTACACCGCCATCTGTATAAACATGGAAATATCTACACTGCTATCTATATAAACATGGGAATATCTACAATGCCATCTGTAAAAATATGGAAATACATACTCAGTCATCTGTATAAACATGGACATATCTACACCACCATCTGTATAAACATGGAAATATCTACAATGCCATCTCTATACACATGGAAATACCTACACGGCAATCTGTGTATAGATGGAAACATCAACACCGCCATCTGTACAAACATGGAAATATCTACACCGCTATCTGTATAAACATGGAAATATCTACACTACGGTGTGTACAAACATGGAAATTTCTACACCGGTATCTGTATAAACATGGAAATATCTACACCACGATCTGTATAAACATGGAAATATTTACACCGCTATCTGTATAAACATGGAAAATCTACACCACAATCTCTATAAACATGGAAATATCTACAAAGCCATCTGAATAAACATGGAAATACCTACACAGTCATGTGTAGGAACATGGAAAAACCTACACTGCCATCTCTATCAACATGGAAATAACTACAGAGCCCTCTGTATAAATATGGAAATATCTGCATAGGCATCTGTATAAAAATGGAAATGTCTGCACCGCTATCTGTATAAACATGGAAATACCTACACCGCTGTCTCTATAAAGATGGAAATATGCACACCGCTATGTGTATAAACATGGAAATATCTCCACTGCTGTCTGTATAAACATGGAAATATCTACACCGCGATCTGTATAAACATGGAAAAATCTACACCGCTATCTCTATAAACATGGAAATATCTACACAGCTATCTCTATAAACATGGAAATATCTACAAAGCCATCTGTATAAAAATGGAAATACCAACACAGTCATGTGTAGGAACATGGAAATATCTACACCGCGATTTGTATAAACATGGAAATATCTACACCGCTATCTGTATAAACATGGAAATATCTACACTGCGGTCTGTATAAACATGGAAATTCCTCCACCGATATGTATATAAACATGGAAATAACTACACCACGATCTGTATAAACATGGAAATATTTACACCGCTATCTGTATAAACATGGAAATATCTACACCGCTATCTCTAAAAAAATGGAAATATCTACAAAGCCATCTGTATAAACATGGAAATACCAACACAGTCATGTGTAGGAACATGGAAATATCTACACCGCGATTTGTATAAACATGGAAATCTCTACACCGTGATCTGTATAACCATGGAAATATCTATACCGCTATCTGTATAAACATGGAAATATCTACACAGCCGTCTGTATACACATGGAAATATCTACACCGCTATCTGTATAAACATGGAAATAAATAAACCGCTATTTGAAAAAACAGGGAAATATCTACACCACCATCTGTTTAAAGATGGAAATATCTACACAGACATCTGTATAAACATGGAAATATCTACAATGCCATCTGTAAACATATGGAAATATCTACACAGCCATCTGAATAAACATGTAAATATCTACACTGCTATCTCTATAAACATGGAAATATCTAAACTGCCATCTCTATAGACATGAAAATATCTACACTGCCATCTCCATAAACATGGAACTAACTACTCCGCCATCTGTATAAACATCAAAACATCTACACCGCCATCTGTGTGAATAAGGAAATATCTACAATGCCATCGGTATAAAGATATAAATATCTGCACTGCGAGCTGTATAAACATGGAAACATCTACATCGCTATCTGTATAAATGTGGAAATACCAACACCGCTATCGGTATAAACATGGAAATATCTACAACGCCATCTATATAAACATGGAAATATCTACACCGCTATGTCTATAAACATGGAAATACCTACACCGCTATCTCTATAAACATGGAAATATCCACACCGCCATCTGCATAACCATGGGAAAATCTACAACGCCACCTGTATAAAGATGGAAATATCTACACGGCAATCTGTGTACAGATGGAAATATCAACACCGCCGTCTGTACAAACATGGAAATATCTACATCGCTCTCTGTATAAACATAGAAATACCTACACTGCAGTCTGTATAAACATGGAAATATGTACACCGGTATCTGTATAAACATGGAAATATCTACACCACGATCTGTATTAACATGGAAATATTTACACCGCTATCTGTATAAACCTGGAAATATCTACACTGCTATCTCTATAAATATGGAAGTATCTACACCGCCATCTGTATAAACATGGAAATAGCTAAATCGCTATCTGTATAAACATGGAAATATGTACACCGCTATCTCTATAAACATGGAAATATCTACAGCGTGTTCTGTATAAACATGGAAATATTTACACTGCTATCTGTATAAACATGGAAATATCTACACCGTTATCTGTATAAATCTGGAAATATCTACACAGCTATGTCTATAAACATGGAAATATCTACACTGCCATCTGTATAAACATGGAAATATCTACACTGCTATCTCTACAAACATGGAAATATCTACAATGCCATCTGTAAAAACATGGAAATACCTATACAGTCATCTGTGTTAACATGGAAATATCTACACCACCATCTGTATAAACATGGAAATATCTACAATGCCATCTGTATACACATGGAAATACCTACACGGCAATCTGTGTATAGATGGAAACATCAACACCGCCATCTGTACAATCATGGAAATATCTACACTGCGGTCTGTATAAATTGGAAATTTCTACAATGGTATTTGTATAAACATGGAAATATCTACACCACGATCTGTATAAACATGGAAATATTTACACCGCTATGTGTATAAACATGGAAATATCTACACCGCTATCTCTATAAACATGGAAATATCTACAAAGCCATCTGTATAAACATGGAAATACCAACACAGTCATGTGTAGGAACATGGAAATATCTACACCACGATTTGTATAAACATGGAAATATCTACACCGCGATCTGTATAAACATGGAAATATCTACACCGTTATCTGTATAAACATGGAAATATCTACACAGCTATCTCTATAAACATGGAAATATCTACAACGCAATCTGTATAAACATGGAAATACCTACACAGTCATCTGTATAAACATGGAAATATCTACACAGCCATCACTACAAACATGGAAATATCTACACAGCCGTCTGTATACACATGGAAATATCTACACCGCTATCTGTATAAACAAGGAAATAAATACACCGCTATTTGTACAAACAAGGAAATATCTACACCACCATCTGTTTAAACATGGAAATATCTACACAGACATCTGTTTGAACATGGAAATATCTACACCGCTATCTGTATAAACATGCTAATAACTACACCGCTATCTGTATAAATGTGGAAATATTTGCACCGCTATCCCTATAAACATGGTAATATCAACACCGCGATCTGTATAAACATGGAAATATCTACACCATGATTTCTATAAACATGGAAGTATCTACACCGCGATCTGTATAAACATGGAAATATCTACACCGCTATCTCTATAAACATGGAAATATCTACAAAGCCATCTGTATAAACATGGAAATACCTACACAGTCATGTGTAGGAACATGGAAATATCTACACTGCGATTTGTATAAACATCGAAATATCTACACCGCGATCTGTATAAACATGGAAATATCTACACCGCTATCTCTATAAACATGGAAATATCTACACAGCCATCTCTATAAACATGGAAATATCAACACAGCCGTCTGTATATACATGGAAATATCTACACCGCTATCTGTATAAACATGGAAATAAATACACTGCCATCTGTATAAATATGGAAATATCTGCATAGGCATCTGTATAAACATGGAAATATCTGCACCGGTATCTGTATAAACATGGAAATACCTACACCGCTGTCTCTATAAACATGGAAATATGTACACCGCTATGTGTATAAACATGGAAATATCTCCACTGCTGTCTGTATAAACATGGAATTTTCTACACCATGATCTGTATAAACATGGAAATATCTACACCGCTATGTGTATAAACATGGAAATATCTACACAGGTATCTCTATAAACATGGAAATACTTACACCGCCATCTGTATAAACATGGAAATACCTACAAAGTCATCTGTATAAACATGGAAATATCTACACAGCCATCTGTATGAACATGGAATTATCTACACAGGCATCGGTATATACATGGAAATATCTACACCGCTATCTGTATAAACATGGAAATATCTACACCGCCTTCTTCATATCCATGGAAATATCTGCGCCGCCTTCTGTATAAACATGGAAATATCTACACGGTCATCTGTGTATAGATGGAAATATCAACACCGCCATCTGTACAAATATGGAAATATCTGCACCGCTATCTGTATAAACATGGAAATATCTACACCGCGGTCTGTGTAAACATGGAGATATCTACACCGCTATCTGTATAAACATGGAAATATATACACCGCTATCTCTATAAACATGGAAATATTTACACCGTGATCTGTAAAAACATGGAAATATTAACACCGATATCTGTATAAACATGGAAATTTCTACAGCGTTATCTGTATAAATATGGAAATATCTACACCGCTATCTCTATAAACATGGAAATATCTACACCGCCATCTGTATAAACATGGAAATATCTACACTGCTATCTCTATAAACATGGGAATATCTACAATGCCATCTGTAAAAATATGGAAATACATACACAGTCATCTGTATAAACATGGACATATCTACACCACCATCTGTATAAACATGGAAATATCTACAATGCCATCTGTATACACATGGAAATACCTACACGGCAATCTGTGTATAGATGGAAACATCAACACCGCCATCTGTACAAACATGGAAATATCTACACCGCTATCTGTATAAACATGGAAATATCTACACTACGGTGTGTACAAACATGGAAATTTCTACACCGGTATCTGTATAAACATGGAAATATCTACACCACGATCTGTATAAACATGGAAATATTTACACCGCTATCTGTATAAACATGGAAAATCTACACCACAATCTCTATAAACATGGAAATATCTACAAAGCCATCTGAATAAACATGGAAATACCTACACAGTCATGTGTAGGAACATGGAAAAACCTACACTGCCATCTCTATCAACATGGAAATAACTACAGAGCCCTCTGTATAAATATGGAAATATCTGCATAGGCATCTGTATAAAAATGGAAATGTCTGCACCGCTATCTGTATAAACATGGAAATACCTACACCGCTGTCTCTATAAAGATGGAAATATGCACACCGCTATGTGTATAAACATGGAAATATCTCCACTGCTGTCTGTATAAACATGGAAATATCTACACCGCGATCTGTATAAACATGGAAAAATCTACACCGCTATCTCTATAAACATGGAAATATCTACACAGCTATCTCTATAAACATGGAAATATCTACAAAGCCATCTGTATAAAAATGGAAATACCAACACAGTCATGTGTAGGAACATGGAAATATCTACACCGCGATTTGTATAAACATGGAAATATCTACACCGCTATCTGTATAAACATGGAAATATCTACACTGCGGTCTGTATAAACATGGAAATTCCTCCACCGATATGTATATAAACATGGAAATAACTACACCACGATCTGTATAAACATGGAAATATTTACACCGCTATCTGTATAAACATGGAAATATCTACACCGCTATCTCTAAAAAAATGGAAATATCTACAAAGCCATCTGTATAAACATGGAAATACCAACACAGTCATGTGTAGGAACATGGAAATATCTACACCGCGATTTGTATAAACATGGAAATCTCTACACCGTGATCTGTATAACCATGGAAATATCTATACCGCTATCTGTATAAACATGGAAATATCTACACAGCCGTCTGTATACACATGGAAATATCTACACCGCTATCTGTATAAACATGGAAATAAATAAACCGCTATTTGAAAAAACAGGGAAATATCTACACCACCATCTGTTTAAACATGGAAATATCTACACAGACATCTGTATAAACATGGAAATATCTACAATGCCATCTGTAAACATATGGAAATATCTACACAGCCATCTGAATAAACATGTAAATATCTACACTGCTATCTCTATAAACATGGAAATATCTAAACTGCCATCTCTATAGACATGAAAATATCTACACTGCCATCTCCATAAACATGGAACTAACTACTCCGCCATCTGTATAAACATCGAAACATCTACACCGCCATCTGTGTGAATAAGGAAATATCTACAATGCCATCGGTATAAAGATATAAATATCTGCACTGCGAGCTGTATAAACATGGAAACATCTACATCGCTATCTGTATAAATGTGGAAATACCAACACCGCTATCGGTATAAACATGGAAATATCTACAACGCCATCTATATAAACATGGAAATATCTACACCGCTATGTCTATAAACATGGAAATACCTACACCGCTATCTCTATAAACATGGAAATATCCACACCGCCATCTGCATAACCATGGGAAAATCTACAACGCCACCTGTATAAAGATGGAAATATCTACACGGCAATCTGTGTACAGATGGAAATATCAACACCGCCGTCTGTACAAACATGGAAATATCTACATCGCTCTCTGTATAAACATAGAAATACCTACACTGCAGTCTGTATAAACATGGAAATATGTACACCGGTATCTGTATAAACATGGAAATATCTACACCACGATCTGTATTAACATGGAAATATTTACACCGCTATCTGTATAAACCTGGAAATATCTACACTGCTATCTCTATAAATATGGAAGTATCTACACCGCCATCTGTATAAACATGGAAATAGCTAAATCGCTATCTGTATAAACATGGAAATATGTACACCGCTATCTCTATAAACATGGAAATATCTACAGCGTGTTCTGTATAAACATGGAAATATTTACACTGCTATCTGTATAAACATGGAAATATCTACACCGTTATCTGTATAAATCTGGAAATATCTACACAGCTATGTCTATAAACATGGAAATATCTACACTGCCATCTGTATAAACATGGAAATATCTACACTGCTATCTCTACAAACATGGAAATATCTACAATGCCATCTGTAAAAACATGGAAATACCTATACAGTCATCTGTGTTAACATGGAAATATCTACACCACCATCTGTATAAACATGGAAATATCTACAATGCCATCTGTATACACATGGAAATACCTACACGGCAATCTGTGTATAGATGGAAACATCAACACCGCCATCTGCACAATCATGGAAATATCTACACTGCGGTCTGTATAAATTGGAAATTTCTACAATGGTATTTGTATAAACATGGAAATATCTACACCACGATCTGTATAAACATGGAAATATTTACACCGCTATGTGTATAAACATGGAAATATCTACACCGCTATCTCTATAAACATGGAAATATCTACAAAGCCATCTGTATAAACATGGAAATACCAACACAGTCATGTGTAGGAACATGGAAATATCTACACCACGATTTGTATAAACATGGAAATATCTACACCGCGATCTGTATAAACATGGAAATATCTACACCGTTATCTGTATAAACATGGAAATATCTACACAGCTATCTCTATAAACATGGAAATATCTACAACGCAATCTGTATAAATATGGAAATACCTACACAGTCATCTGTATAAACATGGAAATATCTACACAGCCATCACTACAAACATGGAAATATCTACACAGCCGTCTGTATACACATGGAAATATCTACACCGCTATCTGTATAAACAAGGAAATAAATACACCGCTATTTGTACAAACAAGGAAATATCTACACCACCATCTGTTTAAACATGGAAATATCTACACAGACATCTGTTTGAACATGGAAATATCTACACCGCTATCTGTATAAACATGCTAATAACTACACCGCTATCTGTATAAATGTGGAAATATTTGCACCGCTATCCCTATAAACATGGTAATATCAACACCGCGATCTGTATAAACATGGAAATATCTACACCATGATTTCTATAAACATGGAAGTATCTACACCGCGATCTGTATAAACATGGAAATATCTACACCGCTATCTCTATAAACATGGAAATATCTACAAAGCCATCTGTATAAACATGGAAATACCTACACAGTCATGTGTAGGAACATGGAAATATCTACACTGCGATTTGTATAAACATCGAAATATCTACACCGCGATCTGTATAAACATGGAAATATCTACACCGCTATCTCTATAAACATGGAAATATCTACACAGCCATCTCTATAAACATGGAAATATCAACACAGCCGTCTGTATATACATGGAAATATCTACACCGCTATCTGTATAAACATGGAAATAAATACACTGCCATCTGTATAAATATGGAAATATCTGCATAGGCATCTGTATAAACATGGAAATATCTGCACCGGTATCTGTATAAACATGGAAATACCTACACCGCTGTCTCTATAAACATGGAAATATGTACACCGCTATGTGTATAAACATGGAAATATCTCCACTGCTGTCTGTATAAACATGGAATTTTCTACACCACGATCTGTATAAACATGGAAATATCTACACCGCTATGTGTATAAACATGGAAATATCTACACAGGTATCTCTATAAACATGGAAATACTTACACCGCCATCTGTATAAACATGGAAATACCTTCAAAGTCATCTGTATAAACATGGAAATATCTACACAGCCATCTGTATGAACATGGAATTATCTACACAGGCATCGGTATATACATGGAAATATCTACACCGCTATCTGTATAAACATGGAAATATCTACACCGCCTTCTTCATATCCATGGAAATATCTGCGCCGCCTTCTGTATAAACATGGAAATATCTACACGGTCATCTGTGTATAGATGGAAATATCAACACCGCCATCTGTACAAATATGGAAATATCTGCACCGCTATCTGTATAAACATGGAAATATCTACACCGCGGTCTGTGTAAACATGGAAATATCTACACCACTATCTGTATAAACATGGAAATATATACACCGCTATCTCTATAAACATGGAAATATTTACACCGTGATCTGTAAAAACATGGAAATATTAACACCGATATCTGTATAAACATGGAAATTTCTACAGCGTTATCTGTATAAATATGGAAATATCTACACCGCTATCTCTATAAACATGGAAATATCTACACCGCCATCTGTATAAACATGGAAATATCTACACTGCTATCTCTATAAACATGGGAATATCTACAATGCCATCTGTAAAAATATGGAAATACATACACAGTCATCTGTATAAACATGGACATATCTACACCACCATCTGTATAAACATGGAAATATCTACAATGCCATCTGTATACACATGGAAATACCTACACGGCAATCTGTGTATAGATGGAAACATCAACACCGCCATCTGTACAAACATGGAAATATCTACACCGCTATCTGTATAAACATGGAAATATCTACACTACGGTGTGTACAAACATGGAAATTTCTACACCGGTATCTGTATAAACATGGAAATATCTACACCACGATCTGTATAAACATGGAAATATTTACACCGCTATCTGTATAAACATGGAAAATCTACACCACAATCTCTATAAACATGGAAATATCTACAAAGCCATCTGAATAAACATGGAAATACCTACACAGTCATGTGTAGGAACATGGAAAAACCTACACTGCCATCTCTATCAACATGGAAATAACTACAGAGCCCTCTGTATAAATATGGAAATATCTGCATAGGCATCTGTATAAAAATGGAAATGTCTGCACCGCTATCTGTATAAACATGGAAATACCTACACCGCTGTCTCTATAAAGATGGAAATATGCACACCGCTATGTGTATAAACATGGAAATATCTCCACTGCTGTCTGTATAAACATGGAAATATCTACACCGCGATCTGTATAAACATGGAAAAATCTACACCGCTATCTCTATAAACATGGAAATATCTACACAGCTATCTCTATAAACATGGAAATATCTACAAAGCCATCTGTATAAAAATGGAAATACCAACACAGTCATGTGTAGGAACATGGAAATATCTACACCGCGATTTGTATAAACATGGAAATATCTACACCGCTATCTGTATAAACATGGAAATATCTACACTGCGGTCTGTATAAACATGGAAATTCCTCCACCGATATGTATATAAACATGGAAATAACTACACCACGATCTGTATAAACATGGAAATATTTACACCGCTATCTGTATAAACATGGAAATATCTACACCGCTATCTCTAAAAAAATGGAAATATCTACAAAGCCATCTGTATAAACATGGAAATACCAACACAGTCATGTGTAGGAACATGGAAATATCTACACCGCGATTTGTATAAACATGGAAATCTCTACACCGTGATCTGTATAACCATGGAAATATCTATACCGCTATCTGTATAAACATGGAAATATCTACACAGCTCTCTCTATAAACATGGAAATATCTACACCGCAATCTGTATAAACATGGAAATACCTGCAAAGTCATCTGTATAAACATGGAAACATCTACAAAGCCATCTCTATAAACATGGAAATATATATACAGCCATCTGTATATACATGGAAATATCTACACTGCTATCTGTATAAACATGGAAAGAAATACACCGCTATTGGTATAAAGAAGGAAATATCTACACCACCATCTGTTTAAACATGGAAAGATTTACACAGACATCTGTTTATACATGGAAATATGATCACCGCTATCTGTATAAACATGCTAATAACTACACCGCTATCAGTATAAATGTGGAAATATTTCCACCGCTATCCCTATAAACATGGTAATATCAACACCGCGGTCTGTACAAACAAGGAAATAGCTAAACCGCTAACTGTATAAACATGGAAATATCTACACTGCTATCTCTATAAACCTGGAAATATCTACAGCGTGATCTGTATAAACATGGAAATATTTACACAGCTATCTGTATAAACATGGAAATATCTACACCGTTATCTGTATAAATATGGAAATATCTACACCGCTATCTCTATGAACATGGAAATATCTACACCGCCATCTGTATAAACATGGAAATATCTACACTGCTATCTCTATAAACATGGAAATATCTACAATGCCATCTGTAAAAACATGGAAATACCTATACAGTCATCTCTATAAACATGGAAATATCTACACCACCATATGTATAAACATGGAAATATCTACAATGCCATCTGTATACACATGGAAATACCTAAACGGCAATCTGTGTATAGATGGAAACATCAACACCGCCATCTGTACAAACATGGAAATATCTACACTGCTATCTGTATAAACATGGAAATATCTACACTGCGGTCTGTATAAACATGAAAATTTCTACACCGGTATCTGTATAAACATGGAAATATCTACAACACAATCTGTATAAATATGGAAATATTTACACCGCTATCTGTATAATCATGGAAATATCTACACCGCTATCTCTATAAACATGGATATATCTACAAAGCCATCTGTATAAACATGGAAATATCAACACAGTCATGTGTAGGAACATGGGAATATCTACACCGCGATTTCTATAAACATGGAAATATCTACACCGTGATCTGTATAAACATGGAAATATCTACACCGGTATCTGCATGAACATGGAAATATCTACACAGCTATCACTATAAACATGGAAATATCTACACCGCAATCTGTATAAACATGGAAATACCTACAAAGTCATCTGTATAAACATGGAAATATCTACACAGCCATCTCTATAAACATGGAAATATCTACACAGCCGTCTGTATATAAATGGAAATATCTACAACGCTATCTGTATAAACATGGAAATATCTACACCGCCTTCTACATATCCATGGAAATATCTGCGCCACCTTCTGTATAAACATGGAAATATCTACACGGTCATCTGTGTATAGATGGAAAATCAACACCGCCATCTGTACAAACATGGAAATATCTACACCGCGGTCTGTATAAACATGGAAATAGCAAAACCGCTATCTGTATAAACATGAAAATATCTACACCGTGGTCTCTAAAAACATGGAAATAGCTAAACCGCTATCTCTATAAACATGGAAATATCTACAATGCTATCCCTATAAACCTGGAAATATCAACACCTTGATCTGTATAAACATGGAAATATTTACACCGCTATCTCTATAAACATGGAAATATCTACACCACCATCTGTATTAACATGAAAATATCTTCACTGCTATCTCTATAAACATGGGAATATCTACAATGCCATTTGTAAAAACATGGAAATACCTATACAGTCATCTGTATAAACATGGAAATATCTACACCACCATCTGTATAAACATGGAAATATCTACAATGCCATCTGTATACACATGGAAATACCTACACGGCAACCTGTGTAGATGGAAACATCAACACCGCCATCAGTACAAACATGGAAATATCTACACCGCTATCTGTATAAACATGGAAATATCTACAATGCGGTCTGTATAAACATGGAAATTTCTACACCGGTATATGTATAAACATGGAAATATCTACCCCACGATCTGTATAAACATGGAAATATTAACACCGCTATCTGTATAAACATGGAAATATCTACACCGCTATATCTATAAACATGGAAATATCTACAAAGCCATCTGTATAAACATGGAAATACCTACACTGTCATGTGTAGGAACATGGAAAAATCTACACTGCCATCTGTATAAAAATGAAAATATCTACAGAGCCCTCTGTATAAATATGGAAATATCTGCATAGGCATCTGTATAAACATGGAAATATCTGCACCGCTGTCTGTATAAACATGGAAATACCTACACCGCTGTCTCTATAAACATGGAAATATGTACACCGCTATGTGTATAAACATGGAAATATCTCCACTGCTGTCTGTATAAACATGGAAATATCTTCACCGCGATCTGTATAAACATGGAAATATCTACACCGCTATCTGTATAAACATGGAAATATCTACACAGCTATCTCTATAAACATGGAAATACCTACACCGCCATCTGTGTAAACATGGAAATACCTACAAAGTCATCTGTATAAACATGGAAATATCTACACAGCCATCTGTATAAACATAGAAATATCTGCAGTGCCATCTGTATATACATGGAAATATCTACACCGCTATCTGTATAAACATGGAAATATCTACACCACCTTCTACATATCCATGGAAATATCTGCGCCGCCTTCGGTATAAACATGGAAATATCTACACGGTCATCTGTGTATAGATGGAAATATCAACACCGCCATCTGTACAAACATGGAAATATCTGCACCGCTATCTGTATAAACATGGAAATATCTACACCGCGGTCTGTACAAACATGGAAATAGCTAAACCGCTATCTGTATAAACGTGGAATTATCTACACTGCCATCTCTATAAACCTGGAAATATCTACACCGTGATCTGTATAAACATGGAAATATTTACACTGCTATCTGTATAAACATGGAAATATCTACACAGTTATCTGTATAAATATGGAAATATCTACACCGCTATCTCTATAAACATGGAAATATCTACACCGCCATCTGTATAAACATGGAAATATCTACACTGCTATCTCTATAAACATGGAAATATCTACAATGCCATCTGTAAAAACATGGAAATACCTATACAGTCATCTGTATAAACATGGAAATACCTACACCACCATCTGTATAAACATGGAAATATCTACAAAGCCATCTGTATACACATGGAAATACCTACACGGCAATCTGTGTATAGATGGAAACATCAACACCGCCATCTGTACAAACATGGAAATATCTACTCCGCTATCTGTATAAACATGGAAATATCTACACTGCGGTCTGTATAAACATGGAAATTTCTACACCGGTATCTGTATAAACATGGAAATATCTACAACACGATCTGTATAAACATGGAAATATTTACACCGCTATCTGTATAATCATGGAAATATCTACACCGCTATCTCTATAAACATGGAAATATCTACAAAGCCATCTGTATAAACATGGAAATACCTACACAGTCATGTGTAGGAACATGGAAAAATCTACACTGCCATCTTTATAAACATGGAAATGTCTACAGAGCCCTCTGTATAAATATGGAAATATCTGCATAGGAATCTGTATAACCATGGAAATATCTGCACCGCTATCTGTATAAACATGGAAATACCTACACCGCTGTCTCTATAAACATGGAAATATGTACACCGCTATGTGTATAAACATGGAAATATCTCCACTGCTGTCTGTATAAACATGGAAATATCTACACCGCGATCTGTATAAACCTGGAAGTATCTACACCGCTATCTGTATAAACATGGAAATATCTACACAGCTATCTCTATAAATATGGAAATACCTACGCCGCCATCAGTATAAACATGGAAATACCTACAAAGTCATCTGTATAAACATGGAAATACCTATACAGCCATCTGTATAAACATGGAAATATCTACACAGCCATCTGTATATCCATGGAAATATCTACACCGCTATCTGAATAAACATGGAAATATCTACACCGCCTTCTACATATCCATGGAAATATCTGCGCCGCCTTCTGTATAAACATGGAAATATCTACACGGTCATCTGTGTATAGATGGAAATATCAACACCGCCATCTGTACAAACATGGAAATATCTGCACCGCTATCTGTATAAACATGGAAATATCTAAACCGCAGTCTGTATAAACATGGAAATATCTACACAGCCAACTGTATATACATGGAAATATCTACACCGCTATCTGTATAAACATTGAAATATCTACACCGCCTTCTACATATCCATGGAAATATCTGTGCGGCCTTCTGCATGAACATGGAAATATCTACACCGACATCTGTGTATAGATGGAAATATCAACACCGCCATCTGTACAAACATGGAAATATCTGCACCGCTATCTGTATAAACATGGAAATATCTACACCGCGGTCTGTAGAAACATGGAAATAGCTAAACCGCTATCTGTATAAACATGGAAATATCTACACTGCTATCTCCATAAACCTGGAAATATCTACACCGTGATCTGTATAAACATGGAAATATTTACACTGCTATCTGTATAAAGATGGAAATATCTACACCGTTATCTGTATAAATATGAAAATATCTACACCACTATCTCTATAAACATGGAAATATCTACACCGCCATCTGTATAAACATGGAAATATCTACACTGCTATCTCTATAAACATGGGAATATCTACAATGCCATCTGTAAAAACATGGAAATACCTATACAGTCATCTGTATAAACATGGAAATATGTACACCACCGTCTGTATAAACATGGAAATATCTACAATGCCATCTGTATACACATGGAAATACCAACACGGCAATCTGTGTAGATGGAAACACCAACACCGCCATCTGTACAAACATGGAAATATCTACACCGCTATCTGTATAAACATGGAAATATCTACACTGCGGTCTGTATAAACATGGAAATTTCTACACCGGTATCTGTATAAACATGGCAATACCTACACAGTCATGTGTAGGAACATGGAAAAATCTACACTGCCATCTGTATAAACATGGAAATATCTACAGAGCCCTCTGTATAAATATGGAAACATCTGCATAGGCATCTGTATAAACATGGAAATATCTGCACGGCTATCTGTATAAACATGGAAATACCTACACTGCTGTCTCTATAAACATGGAAACACGTACACCGCTATGTGTATAAACATGGAAATATCTCCACTGCTGTCTGTATAAACATGGAAATATCTACACCGCGATCTGTATAAACATGGAAATATCTACACCGCTATCTGTATAAACATGGAAATATCTACACAGCTATCTCTATAAACATGGAAATACCTATACCGCCATCTGTATAAACATGGAAATACCTACAAAGTCATCTGTATAAACATGGAAATATCTACACAGCCATCTGTATAAACATGGAAATATCTACACAGCCATCTGTATATACATGGAAATATCTACACCGCTATCTGTATAAACATGGAAATATCTACACCGCCTTCTACATATCTATGGAAATACCTGCGCCGCCTTCGGTATCAACCTGGAAATATCTACACCGCTATCTGTATAAACATGGAAATATCTACAGAGCTATCTCTATAAATATGGAAATACCTACACCGCCATCAGTATAAACATGGAAATACCTACAAAGTCATCTGTATGAACATGGAAATACATACACAGCCATCTTTATAAACATGGAAATATCTACACAGCCATCTGTATATACATGGAAATATCTACACCGCTATCTGAATAAACCTGGATATATCTACACCGCCTTATACATATCCATGGAAATATCTGCGCCGCCTTCTGTATAAACATGGAAATATCTACACGGTCATCTGTGTATAGATGGAAATAACAACACCGCCATCTGTACAAACATGGAAATATCTGCACCGCTATCTGTATAAACATGGAAATATCTACACCGCGGTCTGTATAAACATGGAAATAGCTAAGCCGCTATCTCTATAAACATGGAAATATCTACAATGCTATCTCTATAAACCTGGAAATATCTACACCGTGATCTGTATAAACATGGAAATATTTACACTGCTATCTGAATAAACATGGAAATATCTACACCGTTATCTGCATAAATATGGAAATATCTACACCTCTATCTCTATAAGCATGGAAATTTCTACACGGCCATCTGTATAAACATGGAAATATCTACACTGCTATCTCTATAAACATGGAAATATCTACAATGCCATCTGTAAAAACATGGAAATACCTATACAGTCATCTGTATAAACATGGAAATATCTACACCACCATCTGTATAAACATGGAAATATCTACAATGCCATCTGTATACACATGGAAATAACTACACGGCAATCTGTGTATAGATGGAAACATCAACACCGCCATCTGAACAAACATGGAAATATGTACACCACTATCTGTATAAACATGGAAATATCTACACTGCGGTCTGTATAAACATGGAAGTTTCTACACCGTTATCTGTATAAACATGGAAATATCTACACCACGATCTGTATAAACATGGAAATATTTACACCGCTATCTGTATAAACATGGAAATGTCTACACCGCTATCTCTATAAACATGGAAATATCTACAAAGCCATCTGTATAAACATGGAAATACCTACACAGTCATGTGTAGGAACATGGAAAAATCTACACTGCCATCTGTATAAACATGGAAATATCTACAGAGCCCTCTGTATAAATATGGAAATATCTGCATAGGCATCTGTATAAACATGGAAATATCTGCAACGCTATCTGTATAAACATGGAAATACCTACACCACTGTCTCTATAAACATGGAAATATGTACACCGCTATGTGTATAAACATGGAAATATCTCGACTGCTGTCTGTATAAACATGGAAATATCTACACCGCGATCTGTATAAACATGGAAATATCTACACCGCTCTCTGTATAAACATGGAAATATCTACACAGCTATCTCTATAAACATGGAAATATCTACACCGCCATCTGTATAAACATGGAAATACCTACAAAGTCATATGTATAAACATGGAAATATCTACACAGCCATCTGTATAAACATGGAAATATCTACACAGCCATCTGTATATACATGGAAATATCTACAACGCTATCTGTATAAACATGGAAATATCTACACCGCCTTCTATATATCCATGGAAATATCTGCGCCGCCTTCTGAATAAACATGGAAATATCTCCACGGTCATCTATGTATAGATGGAAATATCAACACCGCCATCTGTACAAACATGGAAATATCTGCACCGCTATCTGTATAAACATGGAAATACCTACACCGCAGTCTGTATAAACATGGAAATAGCTAAACCGCTATCTCTATAAACATGGAAATATCTACACTGCTATCTCTATAAACCTGGAAATATCTACACCGTGATCTGTATAAACATGGAAATATTTACACCGCTATCTGTATAAACATGGAAATATCTACACCGTTATCTGTATAAATATGGAAATATCTACACCGCTATCTCTATAAGCATGGAAATATCTACACCGACATCTGTATAAACTTAGAAATATCTACAATGCCATCTGTATAAACATGGAAATACCTACACGGCAATCTGTGTATAGATGGAAACATCAACACCGCCATCTGTACAAACATGGAAATATCTACACTGCGGTCTTTATAAACATGGAAATATCTACACCGTTATCTGTATAAATATGGAAATATCTACACCGCTATCTCTATAAACATGGAAATATCTACACCGCCCTCTGTATAAACATGGAAATATCTACACTGCTATCTCTATAAACCTGGAAATATCTACAATGCCATCTGTAAAAACATGGAAATACCTATACAGTCATCTGTATAAACATGGAAATATCTACACCACCATGTGTATAAACTTGGAAATATCTACAATGCCATCAGTATACACATGGAAATACCTACACGGCAATCTGTGTATAGATGGAAACATCAACACCGCCATCTGTACAATCATGGAAATATCTACACCGCTATCTGTATAAACATGGAGATATCTACACTGCGGTCTGTATAAACATGGAAATTTCTACACCGTTATCTGTATAAACATGGAAATATCTACACCACGATCTGTATAAACTTGGAAATATTTAGACCGCTATCTGTATAAACATGGAAATATCTACACCGCTATCTCTATAAACATGGAAATATCTACAAAGCCATCTGTATAAACATGGAAATACCTACACAGTCATGTGTAGGAACATGGAAAAATCTACACTGCCATCTGTATAAACATGGAAATATCTACAGAGCCCTCTGTATAAATATGGAAATATCTGCATAGGCATCAGTATAAACATGGAAATGTCTGCACCGCTATCTGTATAAACATGGAAATACCTACACCGCTGTCTCTATAAACATGGAAATAAGTACACCGCTATGTGTATAAACATGGAAATATCTCCACTGCTGTCTGTATAAACATGGAAATATCTACACCGCGATCTGTATAAACATGGAAATATCTACACCGCTATCTGTATAAACATGGAAATATCTACACAGCTATCTCTGTAAACATGGAAATACCTACACCGCCATCTGCATAAACATGGAAATATCTACACAGCCATCTGTATTAACATGGAAACATCTTCACAGACATCTGTATATACATGGAAATAGCTACAACGGTATCTGTATAAACATGGAAATATCTACACCGCCTTCTACATATCCATGGAAATATCTGCGCCGCCTTCTGTATAAACAAGGGAATATCTACACGGTCATCTGTGTATAGATGGAAATATCAACACCGCCATCTGTACAAACATGGAAATATCTGCACCGCTAACTGTATAAACATGGAAATATCTACACCGCGGTCTGTACAAACATGGAAATAGCTAAACCGCTATCTGTATAAACATGGAAATATCTACACTGCTATCTCTATAAACCTGGAAATATCTACACCGTGATCTGTATAAACATGGAAATATTTACACCGCTATCTGTATAAACATGGAAATATCTACACCGTTATCTGTATAAATATGGAAATATCTACACCGCTATCTCTATAAACATGGAAATATCTACACCGCCCTCTGTATAAACATGGAAATATCTACACTGCTATCTCTATAAACCTGGAAATATCTACAATGCCATCTGTAAAAACATGGAAATACCTATACAGTCATCTGTATAAACATGGAAATATCTACACCACCATCTGTATAAACTTGGAAATATCTACAATGCCATCTGTATACACATGGAAATACCTACACGGCAATCTGTGTATAGATGGAAACATCAACACCGCCATCTGTACAAACATGGAAATATCTACACCGCTATCTGTATCAACATGGAAATATCTACACTGCGGTCTGTATAAACATGGAAATTTCTACACCGTTATCTGTATAAACATGGAAATATCTACACCACGATCTGTATAAACTTGGAAATATTTACACCGCTATCTGAATAAACATGGAAATATCTACACCGCTATCTCTATAAACATGGAAATATCTACAAAGCCATCTGTATAAACATGGAAATACCTTCAAAGTCATGTGTAGGAACATGGAAAAATCTACACTGCCATCTGTATAAACATGGAAATATCTACAGAGCCCTCTGTATAAATTTGAAAATATCTGCATAGGCATCAGTATAAACATGGAAATGTCTGCACCGCTATCTGTATAAACATGGAAATACCTACACCGCTGTCTCTATAAACATGGAAATAAGTACACCGCTATGTGTATAAACATGGAAATATCTCCACTGCTGTCTGTATAAACATGGAAATATCTACACCGCGATCTGTATAAACATGGAAATATCTACACCGCTATCTGTATAAACATGGAAATATCTACACAGCTATCTCTATAAACATGGAAATACCTACACCGCCATCTGCATAAACATGGAAATATCTACACAGCCATCTGTATTAACATGGAAACATCTTCACAGCCATCTGTATATACATGGAAATATCTACACCGCTATCTGTATAAACATGGAAATATCTACACCGCCTTCTACATATCCATGGAAATATCTGCGCCGCCTTCTGTATAAACATGGAAATATCTACACGGTCATCTGTGTATAGATGGAAATATCAACACCGCCATCTGTACAAACATGGAAATATCTGCACCGCTAACTGTATAAACATGGAAATATCTACACCGCGGACTGTACAAACATGGAAATAGCTAAACCGCTATCTGTATAAACATGGAAATATCTACACTGCTATCTCTATAAACCTGGAAATATCTACACCGTGATCTGTATAAACATGGAAATATCTACACCACTATCTGTATAAACATGGAAATATCTACACCGTTATCTGCATAAATATGGAAATATCTACACCGCTATCTCTATACACATGGAAATATCTACACCGCCATCTGTGTAAACATGGAAATATCTACACTGCTATCTCTATAAACATGGAAATATCTACAATGCCATCTGTAAAAACATGGAAATACCTATACAGTCATCTGTAAAAACATGGAAATAACTACACCACCATCTGTATAAACTTGGAAATATCTACAATGCCATCTGTATACACATGGAAATACCTACACGGCAATCTGTGTATAGATGGAAACATCAACACCGCCATCTGTACAAACATGGAAATATCTATACCGCTATCTCTATAAACATGGAAATATCTACACTGCGGTCTTTATAAACCTGGAAATTTCTACACCGGTATCTGTATAAACATGGAAATATCTACACCACGATCTGTATAAACTTGGAAATATTTACACCGCTATCTGTATAAACATGGAAATATCTACACCGCTATCTCTATAAACATGGAAATATCTACAAAGCCATCTGTATAAACATGGAAATACCTACAAATCATGTGTAGGAATATGGAAAATCTACACTGCCATCGGTATAAACATGGAAATATCTACAGAGCCCTCTGTATAAATATGGAAATATCTGCATAGGCATCAGTATAAACATGGAAATGTCTGCAACGCTGTCTGTATAAACATGGAAATACCTACACCGCTGTCTCTATAAACATGGAAATAAGTACACCGCTATGTGTATAAACATGGAAATATCTCCACTGCTGTCTGTATAAACATGGAAATATCTACACCGCGATCTGTATAAACCTGGAAATATCTACACCGTGATCTGTATAAACATGGAAATATGTACACTGCTATCTGTATAAACATGGAAATATCTACACCGTTATCTGTATAAATATGGAAATATCTAAACCGCTATCTCTATAAACATGGAAATATCTACACCGCCATCTGTATAAACATGGAAATATCTACACTGCTATCTCTATAAACCTGGAAATATCTACAATGCCATCTGTAAAAACATGGAAATACCTATACAGTCATCTGTATAAACATGGAAATATCTACACCACCATCTGTATAAACTTGGAAATATCTACAATGCCATCTGTATACACATGGAAATACCTACACGGCAATCTGTGTATAGATGGAAACATCAACACCGCCATCTGTACAAACATGGAAATATCTACACCGCTATCTGTATCAACATGGAAATATCTACACTGCGGTCTGTATAAACATGGAAATTTCTACACCGTTATCTGTATAAACATGGAAATATCTACACCACGATCTGTATGAACTTGGAAATATTTACACCGCTATCTATATAAACATGGAAATATCTACACCGCTATCTCTATAAACATGGAAATATCTACAAAGCCATCTGTATAAACATGGAAATACCTACAAAGTCATGTGTAGGAACATGGAAAAATCTACACTGCCATCTGTATAAACATGGAAATATCTACAGAGCCCTCTGTATAAATATGGAAATATCTGCATAGGCATCAGTATAAACATGGAAATGTCTGCACCGCTATCTGTATAAACATGGAAATATCTACACCGCGGTCTGTATAAACATGGAAATAGCTAAACCGCTATCTGTATAAACATGGAAATATCTACACTGCTTTCTCTATAAACCTGGAAATATCTACACCGTGATCTGTATAAACATGGAAATATTTGCACTGCTATCTGTATAAACATGGAAATATCTACACCGTTATCTGTATAAATATGGAAATATCTACACCGCTATCTCTATAAACATGGAAATATCTACACCGCCCTCTGTATAAACATGGAAATATCTACACTGCTATCTCTATAAACCTGGAAATATCTACAATGCCATCTGTAAAAACATGGAAATACCTATACAGTCATCTGTATAAACATGGAAATATCTACACCACCATCTGTATAAACTTGGAAATATCTACAATGCCATCTGTATACACATGGAAATACCTACACGGCAATCTGTGTATAGATGGAAACATCAACACCGCCATCTGTACAAACATGGAAATATCTATACCGCTATCTCTATAAACATGGAAATATCTACACTGCGGTCTTTATAAACCTGGAAATTTCTACACCGGTATCTGTATAAACATGGAAATATCTACACCACGATCTGTATAAACTTGGAAATATTTACACCGCTATCTGTATAAACATGGAAATATCTACACCGCTATCTCTATAAACATGGAAATATCTACAAAGCCATCTGTATAAACATGGAAATACCTACAAATCATGTGTAGGAATATGGAAAATCTACACTGCCATCGGTATAAACATGGAAATATCTACAGAGCCCTCTGTATAAATATGGAAATATCTGCATAGGCATCAGTATAAACATGGAAATGTCTGCAACGCTGTCTGTATAAACATGGAAATACCTACACCGCTGTCTCTATAAACATGGAAATAAGTACACCGCTATGTGTATAAACATGGAAATATCTCCACTGCTGTCTGTATAAACATGGAAATATCTACACCGCGATCTGTATAAACCTGGAAATATCTACACCGTGATCTGTATAAACATGGAAATATGTACACTGCTATCTGTATAAACATGGAAATATCTACACCGTTATCTGTATAAATATGGAAATATCTAAACCGCTATCTCTATAAACATGGAAATATCTACACCGCCATCTGTATAAACATGGAAATATCTACACTGCTATCTCTATAAACCTGGAAATATCTACAATGCCATCTGTAAAAACATGGAAATACCTATACAGTCATCTGTATAAACATGGAAATATCTACACCACCATCTGTATAAACTTGGAAATATCTACAATGCCATCTGTATACACATGGAAATACCTACACGGCAATCTGTGTATAGATGGAAACATCAACACCGCCATCTGTACAAACATGGAAATATCTACACCGCTATCTGTATCAACATGGAAATATCTACACTGCGGTCTGTATAAACATGGAAATTTCTACACCGTTATCTGTATAAACATGGAAATATCTACACCACAATCTGTATGAACTTGGAAATATTTACACCGCTATCTATATAAACATGGAAATATCTACACCGCTATCTCTATAAACATGGAAATATCTACAAAGCCATCTGTATAAACATGGAAATACCTACAAAGTCATGTGTAGGAACATGGAAAAATCTACACTGCCATCTGTATAAACCTGGAAATATCTACAGAGCCCTCTGTATAAATATGGAAATATCTGCATAGGCATCAGTATAAACATGGAAATGTCTGCACCGCTATCTGTATAAACATGGAAATATCTACACCGCGGTCTGTATAAACATGGAAATAGCTAAACCGCTATCTGTATAAACATGGAAATATCTACACTGCTTTCTCTATAAACCTGGAAATATCTACACCGTGATCTGTATAAACATGGAAATATTTGCACTGCTATCTGTATAAACATGGAAATATCTACACCGTTATCTGTATAAATATGGAAATATCTACACCGCTATCTCTATAAACATGGAAATATCTACACCGCCCTCTGTATAAACATGGAAATATCTACACTGCTATCTCTATAAACCTGGAAATATCTACAATGCCATCTGTAAAAACATGGAAATACCTATACAGTCATCTGTATAAACATGGAAATATCTACACCACCATCTGTATAAACTTGGAAATATCTACAATGCCATCTGTATACACATGGAAATACCTACACGGCAATCTGTGTATAGATGGAAACATCAACACCGCCATCTGTACAAACATGGAAATATCTACACCGCTATCTGTATAAACATGGAAATATCTACACTGCGGTCTGTATAAACATGGAAATTTCTACACCGTTATCTGTATAAACATGGAAATATCTACACCACGATCTGTATAAACTTGGAAATATTTACACCGCTATCTGTATAAACATGGAAATATCTACACCGCTATCTCTATAAACATGGAAATATCTACAAAGCCATCTGTATAAACATGGAAATACCTTCAAAGTCATGTGTAGGAACATGGAAAAATCTACACTGCCATCTGTATAAACATGGAAATATCTACAGAGCCCTCTGTATAAATTTGAAAATATCTGCATAGGCATCAGTATAAACATGGAAATGTCTGCACCGCTATCTGTATAAACATGGAAATACCTACACCGCTGTCTCTATAAACATGGAAATAAGTACACCGCTATGTGTATAAACATGGAAATATCTCCACTGCTGTCTGTATAAACATGGAAATATCTACACCGCGATCTGTATAAACATGGAAATATCTACACCACTATCTGTATAAACATGGAAATATCTACACAGCTATCTCTATAAACATGGAAATACCTACACCGCCATCTGCATAAACATGGAAATATCTACACAGCCATCTGTATTAACATGGAAACATCTTCACAGCCATCTGTATATACATGGAAATATCTACACCGCTATCTGTATAAACATGGAAATATCTACACCGCCTTCTACATATCCATGGAAATATCTGCGCCGCCTTCTGTATAAACATGGAAATATCTACACGGTCATCTGTGTATAGATGGAAATATCAACACCGCCATCTGTACAAACATGGAAATATCTGCACCGCTAACTGTATAAACATGGAAATATCTACACCGCGGACTGTACAAACATGGAAATAGCTAAACCGCTATCTGTATAAACATGGAAATATCTACACTGCTATCTCTATAAACCTGGAAATATCTACACCGTGATCTGTATAAACATGGAAATATCTACACCACTATCTGTATAAACATGGAAATATCTACACCGTTATCTGCATAAATATGGAAATATCTACACCGCTATCTCCATACACATGGAAATATCTACACCGCCATCTGTGTAAACATGGAAATATCTACACTGCTATCTCTATAAACATGGAAATATCTACAATGCCATCTGTAAAAACATGGAAATACCTATACAGTCATCTGTAAAAACATGGAAATAACTACACCACCATCTGTATAAACTTGGAAATATCTACAATGCCATCTGTATACACATGGAAATACCTACACGGCAATCTGTGTATAGATGGAAACATCAACACCGCCATCTGTACAAACATGGAAATATCTATACCGCTATCTCTATAAACATGGAAATATCTACACTGCGGTCTTTATAAACCTGGAAATTTCTACACCGGTATCTGTATAAACATGGAAATATCTACACCACGATCTGTATAAACTTGGAAATATTTACACCGCTATCTGTATAAACATGGAAATATCTACACCGCTATCTCTATAAACATGGAAATATCTACAAAGCCATCTGTATAAACATGGAAATACCTACAAATCATGTGTAGGAATATGGAAAATCTACACTGCCATCGGTATAAACATGGAAATATCTACAGAGCCCTCTGTATAAATATGGAAATATCTGCATAGGCATCAGTATAAACATGGAAATGTCTGCAACGCTGTCTGTATAAACATGGAAATACCTACACCGCTGTCTCTATAAACATGGAAATAAGTACACCGCTATGTGTATAAACATGGAAATATCTCCACTGCTGTCTGTATAAACATGGAAATATCTACACCGCGATCTGTATAAACCTGGAAATATCTACACCGTGATCTGTATAAACATGGAAATATGTACACTTCTATCTGTATAAACATGGAAATATCTACACCGTTATCTGTATAAATATGGAAATATCTAAACCGCTATCTCTATAAACATGGAAATATCTACACCGCCATCTGTATAAACATGGAAATATCTACACTGCTATCTCTATAAACCTGGAAATATCTACAATGCCATCTGTAAAAACATGGAAATACCTATACAGTCATCTGTATAAACATGGAAATATCTACACCACCATCTGTATAAACTTGGAAATATCTACAATGCCATCTGTATACACATGGAAATACCTACACGGCAATCTGTGTATAGATGGAAACATCAACACCGCCATCTGTACAAACATGGAAATATCTACACCGCTATCTGTATCAACATGGAAATATCTACACTGCGGTCTGTATAAACATGGAAATTTCTACACCGTTATCTGTATAAACATGGAAATATCTACACCACGATCTGTATGAACTTGGAAATATTTACACCGCTATCTATATAAACATGGAAATATCTACACCGCTATCTCTATAAACATGGAAATATCTACAAAGCCATCTGTATAAACATGGAAATACCTACAAAGTCATGTGTAGGAACATGGAAAAATCTACACTGCCATCTGTATAAACATGGAAATATCTACAGAGCCCTCTGTATAAATATGGAAATATCTGCATAGGCATCAGTATAAACATGGAAATGTCTGCACCGCTATCTGTATAAACATGGAAATATCTACACCGCGGTCTGTATAAACATGGAAATAGCTAAACCGCTATCTGTATAAACATGGAAATATCTACACTGCTTTCTCTATAAACCTGGAAATATCTACACCGTGATCTGTATAAACATGGAAATATTTGCACTGCTATCTGTATAAACATGGAAATATCTACACCGTTATCTGTATAAATATGGAAATATCTACACCGCTATCTCTATAAACATGGAAATATCTACACCGCCCTCTGTATAAACATGGAAATATCTACACTGCTATCTCTATAAACCTGGAAATATCTACAATGCCATCTGTAAAAACATGGAAATACCTATACAGTCATCTGTATAAACATGGAAATATCTACACCACCATCTGTATAAACTTGGAAATATCTACAATGCCATCTGTATACACATGGAAATACCTACACGGCAATCTGTGTATAGATGGAAACATCAACACCGCCATCTGTACAAACATGGAAATATCTACACCGCTATCTGTATAAACATGGAAATATCTACACTGCGGTCTGTATAAACATGGAAATTTCTACACCGTTATCTGTATAAACATGGAAATATCTACACCACGATCTGTATAAACTTGGAAATATTTACACCGCTATCTGTATAAACATGGAAATATCTACACCTCTATCTCTATAAACATGGAAATATCTACAAAGCCATCTGTATAAACATGAAAATACCTTCAAAGTCATGTGTAGGAACATGGAAAAATCTACACTGCCATCTGTATAAACATGGAAATATCTACAGAGCCCTCTGTATAAATATGGAAATATCTGCAGAGGCATCAGTATAAACATGGAAATGTCTGCACCGCTATCTGTATAAACATGGAAATACCTACACCGCTGTCTCTATAAACATGGAAATAAGTACACCGCTATGTGTATAAACATGGAAATATCTCCACTGCTGTCTGTATAAACATGGAAATATCTACACCGCGATCTGTATAAACATGGAAATATCTACACTGCTATCTGTATAAACATGGAAATATCTACACAGCTATCTCTATAAACATGGAAATACCTACACCGCCATCTGCATAAACATGGAAATATCTACAAAGCCATCTGTATTAACATGGAAACATCTTCACAGCCATCTGTATATACATGGAAATAGCTACAACGGTATCTGTATAAACATGGAAATATCTACACCGCCTTCTACATATCCATGGAAATATCTGCGCCGCCTTCTGTATAAACATGGAAATATCTACACGGTCATGTGTGTATAGATGGAAATATCAACACCGCCATCTGTACAAACATGGAAATATCTGCACCGCTAACTGTATAAACATGGAAATATCTACACTGCGGTCTGTACAAACATGGAAATAGCTAAACCGCTATCTGTATAAACATGGAAATATCTACACTGCTATCTCTATAAACCTGGAAATATCTACACCGTGATCTGTATAAACATGGAAATATTTACACCGCTATCTGTATAAACATGGAAATATCTACACCGTTATCTGTATAAATATGGAAATATCTAAACCGCTATCTCTATACACATGGAAATATCTAGACCGCCATCTGTATAAACATGGAAATATCCACACTGCTATCTCTATAAACCTGGAAATATCTACAATGCCATCTGTAAAAACATGGAAATACCAATAGAGTCATCTGTATAAACATGGAAATATCTACACCACCATCTGTATAAACTTGGAAATATCTACAATGCCATCTGTATACACATGGAAATACCTACACGGCAATCTGTGTATAGATGGAAACATCAACACCGCCATCTGTACAAACATGGAAATATCTAAACCGCTATCTGTATAAACATGGAAATATCTACACTGCGGTCTGTATAAACATGGAAATTTCTACACCGTTATCTGTATAAACATGGAAATATCTACACCACGATCTGTATAAACTTGGAAATATTTACACCGCTATCTGTATAAACATGGAAATATCTACATCGCTATCTCTATAAACATGGAAATATCTACAAAGCCATCTGTATAAACATGGAAATACCTACAAAGTCATGTGTAGGAACATGGAAAAATCTACACTGCCATCTGTATAAACATGGAAATATCTACAGAGCCCTCTGTATAAATATGGAAATATCTGCATAGGCATCAGTATAAACATGGAAATGTCTGCACCGCTATCTGTATAAACATGGAAATACCTACACCGCTGTCTCTATAAACATGGAAATAAATACACCGCTATGTGTACAAACATGGAAATATCTCCACTGCTGTCTGTATAAACATGGAAATATCTACACCGCGATCTGTATAAACATGGAAATATCTACACCGCTATCTGTATAAACATGGAAATACCTACTCAGCTATCTCTATAAACATGGAAATACCTACACCGCCATCTGCATAAACATGGAAATATCTACACAGCCATCTGTATTAACATGGAAACATCTTCACAGCCATCTGTATATACATGGAAATAGCTACAACGGTATCTGTATAAACATGGAAATATCTACACCGCCTTCTACATATCCATGGAAATATCTGCGCCACCTTCTGTATAAACATGGAAATATCTACACGGTCATCTGTGTATAGATGGAAATATCAACACCGCCATCTGTACAAACATGGAAATATCTGCACCGCTAACTGTATAAACATGGAAATATCTACACCGCGGTCTGTACAAACATGGAAATAGCTAAACCGCTATATGTATAAACATGGAAATATCTACACTGCTATCTCTATAAACCTGGAAATATCTACACCGTGATCTGTATAAACATGGAAATATTTACACCGCTGTCTGTATAAACATGGAAATATCTACACCGTTATCTGTATAAATATGGAAATATCTACACCGCTATCTCTATACACATGGAAATATCTACACCGCCATCTGTATAAACATGGAAATATCTACACTGCTATCTCTATAAACCTGGAAATATCTACAATGCCATCTGTAAAAACATGGAAATACCTATACATTCATCTGTATAAACATGGAAATATCTACACCACCATCTGTATAAACTTGGAAATATCTACAATGCCATCTGTATACACATGGAAATACCTACACGGCAATCTGTGTATAGATGGAAACATCAACACCGCCATCTGTACAAACATGGAAATATCTACACCGCTATCTGTATAAACATGGAAATATCTACACCGTTATCTGCATAAATATGGAAATATCTACACCGCTATCTCTATACACATGGAAATATCTACACCGCCATCTGTATAAACATGGAAATATCTACACTGCAATCTCTATAAACCTGGAAATATCTACACCGTGATCTGTATAAACATGGAAATATTTACACCGCTATCTGTATAAACATGGAAATATCTACACCGTTATCTGCATAAATATGGAAATATCTACACCGCTATCTCTATACACATGGAAATATCTACACCGCCATCTGTATAAATATGGAAATATCTACACTGCTATCTCTATAAACATGGAAATATCTACAATGCCATCTGTAAAAACATGGAAATACCTATACAGTCATCTGTAAAAACATGGAAATATCTACACCACCATCTGTATAAACTTGGAAATATCTACAATGCCATCTGTATACACATGGAAATACCTACACGGCAATCTGTGTATAGATGGAAACATCAACACCGCCATCTGTACAAACATGGAAATATCTACACCGCTATCTCTATAAACATGGAAATATCTACACTGCGGTCTTTATAAACCTGGAAATTTCTACACCGGTATCTGTATAAACATGGAAATATCTACACCACGATCTGTATAAACTTGGAAATATTTACACCGCTATCTGTATAAACATGGAAATATCTACACCGCTATCTCTATAAACATGGAAATATCTACAAAGCCATCTGTATAAACATGGAAATACCTACAAATCATGTGTAGGAATATGGAAAATCTACACTGCCATCAGTATAAACATGGAAATATCTACAGAGCCCTCTGTATAAATATGGAAATATCTGCATAGGCATCAGTATAAAGATGGAAATGTCTGCACCGCTGTCTGTATAAACATGGAAATACCTACACCGCTGTCTCTATAAACATGGAAATAAGTACACCGCTATGTGTATAAACATGGAAATATCTCCACTGCTGTCTGTATTAACATGGAAATAACTACACCGCGATCTGTATAAACATGGAAATATCTACACCGTTATCTGTATAAACATGGAAATATCTACACAGCTATCTCTATAAACATGGAAATACCTACACCGCCATCTGCATAAACATGGAAATATCTACACAGCCATCTGTATTAACATGGAAACATCTTCACAGCCATCTGTATATACATGGAAATAGCTACAACGGTATCTGTATAAACATGGAAATATCTACACCGCCTTCTACATATCCATGGAAATATCTGCGCCGCCTTCTGTATAAACATGGAAATATCTACACGGTCATCTGTGTACAGATGGAAATATCAACACCGCCATCTGTACAAACATGGAAATATCTGCACCGCTAACTGTATAAACATGGAAATATCTACACCGCGGTCTGTATAAACATGGAAATAGCTAAACCGCTATCTGTATAAACATGGAAATATCTACACTGCTTTCTCTATAAACCTGGAAATATCTACACTGTGATCTGTATAAACATGGAAATATTTACACTGCTATCTGTATAAACATGGAAATATCTACACCGTTATCTGTATAAATATGGAAATATCTAAACCGCTATCTCTATAAACATGGAAATATCTAAACCGCCATCTGTATAAACATGGAAATATCTACACTGCTATCTCTATAAACCTGGAAATATCTACAATGCCATCTGTAAAAACATGGAAATACCTATACAGTCATATGTATAAACATGGAAATATCTACACCACCATCTGTATAAACTTGGAAATATCTACAATGCCATCTGTATACACATGGAAATACCTACACGGCAATCTGTGTATAGATGGAAACATCAACACCGCCATCTGTACAAACATGGAAATATCTACACCGCTATCTGTATAAACATGGAAATTTCTACACTGCGGTCTGTATAAACATGGAAATTTCTACACCGTTATCTGTATAAACATGGAAATATCTACACCACGATCTGTATAAACTTGGAAATATTTACACCGCTATCTGTATAAACATGGAAATATCTACACCGCTATCTCTATAAACATGGAAATATCTACAAAGCCATCTGTATAAACATGGAAATACCTTCAAAGTCATGTGTAGGAACATGGAAAAATCTACACTGCCATCTGTATAAACATGGAAATATCTACAGAGCCCTCTGTATAAATATGGAAATATCTGCATAGGCATCAGTATAAACATGGAAATGTCTGCACCGCTATCTGTATAAACATGGAAATACCTACACCGCTGTCTCTATAAACATGGAAATAAGTACACCGCTATGTGTATAAACATGGAAATATCTCCACTGCTGTCTGTATAAACATGGAAATATCTACACCGCGATCTGTATAAACATGGAAATATCTACACCGCTATCTGTATAAACATGGAAATATCTACACAGCTATCTCTATAAACATGGAAATACCTACACCGCCATCTGCATAAACATGGAAATATCTACAAAGCCATCTGTATTAACATGGAAACATCTTCACAGCCATCTGTATATACATGGAAATAGCTACAACGGTATCTGTATAAACATGGAAATATCTACACCGCCTTCTACATATCCATGGAAATATCTGCGCCGCCTTCTGTATAAACATGGAAATATCTACACGGTCATCTGTGTATTGATGGAAATATCAACACCGCCATCTGTACAAACATGGAAATATCTGCACCGCTAACTGTATAAACATGGAAATATCTACACTGCGGTCTGTACAAACATGGAAATAGCTAAACCGCTATCTGTATAAACATGGAAATATCTACACTGCTATCTCTATAAACCTGGAAATATCTACACCATGATCTGTATAAACATGGAAATATTTACACTGCTATCTGTATAAACATGGAAATATCTACACCGTTATCTGTATAAATATGGAAATATCTAAACCGCTATCTCTATAAACATGGAAATATCTACACCGCCATCTGTATAAACATGGAAATATCTACACTGCTATCTCTATAAACCTGGAAATATCTACAATGCCATCTGTAAAAACATGGAAATACCTATACAGTCATCTGTATAAACATGGAAATATCTACACCACCATCTGTATAAACTTGGAAATATCTACAATGCCATCTGTATACACATGGAAATACCTACACGGCAATCTGTGTATAGATGGAAACATCAACACCGCCATCTGTACAAACATGGAAATATCTACACCACTATCTGTATCAACATGGAAATATCTACACTGCGGTCTGTATAAACATGGAAATTTCTACACCGTTATCTGTATAAACATGGAAATATCTACACCACGATCAGTATAAACTTGGAAATATTTACACCGCTATCTGTATAAACATGGAAATATCTACACCGCTATCTCTATAAACATGGAAATATCTACAAAGCCATCTGTATAAACATGGAAATACCTTCAAAGTCATGTGTAGGAACATGGAAAAATCTACACTGCCATCTGTATAAACATGGAAATATCTACAGAGCCCTCTGTATAAATTTGAAAATATCTGCATAGGCATCAGTATAAACATGGAAATGTCTGCACCGCTATCTGTATAAACATGGAAATACCTACACCGCTGTCTCTATAAACATGGAAATAAGTACACCGCTATGTGTATAAACATGGAAATATCTCCACTGCTGTCTGTATAAACATGGAAATATCTACACCGCGATCTGTATAAACATGGAAATATCTACACCGCTATCTGTATAAACATGGAAATATCTACACAGCTATCTCTATAAACATGGAAATACCTACACCGCCATCTGCATAAACATGGAAATATCTACACAGCCATCTGTATTAACATGGAAACATCTTCACAGCCATCTGTATATACATGGAAATAGCTACAACGGTATCTGTATAAACATGGAAATATCTACACCGCCTTCTACATATCCATGGAAATATCTGCGCCGCCTTCTGTATAAACATGGAAATATCTACACGGTCATCTGTGTATAGATGGAAATATCAACACCGCCATCTGTACAAACATGGAAATATCTGCACCGCTAACTGTATAAACATGGAAATATCTACACCGCGGTCTGCACAAACATGGAAATAGCTAAACCGCTATCTGTATAAACATGGAAATATCTACACTGCTATCTCTATAAACCTGGAAATATCTACACCGTGATCTGTATAAACATGGAAATATTTACACCGCTATCTGTATAAACATGGAAATATCTACACCGTTATCTGCATAAATATGGAAATATCTACACCGCTATCTCTATACACATGGAAATATCTACACCGCCATCTGTATAAACATGGAAATATCTACACTGCTATCTCTATAAACATGGAAATATCTACAATGCCATCTGTAAAAACATGGAAATACCAATAGAGTCATCTGTATAAACATGGAAATATCTACACCACCATCTGTATAAACTTGGAAATATCTACAATGCCATCTGTATACACATGGAAATACCTACACGGCAATCTGTGTATAGATGGAAACATCAACACCGCCATCTGTACAAACATGGAAATATCTACACCGCTATCTCTATAAACATGGAAATATCTACACTGCGGTCTGTATAAACATGGAAATTTCTACACCGTTATCTGTATAAACATGGAAATATCTACACCACGATCTGTATAAACTTGGAAATATTTACACCGCTATCTGTATAAACATGGAAATATCTACATCGCTATCTCTATAAACATGGAAATATCTACAAAGCCATCTGTATAAACATGGAAATACCTACAAAGTCATGTGTAGGAACATGGAAAAATCTACACTGCCATCTGTATAAACATGGAAATATCTACAGAGCCCTCTGTATAAATATGGAAATATCTGCATAGGCATCAGTATAAACATGGAAATGTCTGCACCGCTATCTGTATAAACATGGAAATACCTACACCGCTGTCTCTATAAACATGGAAATAAATACACCGCTATGTGTACAAACATGGAAATATCTCCACTGCTGTCTGTATAAACATGGAAATATCTACACCGCGATCTGTATAAACATGGAAATATCTACACCGCTATCTGTATAAACATGGAAATACCTACTCAGCTATCTCTATAAACATGGAAATACCTACACCGCCATCTGCATAAACATGGAAATATCTACACAGCCATCTGTATTAACATGGAAACATCTTCACAGCCATCTGTATATACATGGAAATAGCTACAACGGTATCTGTATAAACATGGAAATATCTACACCGCCTTCTACATATCCATGGAAATATCTGCGCCACCTTCTGTATAAACATGGAAATATCTACACGGTCATCTGTGTATAGATGGAAATATCAACACCGCCATCTGTACAAACATGGAAATATCTGCACCGCTAACTGTATAAACATGGAAATATCTACACCGCGGTCTGTACAAACATGGAAATAGCTAAACCGCTATATGTATAAACATGGAAATATCTACACTGCTATCTCTATAAACCTGGAAATATCTACTCCGTGATCTGTATAAACATGGAAATATTTACACCGCTGTCTGTATAAACATGGAAATATCTACACCGTTATCTGTATAAATATGGAAATATCTACACCGCTATCTCTATACACATGGAAATATCTACACCGCCATCTGTATAAACATGGAAATATCTACACTGCTATCTCTATAAACCTGGAAATATCTACAATGCCATCTGTAAAAACATGGAAATACCTATACATTCATCTGTATAAACATGGAAATATCTACACCACCATCTGTATAAACTTGGAAATATCTACAATGCCATCTGTATACACATGGAAATACCTACACGGCAATCTGTGTATAGATGGAAACATCAACACCGCCATCTGTACAAACATGGAAATATCTACACCGCTATCTGTATAAACATGGAAATATCTACACCGTTATCTGCATAAATATGGAAATATCTACACCGCTATCTCTATACACATGGAAATATCTACACCGCCATCTGTATAAACATGGAAATATCTACACTGCAATCTCTATAAACCTGGAAATATCTACAACGTGATCTGTATAAACATGGAAATATTTACACCGCTATCTGTATAAACATGGAAATATCTACACCGTTATCTGCATAAATATGGAAATATCTACACCGCTATCTCTATACACATGGAAATATCTACACCGCCATCTGTATAAACATGGAAATATCTACACTGCTATCTCTATAAACATGGAAATATCTACAATGCCATCTGTAAAAACATGGAAATACCTATACAGTCATCTGTAAAAACATGGAAATATCTACACCACCATCTGTATAAACTTGGAAATATCTACAATGCCATCTGTATACACATGGAAATACCTACACGGCAATCTGTGTATAGATGGAAACATCAACACCGCCATCTGTACAAACATGGAAATATCTACACCGCTATCTCTATAAACATGGAAATATCTACACTGCGGTCTTTATAAACCTGGAAATTTCTACACCGGTATCTGTATAAACATGGAAATATCTACACCACGATCTGTATAAACTTGGAAATATTTACACCGCTATCTGTATAAACATGGAAATATCTACATCGCTATCTCTATAAACATGGAAATATCTACAAAGCCATCTGTATAAACATGGAAATACCTACAAATCATGTGTAGGAATATGGAAAATCTACACTGCCATCAGTATAAACATGGAAATATCTACAGAGCCCTCTGTATAAATATGGAAATATCTGCATAGGCATCAGTATAAAGATGGAAATGTCTGCACCGCTGTCTGTATAAACATGGAAATACCTACACCGCTGTCTCTATAAACATGGAAATAAGTACACCGCTATGTGTATAAACATGGAAATATCTCCACTGCTGTCTGTATTAACATGGAAATAACTACACCGCGATCTGTATAAACATGGAAATATCTACACCGTTATCTGTATAAACATGGAAATATCTACACAGCTATCTCTATAAACATGGAAATACCTACACCGCCATCTGCATAAACATGGAAATATCTACACAGCCATCTGTATTAACATGGAAACATCTTCACAGCCATCTGTATATACATGGAAATAGCTACAACGGTATCTGTATAAACATGGAAATATCTACACCGCCTTCTACATATCCATGGAAATATCTGCGCCGCCTTCTGTATAAACATGGAAATATCTACACGGTCATCTGTGTACAGATGGAAATATCAACACCGCCATCTGTACAAACATGGAAATATCTGCACCGCTAACTGTATAAACATGGAAATATCTACACCGCGGTCTGTATAAACATGGAAATAGCTAAACCGCTATCTGTATAAACATGGAAATATCTACACTGCTTTCTCTATAAACCTGGAAATATCTACACTGTGATCTGTATAAACATGGAAATATTTACACTGCTATCTGTATAAACATGGAAATATCTACACCGTTATCTGTATAAATATGGAAATATCTAAACCGCTATCTCTATAAACATGGAAATATCTAAACCGCCATCTGTATAAACATGGAAATATCTACACTGCTATCTCTATAAACCTGGAAATATCTACAATGCCATCTGTAAAAACATGGAAATACCTATACAGTCATATGTATAAACATGGAAATATCTACACCACCATCTGTATAAACTTGGAAATATCTACAATGCCATCTGTATACACATGGAAATACCTACACGGCAATCTGTGTATAGATGGAAACATCAACACCGCCATCTGTACAAACATGGAAATATCTACACCGCTATCTGTATAAACATGGAAATTTCTACACTGCGGTCTGTATAAACATGGAAATTTCTACACCGTTATCTGTATAAACATGGAAATATCTACACCACGATCTGTATAAACTTGGAAATATTTACACCGCTATCTGTATAAACATGGAAATATCTACACCGCTATCTCTATAAACATGGAAATATCTACAAAGCCATCTGTATAAACATGGAAATACCTTCAAAGTCATGTGTAGGAACATGGAAAAATCTACACTGCCATCTGTATAAACATGGAAATATCTACAGAGCCCTCTGTATAAATATGGAAATATCTGCATAGGCATCAGTATAAACATGGAAATGTCTGCACCGCTATCTGTATAAACATGGAAATACCTACACCGCTGTCTCTATAAACATGGAAATAAGTACACCGCTATGTGTATAAACATGGAAATATCTCCACTGCTGTCTGTATAAACATGGAAATATCTACACCGCGATCTGTATAAACATGGAAATATCTACACCGCTATCTGTATAAACATGGAAATATCTACACAGCTATCTCTATAAACATGGAAATACCTACACCGCCATCTGCATAAACATGGAAATATCTACAAAGCCATCTGTATTAACATGGAAACATCTTCACAGCCATCTGTATATACATGGAAATAGCTACAACGGTATCTGTATAAACATGGAAATATCTACACCGCCTTCTACATATCCATGGAAATATCTGCGCCGCCTTCTGTATAAACATGGAAATATCTACACGGTCATCTGTGTATTGATGGAAATATCAACACCGCCATCTGTACAAACATGGAAATATCTGCACCGCTAACTGTATAAACATGGAAATATCTACACTGCGGTCTGTACAAACATGGAAATAGCTAAACCGCTATCTGTATAAACATGGAAATATCTACACTGCTATCTCTATAAACCTGGAAATATCTACACCATGATCTGTATAAACATGGAAATATTTACACTGCTATCTGTATAAACATGGAAATATCTACACCGTTATCTGTATAAATATGGAAATATCTAAACCGCTATCTCTATAAACATGGAAATATCTACACCGCCATCTGTATAAACATGGAAATATCTACACTGCTATCTCTATAAACCTGGAAATATCTACAATGCCATCTGTAAAAACATGGAAATACCTATACAGTCATCTGTATAAACATGGAAATATCTACACCACCATCTGTATAAACTTGGAAATATCTACAATGCCATCTGTATACACATGGAAATACCTACACGGCAATCTGTGTATAGATGGAAACATCAACACCGCCATCTGTACAAACATGGAAATATCTACACCACTATCTGTATCAACATGGAAATATCTACACTGCGGTCTGTATAAACATGGAAATTTCTACACCGTTATCTGTATAAACATGGAAATATCTACACCACGATCAGTATAAACTTGGAAATATTTACACCGCTATCTGTATAAACATGGAAATATCTACACCGCTATCTCTATAAACATGGAAATATCTACAAAGCCATCTGTATAAACATGGAAATACCTTCAAAGTCATGTGTAGGAACATGGAAAAATCTACACTGCCATCTGTATAAACATGGAAATATCTACAGAGCCCTCTGTATAAATTTGAAAATATCTGCATAGGCATCAGTATAAACATGGAAATGTCTGCACCGCTATCTGTATAAACATGGAAATACCTACACCGCTGTCTCTATAAACATGGAAATAAGTACACCGCTATGTGTATAAACATGGAAATATCTCCACTGCTGTCTGTATAAACATGGAAATATCTACACCGCGATCTGTATAAACATGGAAATATCTACACCGCTATCTGTATAAACATGGAAATATCTACACAGCTATCTCTATAAACATGGAAATACCTACACCGCCATCTGCATAAACATGGAAATATCTACACAGCCATCTGTATTAACATGGAAACATCTTCACAGCCATCTGTATATACATGGAAATAGCTACAACGGTATCTGTATAAACATGGAAATATCTACACCGCCTTCTACATATCCATGGAAATATCTGCGCCGCCTTCTGTATAAACATGGAAATATCTACACGGTCATCTGTGTATAGATGGAAATATCAACACCGCCATCTGTACAAACATGGAAATATCTGCACCGCTAACTGTATAAACATGGAAATATCTACACCGCGGTCTGCACAAACATGGAAATAGCTAAACCGCTATCTGTATAAACATGGAAATATCTACACTGCTATCTCTATAAACCTGGAAATATCTACACCGTGATCTGTATAAACATGGAAATATTTACACCGCTATCTGTATAAACATGGAAATATCTACACCGTTATCTGCATAAATATGGAAATATCTACACCGCTATCTCTATACACATGGAAATATCTACACCGCCATCTGTATAAACATGGAAATATCTACACTGCTATCTCTATAAACATGGAAATATCTACAATGCCATCTGTAAAAACATGGAAATACCAATAGAGTCATCTGTATAAACATGGAAATATCTACACCACCATCTGTATAAACTTGGAAATATCTACAATGCCATCTGTATACACATGGAAATACCTACACGGCAATCTGTGTATAGATGGAAACATCAACACCGCCATCTGTACAAACATGGAAATATCTACACCGCTATCTGTATAAACATGGAAATATCTACACTGCGGTCTGTATAAACATGGAAATTTCTACACCGTTATCTGTATAAACATGGAAATATCTACACCACGATCTGTATAAACTTGGAAATATTTACACCGCTATCTGTATAAACATGGAAATATCTACATCGCTATCTCTATAAACATGGAAATATCTACAAAGCCATCTGTATAAACATGGAAATACCTACAAAGTCATGTGTAGGAACATGGAAAAATCTACACTGCCATCTGTATAAACATGGAAATATCTACAGAGCCCTCTGTATAAATATGGAAATATCTGCATAGGCATCAGTATAAACATGGAAATGTCTGCACCGCTATCTGTATAAACATGGAAATACCTACACCGCTGTCTCTATAAACATGGAAATAAATACACCGCTATGTGTACAAACATGGAAATATCTCCACTGCTGTCTGTATAAACATGGAAATATCTACACCGCGATCTGTATAAACATGGAAATATCTACACCGCTATCTGTATAAACATGGAAATACCTACTCAGCTATCTCTATAAACATGGAAATACCTACACCGCCATCTGCATAAACATGGAAATATCTACACAGCCATCTGTATTAACATGGAAACATCTTCACAGCCATCTGTATATACATGGAAATAGCTACAACGGTATCTGTATAAACATGGAAATATCTACACCGCCTTCTACATATCCATGGAAATATCTGCGCCACCTTCTGTATAAACATGGAAATATCTACACGGTCATCTGTGTATAGATGGAAATATCAACACCGCCATCTGTACAAACATGGAAATATCTGCACCGCTAACTGTATAAACATGGAAATATCTACACCGCGGTCTGTACAAACATGGAAATAGCTAAACCGCTATATGTATAAACATGGAAATATCTACACTGCTATCTCTATAAACCTGGAAATATCTACTCCGTGATCTGTATAAACATGGAAATATTTACACCGCTGTCTGTATAAACATGGAAATATCTACACCGTTATCTGTATAAATATGGAAATATCTACACCGCTATCTCTATACACATGGAAATATCTACACCGCCATCTGTATAAACATGGAAATATCTACACTGCTATCTCTATAAACCTGGAAATATCTACAATGCCATCTGTAAAAACATGGAAATACCTATACATTCATCTGTATAAACATGGAAATATCTACACCACCATCTGTATAAACTTGGAAATATCTACAATGCCATCTGTATACACATGGAAATACCTACACGGCAATCTGTGTATAGATGGAAACATCAACACCGCCATCTGTACAAACATGGAAATATCTACACCGCTATCTGTATAAACATGGAAATATCTACACCGTTATCTGCATAAATATGGAAATATCTACACCGCTATCTCTATACACATGGAAATATCTACACCGCCATCTGTATAAACATGGAAATATCTACACTGCAATCTCTATAAACCTGGAAATATCTACACCGTGATCTGTATAAACATGGAAATATTTACACCGCTATCTGTATAAACATGGAAATATCTACACCGTTATCTGCATAAATATGGAAATATCTACACCGCTATCTCTATACACATGGAAATATCTACACCGCCATCTGTATAAACATGGAAATATCTACACTGCTATCTCTATAAACATGGAAATATCTACAATGCCATCTGTAAAAACATGGAAATACCTATACAGTCATCTGTAAAAACATGGAAATATCTACACCACCATCTGTATAAACTTGGAAATATCTACAATGCCATCTGTATACACATGGAAATACCTACACGGCAATCTGTGTATAGATGGAAACATCAACACCGCCATCTGTACAAACATGGAAATATCTACACCGCTATCTCTATAAACATGGAAATATCTACACTGCGGTCTTTATAAACCTGGAAATTTCTACACCGGTATCTGTATAAACATGGAAATATCTACACCACGATCTGTATAAACTTGGAAATATTTACACCGCTATCTGTATAAACATGGAAATATCTACATCGCTATCTCTATAAACATGGAAATATCTACAAAGCCATCTGTATAAACATGGAAATACCTACAAATCATGTGTAGGAATATGGAAAATCTACACTGCCATCAGTATAAACATGGAAATATCTACAGAGCCCTCTGTATAAATATGGAAATATCTGCATAGGCATCAGTATAAAGATGGAAATGTCTGCACCGCTGTCTGTATAAACATGGAAATACCTACACCGCTGTCTCTATAAACATGGAAATAAGTACACCGCTATGTGTATAAACATGGAAATATCTCCACTGCTGTCTGTATTAACATGGAAATAACTACACCGCGATCTGTATAAACATGGAAATATCTACACCGTTATCTGTATAAACATGGAAATATCTACACAGCTATCTCTATAAACATGGAAATACCTACACCGCCATCTGCATAAACATGGAAATATCTACACAGCCATCTGTATTAACATGGAAACATCTTCACAGCCATCTGTATATACATGGAAATAGCTACAACGGTATCTGTATAAACATGGAAATATCTACACCGCCTTCTACATATCCATGGAAATATCTGCGCCGCCTTCTGTATAAACATGGAAATATCTACACGGTCATCTGTGTACAGATGGAAATATCAACACCGCCATCTGTACAAACATGGAAATATCTGCACCGCTAACTGTATAAACATGGAAATATCTACACCGCGGTCTGTATAAACATGGAAATAGCTAAACCGCTATCTGTATAAACATGGAAATATCTACACTGCTTTCTCTATAAACCTGGAAATATCTACACTGTGATCTGTATAAACATGGAAATATTTACACTGCTATCTGTATAAACATGGAAATATCTACACCGTTATCTGTATAAATATGGAAATATCTAAACCGCTATCTCTATAAACATGGAAATATCTAAACCGCCATCTGTATAAACATGGAAATATCTACACTGCTATCTCTATAAACCTGGAAATATCTACAATGCCATCTGTAAAAACATGGAAATACCTATACAGTCATATGTATAAACATGGAAATATCTACACCACCATCTGTATAAACTTGGAAATATCTACAATGCCATCTGTATACACATGGAAATACCTACACGGCAATCTGTGTATAGATGGAAACATCAACACCGCCATCTGTACAAACATGGAAATATCTACACCGCTATCTGTATAAACATGGAAATTTCTACACTGCGGTCTGTATAAACATGGAAATTTCTACACCGTTATCTGTATAAACATGGAAATATCTACACCACGATCTGTATAAACTTGGAAATATTTACACCGCTATCTGTATAAACATGGAAATATCTACACCGCTATCTCTATAAACATGGAAATATCTACAAAGCCATCTGTATAAACATGGAAATACCTTCAAAGTCATGTGTAGGAACATGGAAAAATCTACACTGCCATCTGTATAAACATGGAAATATCTACAGAGCCCTCTGTATAAATATGGAAATATCTGCATAGGCATCAGTATAAACATGGAAATGTCTGCACCGCTATCTGTATAAACATGGAAATACCTACACCGCTGTCTCTATAAACATGGAAATAAGTACACCGCTATGTGTATAAACATGGAAATATCTCCACTGCTGTCTGTATAAACATGGAAATATCTACACCGCTATCTGTATAAACATGGAAATATCTACACCGCTATCTGTATAAACATGGAAATATCTACACAGCTATCTCTATAAACATGGAAATACCTACACCGCCATCTGCATAAACATGGAAATATCTACAAAGCCATCTGTATTAACATGGAAACATCTTCACAGCCATCTGTATATACATGGAAATAGCTACAACGGTATCTGTATAAACATGGAAATATCTACACCGCCTTCTACATATCCATGGAAATATCTGCGCCGCCTTCTGTATAAACATGGAAATATCTACACGGTCATCTGTGTATTGATGGAAATATCAACACCGCCATCTGTACAAACATGGAAATATCTGCACCGCTAACTGTATAAACATGGAAATATCTACACTGCGGTCTGTACAAACATGGAAATAGCTAAACCGCTATCTGTATAAACATGGAAATATCTACACTGCTATCTCTATAAACCTGGAAATATCTACACCGTGATCTGTATAAACATGGAAATATTTACACTGCTATCTGTATAAACATGGAAATATCTACACCGTTATCTGTATAAATATGGAAATATCTAAACCGCTATCTCTATAAACATGGAAATATCTACACCGCCATCTATATAAACATGGAAATATCTACACTGCTATCTCTATAAACCTGGAAATATCTACAATGCCATCTGTAAAAACATGGAAATACCTATACAGTCATCTGTATAAACATGGAAATATCTACACCACCATCTGTATAAACTTGGAAATATCTACAATGCCATCTGTATACACATGGAAATACCTACACGGCAATCTGTGTATAGATGGAAACATCAACACCGCCATCTGTACAAACATGGAAATATCTACACCGCTATCTGTATCAACATGGAAATATCTACACTGCGGTCTGTATAAACATGGAAATTTCTACACCGTTATCTGTATAAACATGGAAATATCTACACCACGATCTGTATAAACTTGGAAATATTTACACCGCTATTTGTATAAACATGGAAATATCTACACCGCTATCTCTATAAACATGGAAATATCTACAAAGCCATCTGTATAAACATGGAAATACCTTCAAAGTCATGTGTAGGAACATGGAAAAATCTACACTGCCATCTGTATAAACATGGAAATATCTACAGAGCCCTCTGTATAAATTTGAAAATATCTGCATAGGCATCAGTATAAACATGGAAATGTCTGCACCGCTATCTGTATAAACATGGAAATACCTACACCGCTGTCTCTATAAACATGGAAATAAGTACACCGCTATGTGTATAAACATGGAAATATCTCCACTGCTGTCTGTATAAACATGGAAATATCTACACCGCGATCTGTATAAACATGGAAATATCTACACCGCTATCTGTATAAACATGGAAATATCTACACAGCTATCTCTATAAACATGGAAATACCTACACCGCCATCTGCATAAACATGGAAATATCTACACAGCCATCTGTATTAACATGGAAACATCTTCACAGCCATCTGTATATACATGGAAATAGCTACAACGGTATCTGTATAAACATGGAAATATCTACACCGCCTTCTACATATCCATGGAAATATCTGCGCCGCCTTCTGTATAAACATGGAAATATCTACACGGTCATCTGTGTATAGATGGAAATATCAACACCGCCATCTGTACAAACATGGAAATATCTGCACCGCTAACTGTATAAACATGGAAATATCTACACCGCGGTCTGCACAAACATGGAAATAGCTAAACCGCTATCTGTATAAACATGGAAATATCTACACTGCTATCTCTATAAACCTGGAAATATCTACACCGTGATCTGTATAAACATGGAAATATTTACACCGCTATCTGTATAAACATGGAAATATCTACACCGTTATCTGCATAAATATGGAAATATCTACACCGCTATCTCTATACACATGGAAATATCTACACCGCCATCTGTATAAACATGGAAATATCTACACTGCTATCTCTATAAACATGGAAATATCTACAATGCCATCTGTAAAAACATGGAAATACCTATACAGTCATCTGTAAAAACATGGAAATATCTACACCACCATCTGTATAAACTTGGAAATATCTACAATGCCATCTGTATACACATGGAAATACCTACACGGCAATCTGTGTATAGATGGAAACATCAACACCGCCATCTGTACAAACATGGAAATATCTACACCGCTATCTGTATCAACATGGAAATTTCTACACTGCGGTCTGTATAAACCTGGAAATTTCTACACCGTTATCTGTATAAACATGGAAATATCTACACCACGATCTGTATAAACTTGGAAATATTTACACCGCTATCTGTATAAACATGGAAATATCTACACCGCTATCTCTATAAACATGGAAATATCTACAAAGCCATCTGTATAAACATGGAAATACCTTCAAAGTCATATGTAGGAACATGGAAAAATCTACACTGCCATCTCTATAAACATGGAAATATCTACAGAGCCCTCTGTATAAATTTGAAAATATCTGCATAGGCATCAGTATAAACATGGAAATGTCTGCACCGCTATCTGTATAAACATGGAAATACCTACACCGCTGTCTCTATAAACATGGAAATAAGTACACCGCTATGTGTATAAACATGGAAATATCTCCACTGCTGTCTGTATAAACATGGAAATATCTACACCGCGATCTGTATAAACATGGAAATATCTACACCGCTATCTTTATAAACATGGAAATATCTACACAGCTATCTCTATAAACATGGAAATACCTACACCGCCATCTGCATAAACATGGAAATATCTACACAGCCATCTGTATTAACATGGAAACATCTTCACAGCCATCTGTATATACATGGAAATAGCTACAACGGTATCTGTATAAACATAGAAATATCTACACCGCCTTCTACATATCCATGGAAATATCTGCGCCGCCTTCTGTATAAACATGGAAATATCTACACGGTCATCTGTGTATAGATGGAAATATCAACACCGCCATCTGTACAAACATGGAAATATCTGCACCGCTAACTGTATAAACATGGAAATATCTACACCGCGGTCTGTACAAACATGGAAATAGCTAAACCGCTATCTGTATAAACATGGAAATATCTACACTGCTATCTCTATAAACCTGGAAATATCTACACCGTGATCTGTATAAACATGGAAATATTTACACCGCTATCTGCATAAACATGGAAATATCTACACCGTTATCTGCATAAATATGGAAATATCTACACCGCTATCTCTATACACATGGAAATATCTACACTGCCATCTGTATAAACATGGAAATGTCTACACTGCTATCTCTATAAACATGGAAATATCTACAATGCCATCTGTAAAAACATGGAAATACCTATACAGTCATCTGTAAAAACATGGAAATATCTACACCACCATCTGTATAAACTTGGAAATATCTACAATGCCATCTGTATACACATGGAAATACCTACACGGCAATCTGTGTATAGATGGAAACATCAACACCGCCATCTGTACAAACATGGAAATATCTACACCGCTATCTCTATAAACATGGAAATATCTACACTGCGGTCTTTATAAACCTGGAAATTTCTACACCGGTATCTGTATAAACATGGAAATATCTACACCACGATCTGTATAAACTTGGAAATATTTACACCGCTATCTGTATAAACATGGAAATATCTACACCGCTATCTCTATAAACATGGAAATATCTACAAAGCCATCTGTATAAACATGGAAATACCTACAAATCATGTGTAGGAATATGGAAAATCTACACTGCCATCAGTATAAACATGGAAATATCTACAGAGCCCTCTGTATAAATATGGAAATATCTGCATAGGCATCAGTATAAACATGGAAATGTCTGCACCGCTGTCTGTATAAACATGGAAATACCTACACCGCTGTCTCTATAAACATGGAAATAAGTACACCGCTATGTGTATAAACATGGAAATATCTCCACTGCTGTCTGTATAAACATGGAAATATCTACACCGCGATCTGTATAAACATGGAAATATCTACACCGTTATCTGTATAAACATGGAAATATCTACACAGCTATCTCTATAAACATGGAAATACCTACACCGCCATCTGCATAAACATGGAAATATCTACACAGCCATCTGTATTAACATGGAAACATCTTCACAGCCATCTGTATATACATGGAAATAGCTACAACGTTATCTGTATAAACATGGAAATATCTACACCGCCTTCTACATATCCATGGAAATATCTGCGCCGCCTTCTGTATAAACATGGAAATATCTACACGGTCATCTGTGTATAGATGGAAATATCAACACCGCCATCTGTACAAACATGGAAATATCTGCACCGCTAACTGTATAAACATGGAAATATCTACACTGCGGTCTGTACAAACATGGAAATAGCTAAACCGCTATCTGTATAAACATGGAAATATCTACACTGCTATCTCTATAAACCTGGAAATATCTACACCGTGATCTGTATAAACATGGAAATATTTACACCGCTATCTGTATAAACATGGAAATATCTACACCGTTATCTGTATAAATATGGAAATATCTACACCGCTATCTCTATAAACATGGAAATATCTACACCGCCCTCTGTATAAACATGGAAATATCTACACTGCTATCTCTATAAACCTGTAAATATCTACAATGCCATCTGTAAAAACATGGAAATACCTATACAGTCATCTGTATAAACATGGAAATATCTACACCACCATCTGTATAAACTTGGAAATATCTACAATGCCATCTGTATACACATGGAAATACCTACACGGCAATCTGTGTATAGATGGAAACATCAACATGGCCATCTGTACAAACATGGAAATATCTACACCGCTATCTGTATCAACATGGAAATATCTACACTGCGGTCTGTATAAACATGGAAATTTCTACACCGTTATCTGTATAAACATGGAAATATCTACACCACGATCTGTATAAACTTGGAAATATTTACACCGCTATCTGTATAAACATGGAAATATCTACACCGCTATCTCTATAAACATGGAAATATCTACAAAGCCATCTGTATAAACATGGAAATACCTTCAAAGTCATGTGTAGGAACATGGAAAAATCTACACTGCCATCTGTATAAACATGGAAATATCTACAGAGCCCTCTGTATAAATTTGAAAACATCTGCATAGGCATCAGTATAAACATGGAAATGTCTGCACCGCTATCTGTATAAACATGGAAATACCTACACCGCTGTCTCTATAAACATGGAAATAAGTACACCGCTATGTGTATAAACATGGAAATATCTCCACTGCTGTCTGTATAAACATGGAAATATCTACACCACGATCTCTATAAACATGGAAATATTTTCACCGCTATCTGTATAAACATGGAAATAGCCACACCGCTATCTGTTGAAATATGGAAATATCTACACCGCCATCTGTAAAAATATGGAAATATCTACAGAGTAATCTGTATAAACATGGAAATATCTACACCTCCATCTGTATCAACATGGAAATATCTACACTGCCATCTGTATACACATGGAAATATCTACACAGCCATCTGTATAAACTTGGAAATATCTACACCGCTATCTCTGTAAACATGGATACACCTACACCGCAATCTGTATAAACTTGGAAATATCTACACAGCTATCTGTACAAACATTGAAATATCTACACCACTATCTGTATAAACTTGGAAATATCTACACCGCTATCTCTATAAACAAGGAAATATCTACACCCCCATCTGCATAAAAATAGAAATAACGAAACAGTCATCTGTATAAACATGGAAATATCTACACCACTATGTCTATAAACATGGAAACAACACCACTGCCGTCTGTATAAACTTGGAAATATCTACACAGCCATTTCTATAAACATGGAAATATCTACACCGCTATCTCTGTCAACATGGAAATACTTACACCGCAATCCGTATAAACATGGAAACATCTACACCGCTACCTGTATAAACATGGAAATATCTACATTGCTATCTGTATAAACATGAAAATATCTACATCGCTATCTGTATAAACCTGGAAATACCTACACCGCCATCTGTATAAACATGGAAATATGTCCACCACTATCTGTATAATCGTGGAAATATCTACATCGCTATCTGTATAAACATGGAAATATCTACACCTCCATCTGTATAAACATGGAAATATCTACACTTCCATCTGTATACACATGGAAATATCTACACAACCGTCTGTATAAACTTGGAAATCTCTACACCGCTATCTCTGTAAACATGGAAATAGTTACACCGCAATTCGAATTAACATGGAAACATCTACACCGCTACCTGTATAAACATGGAAATATCTACACCGCTATCTGTGTAAACATGGAAATATCTACAACGCTATCTGTATAAACATGGAAATATCTACACCGCAGTCTATATAAACATGGAAATATCTACACTGCTGTCTGTATAACCATGGAAATATCTCCACCTATATCTGTATAAGCATGGAAATATCTACACCATTATCTTTATAAACATGGAAATATTTACACCGCTATCTGCATAAACATGGAAATATCCACATCAATATCTGTATAAACATAGAAATATCTACATGGCTATCTCTATGAACATGGAAATATCTACACCGCCATCTGAATAAAAATGGAAATACCTACACGGTCATCTATATGAACATGGAAATATCTACACCACTATCTGTATAAACATAGAAATATCTACATGGCTATCCCTATAAACATGGAAATATCTACACGGCCATCTTTATAAACATGAAAATATCTACAGAGTCATCTTTATAAACATGGAAATATCCACACCAATATCTGAATAAACATAGAAATATCTACACTGCCATCTGTATAAGCATGGAAATATCTACAGAGTCATCCCTATAAACGTGGAAATATCAACACCGCTATCTGTATAAACATGGAAATAGAAAATATCTACACAGCCATCTGTATACCCATGGTAATATCTACACAGCCATCTGCAGAAACATGGAAATATCTACACCGCTATCTGTATAAACATGGATAAACCTACACCGCAATCTGTATAAACATGGAAATATCTACACCGCTATCTGTATTAACATGGAAATATCTACAATGCTATGTGTGTAAACATGGAAATGTTTACACCGCTATCTGTCTAAACTTGGAAATATCTACACTGCTATCTGTGTAAAGATGGCAATATCTACACTGCTATCTGCGCAAATATGGAAATATCTACACCAGTATGTCTGTAAACATGGAAATATCTACACCGCTATCCCTATAAACATGGAAATATCTACACTGCCACCTGTATAAACACGGAAATATCTACACCGCCACCTGTATAAACATGGAAATACTTACAAAGTTATCGGTATAAACATGGAAATATCTACACCGCCATCTGTATAAACATGGAAATATCTACACAGCCATGTGTATATACATGGAAATATCTACACCGCTATCTATATAAACATGGAAATAACTACACCGCTATCTGTATAAACATGGAAATAACTAAACTACTACCTGTATAAACATGGAAATATCTACACCGATATCTATATTAACATGGAAATATCTTCACCGTGATCTGTATAAACATGGAAATATTTACACTTCTATCTGTATAAACATGGAAATATCTACACCGTTATCTGTATATACATGGAAATATCTACACCGCTATCTATATAAACATGGAAATAACTACACCGCTATCTGTATAAACATGGAAATGTCTACACCGCCATCTACATATCCATGGAAATATCTGCGCCGCCATCTGTATAAACATGGAAATATCTACACGGTCATCTGTCTATAGATGGAAATATCAACACCGCCATCTGTATAAACATGGAAATATCTACACCGCGGTCTGTATAAACATGGAAATATCTAAAACGCAATCTGTATAAACATGGAAATATCTACACCGCTATCACTATAAACATGGAAATATCTACACCGTGATCTTTATAAATATGGAAATATCTACATCGCTATCTCTATAAACATGGAAATATCTACACCGCCATCTGCATAAACATGGAAATATCTACACTGCTATCTCTATAAACATAGAAATATCTACAATGCCACTTGAAAAAACATGGAAATACCTATACAGTCATCTGTATAAACATGGAAATCTCTACACCGCGTTCTGTATAAACATGGAAATACCTTAAATGCAATCTGTATAAACATGGAAATATCTACACCGCTATCTCTATTAACATGGAAATATCTACACCATGATCTGTATAAATATGGAAATATCTAAACCGCTATCTCTATAAACATGGAAATATCTACAGCGCCATCTGTATAAACATGGAAATATCTACATTGCTATCTCTATAAACATGGAAATATCTATAATGCCATCTGTAAAAACATGGAAATACCTATACAGTCAACTGTATAAACATGGAAATATCTACACCACCATCTGTATAAACATGGAAATATCTACAATGCCATCTGTATACACATGGAAATACCTACACGGCAATCTGTGTATAGATGGAAACATCAACACCTCCATCTCTTCAAACATGGAAATATCTACACCGCTATCCGTATAAACATGGAAATGTCTACACTGTGTTCTGTATAAACATGGAAATTTCTACACCGGTACCTGTATAAACATGGAAATATTTACACCACGATCTGTATAAACAGGGAAATATTTACAACGCTATCTGTATAAACATGGAAATATCTACACCGCTATCTCTATAAACATGGAAATATCTACAAAGCCATCTGTATAAACATGGAAATACCAACACAGTCATGTGCAGGAACATGGAAATATCTACACCGCGATTTGTATGAACATGGAAATATCTACACCGCGATCTGTATAAAGATGGAAATATCTACACCGTGATCTGTATAAATGTGGAAATATCTACACTGCCATCTGTATAAACATGGAAATATCTACATCCCTATCTGTATAAACATGTAAATATCCACACCGCTATCTCTATAAACATGGAAAAATCAACACCGCTATCTCTATGAACATGGAAATATCTACAACGCCATCTCGATAAACATGGAAATATCTACACTGTGATCAGTATAAACGTGGAAATATCTACACCGCTATCTCTATAAACATGGAAATATCTCCACTGCTATCTCTATAAACATCGAAATATCTACACCGCCATCTGTATAAACATGGAAATACTTACAAAGTTATCGGTATAAACATGGAAACATCTACACCGCCATTTGTATAAACATGGAAATATCTACACAGCCATGTGTATATACATGGAAATATCTACACCGCTATCCATATAAACATGGAAATAACTACACCGCTGTCTGTATAAACATGGAAATATCTACACCGCCATCTACATATCCATGGAAATATCTGCGCCACCATCTGTATAAACATTTAAATATCTACACGGTCATCTGTGTATAGATGGAAATATCAACACCGCCATCTGTATAAACATGGAAATATCTACACCGCGGTCTGTATAAACATGGAAATACCTAAAACGCAATCTGTATAAACATGGAAATATCTACACCGCTATCTGTATAAACATGGAAATATCTACACCGTGATCTGTATAAATATGGAAATATCTACACCGCTATCTCTATAAAGATGGAAATATCTACACCGCCATCTGTGTAAACATGGAAATATCTACACTGCTATCTCTATAAACATGGAAATATCTATAATGCCATCTGTAAAAACATGGAAATACCTATACAGTCATCTCTATAAACATGGAAATATCTACACCACCATCTGTATAAACATGGAAAAATCTACAATGCCATCTGTATACACATGGAAATACGTACACGGCAATCTGTGTATAGATGGAAACATCAACACCACCATCTCTTCAAACATGGAAATATCTACACCGCTATCCGTATAAACATGGAAATATCTACTCTGCGTTCTGTATAAACATGGAAATTTCTACACCGGTACCTGTATAAACATGGAAATATTTACACCGCGATCTGTATAAACAGGGAAATATTTACAACGCTATCTCTATAAACATGGAAATATCTACACCGCTATCTCTATAAACATGGAAATATCTACAATCCATCTGTATAAACATGGAAATACCAACACAGTCATGTGCAGGAATATGGAAATATCTACACCGCGATTTGTATAAACATGGAAATATCTACACCGCGATCTGTATAAACATGGAAATATCTACACCGTGATCTGTATAAATGTGGAAATATCTACACTGCCATCTCTATAAACATGGAAATATCTACACCCCTATCTCTATAAACATGGAAATATCCACACCGCTATCTCTATAAACATGGAAAAATCAACACCGCTATCTCTATGAACATGGAAATATCTACAACGCCATCTCTATAAACATGGAAATATCTACACCGCGATCAGTATAAACGTGGAAATATCTACACCGCTATCTCTATAAACATGGAAATATCTCCACTGCTATCTCTATAAACATCGAATTATCTACACCGCCATCTGTATAAACATGGAAATACTTACAAAGTTATCGGTATAAACATGGAAATATCTACACCACCATCTGTATAAACATGGAAATATCTACACAGCCATGTGTATATACATGGAAATATCTACACCGCAATCTATATAAACATGGAAATAACTACACCGCTATCTGTATAAACATGGAAATAACTAAACTGCTATCTGTATAAACATGGAAATATCTACACCGCTATCTATATTAACATGGAAATATCTTCACCGTGATCTGTATAAACATGGAAATATTTACACTTCTATCTGTATAAACATGGAAGTATCTACACCGTTATCTGTATATACATGGAAATATCTACACCGCTATCTATATAAACATGGAAATAACTACACCGCTATCTGTATAAACATGGAAATATCTACACCGCAATCTACATATCCATGGAAATATCTGCGCTGCCATCTGTATAAACATGGAAATATCTACACGGTCATCTGTGTATAGATGGAAATATCAACACCGCCATCTGTATAAACATGGAAATATCTACACCGCGGTCTGTATAAACATGGAAATATCTACACCGCTATCCGTATAAACATGGAAATATCTACACTGCGTTCTGTATAAACATGGAAATATCTACACCGGTATCTGTATAAACATGGAAATATCTACACCACGATCTGTATAAACAGGGAAATATTTACACCACTATCTGTATAAACATGGAAATATCTGCATCGCTATCTCTATAAACATGGAAATATATACAAAGTCATCTGTATAAACATGGAAATACCTACACAGTCATGTGTAGGAACATGGAAATATCTACACTGCCATCTGTATATACATGGAAATATCTACAGAGCCCTCTGTATAAATATGGAAATACCTGCATAGGCATCTGTATAAACATGGAAATATCTGCACCGCTATCTGTATAAACATGGAAATACCTACACCGCTGTCTCAATAAACATGGAAATATATACACCGCTATGTGTATAAACATGGAAATATCTACACAGCCATCTGTATATACATGGAAATATCTACACCGCTATCTGTATAAACATGGAAATAACTACACCGCTATTTGTATAAACAAGTAAATATCTACACCGTGATCTGTATAAACATGGAAATATCTACACCGCCATCTGTATAAACATGGAAATACTTACAAAGTTATCGGTATAAACATGGAAATATCTACACCGCCATCAGTATAAACACGGAAATATCTACACAACCATTGTATATACATGGAAATATCTACACCGCTATCTATATAAACATGGAAATAACTACACCGCTATCTGTATAAACATGGAAATAACTAAACCGCTATCTGTATAAACATGGAAATATCTACACCGCTATCTCTATTAACATGGAAATAACTACACCGTGATCTGTATAAACATGGAAATATTTATACTTCTATCTGTATATACATGGAAATATCTACACCGTTATCTGTATATACATGGAAATATCTACACCGCTATCTATATAAACATGGAAATAACTACACCGCTATCTGTATAAACATGGAAATATCTACACCGCCATCTACATATCCATGGAAATATCTGCGCCGCCATCTGTATAAACATGGAAATATCTACACGGTCATCTCTGTATAGATGGAAATATCAACACCGCCATCTGTATAAACATGGAAATATCTACACCGCCGTCTGTATAAACATGGAAATATCTAAAACTCAATCTGTATAAACATGGAAATATCTACACCGCTATCTCTATAAACATGGAAATATCTACACAATGATCTGTATAAATATGGAAATATCTACACCGCTATCTCTATTAACATGGAAATATCTACAACGCCAACGGTATAAACATGGAAATATCTACACCGCGGTCTGTATAAACATGGAAATACCTAAAACGCAATCTGTATAAACATGGAAATATCTTCACCGCTATCTCTATAAACATGGAAATATCTAAACCGCCATCTGTGTAAACATGGAAATATCTACACTGCTATCTCTATAAACATGGAAATATCTATAATGCCATCTGTAAAAACATGGAAATACCTATACAGTCATCTGTATAAACATGGAAATATCTACACCACCATCTGTATAAACATGGAAATATCTACAATGCCATCTGTATACACATGGAAATACCTACACGGCAATCTGTGTATAGATGGAAACATCAACACCACCATCTCTTCAAACATGGAAATATCTACACCGCTATCCGTATAAACATGGAAATATCTACACTGCGTTCTGTATAAACATGGAAATTTCTACACCGGTACCTGTATAAACATGGAAATATTTACACCACGATCTGTATAAACAGGGAAATATTTACAATGCTATCTCTATAAACATGGAAATATCTACACCGCTATCTCTATAAACATGGAAATATCTACAAGGCCATCTGTATAAACATGGAAATACCAACACAGTCATGTGCAGGAATATGGAAATATCTACACCGCGATTTGTATAAACATGGAAATATCAACACCGCGCTCTGTATAAACATGGAAATATCTACACCGTGATCTGTATAAATGTGGAAATATCTACACTGCCATCTCTATAAACATGGAAATATCTACACCCCTATCTGTACAAACATGGAAATATCCACACCGCTATCTCTATAAACATGGAAAAATCAACACCGCTATCTCTATGAACATGGAAATATCTGCACCGCGATCAGTATAAACGTGGAAATATCTACACCGCTATCTCTATAAATATGGAAATATCTCCACTGCTATCTCTATGAACATCGAAATATCTACACCGCCATCTGTATAAACATGGAAATACTTACAAAGTTATCGGTATAAACATGGAAATACCTACACTGCCATCTGTATAAACATGGAAATATCTACACAGCCATGTGTATATACATGGAAATATCTACACCGCTATCTATATAAACATGGAAATAACTACACCGCTATCTGTATAAACATGGAAATAACTAAACTGCTATCTGTATAAACATGGAAATATCTACACCGATATCTATATTAACATGGAGATATCTTCACCGTGATCTGTATAAACATGGAAATATTTACACTTCTATCTGTATAAACATGGAATTATCTACACCGTTATCTGTATATACATGGAAATATCTACACCGCTATCTATATAAACATGGAAATAACTACACCGCTATCTGTATAAACATGGAAATATCTACACCGCCATCTACATATCCATGGAAATATCTGTGCCGCCATCTGTATAAACATGGAAATATCTACACCGCGGTCTGTATAAACATGGAAATATCTACACTGCTATCTCTATAAACATGGAAATATCTACAATGCCATTTGAAAAAACATGGAAATACCTATACAGTCATCTGTATAAACATGGAAATATCTACACCGCGGTCTGAATAAACATGGAAATACCTAAAACGCAATCTGTATAAACATGGAAATATCTACACCGCTATCTCTATAAACATGGAAATATCTACACCGTGATCTGTATAAATATGGAAATATCTAAACCGCTATCTCTATAAACATGGAAATATCTACACCGCCATCTGTATAAACATGGAAATATCTACACTGCTATCTCTATAAACATGGAAATATCTATAATGCCATCTGTAAAAACATGGAAATACCTATACAGTCATCTGTATAAACATGGAAATATCTACTCCACCATCTGTATAAACATGGAAATATCTACAATGCCATCTGTATACACATGGAAATACCTACACGGCAAACTGTGTATAGATGGAAACATCAACACCGCCATCTCTTCAAACATGGAAATATCTACACCGCTATCCGTATAAACATGGAAATATCTACACTGCGTTCTGTATAAACATGGAAATTTCTACACCGGTACCTGTATAAACATGGAAATATTTACACCACGATCTGTATAAACAGGGAAATATTTACAACGCTATCTGTATAAACATGGAAATATCTACACTGCTATCTCTATAAACATGGAAATATCTACAAAGCCATCTGTATAAACATGGAAATACCAACACAGTCATGTGCAGGAACATGGAAATATCTACACCGCGATTTGTATAAACATGGAAATATCTACGCCGCGATCTGTATAAATGTGGAAATATCTACACTGCCATCTCTATAAACATGGAAATATCTACAACCCTATCTGTATAAACATGGAAATATCCACACCGCTATATCTATAAACATGGAAAAATCAACACCGCTATCTCTATGAACATGGAAATATCTACAACGCCGTCTCTATAAACATGGAAATATCTACACCGCGATCAGTATAAACGTGGAAATATCTACACCGCTATCTCTAAAAACATGGAAATATCTCCACTGCTATCTCTATAAACATCGAAATATCTACACCGCCATCTGTATAAACATGGAAATACTTACAAGGTTATCGGTATAAACATGGAAATATCTACACCGCCATCAGTATAAACATGGAAATATCTACACAACCATTGTATATACATGGAAATATCTACACCGCTATCTATATAAACATGGAAATAACTACACCGCTATCTGTATAAACATGGAAATAACTAAACCGCTATCTGTATAAACATGGAAATATCTATACCGCTATCTCTATTAACATGGAAATATCTACACCGTGATCTGTATAAACATGGAAATATTTATACTTCTATCTGTATAAACATGGAAATATCTACACAGCCATGTGTATATACATGGAAATATCTACACCGCTATCCATATAAACATGGAAATAACTACACCGCTGTCTGTATAAACATGGAAATATCTACACCGTCATCTACATATCCATGGAAATATCCGCGCCACCATCTTTATAAACATTTAAATATCTACACGGTCATCTGTGTATAGATGGAAATATCAACACCGCCATCTGTATAAACATGGAAATATCTACACCGTGGTCTGCATAAACATGGAAATACCTAAAACGCAATCTGTATAAACATGGAAATGTCTACACCGCTATCTCTATAAACATGAAAATATCTACACCGTAATCTGTATAAATATGGAAATATCTACACCGCTATCTCTATAAACATGGAAATATCTACACCGCCATCTGTGTAAACATGGAAATATCTACACTGCTATCTCTATAAACATGGAAATATCTATAATGCCATCTGTAAAAACATGGAAATACCTATACAGTCATCTGTATAAACATGGAAATATCTACACCACCATCTGTATAAACATGGAAATATCTACAATGCCATCTGTATACACATGGAAATACCTACACGGCAATCTGTGTATAGAAGGAAACATCAACACCACCATCTATTCAAACATGGAAATATCTACACCGTGATCTGTTTAAATGTGGAAATATCTACACTGCCATCTCTATATACATGGAAATATCTACACCCCTATCTGTATAAACATGAAAATATCCACACCGCTATCTCTATAAACATGGAAAAATCAATACCGCTATCTCTATGAACATGGAAATATCTACAACGCCATCTCTATAAACTTGGAAATATCTACACCGCGATCAGTATAAACGTGGAAATATCTACACCGCTATCTCTATAAACATGGAAATATCTCCACTGCTATCTCTATAAACATCGAAATATCTACACCGCCATCTGTATAAACATGGAAATACTTACAAAGTTATCGGTATAAACATGGAAATATCTACACCGCCATCTGTATAAACATGGAAATATCTACACAGCCATGTGTATATACATGGAAATATCTACACCGCTATCTATATAAACATGGAAATAACTACACCGCTATCTGTATAAACATGGAAATAACTAAACTGCTATCTGTATAAACATGGAAATATCTACACCGCTATCTATATTAACATAGAAATATCTTCACCGTGATCTGTATAAACATGGAAATATTTACACTTTTATCTGTATAAACATGGAAATATCTACACCATTATCTGTATATACATGGAAATATCTACACCGCTATCTATATAAACATGGAAATAACAACACCGCTATCTGTATAAACATGGAAATATCTACACCGCCATCTACATATCCATGGAAATATCTGCACCGCCATCTGTATAAACATGGAAATATCTACACGGTCATCTGTGTATAGATGGAAATATCAACACCGCCATCTGTATAAACATGGAAATATCTACACCGCGGTCTGTATAAACATGGAAATATCTACACCGCTATCCGTATAAACATGGAAATATCTACACTGCGTTCTGTATAAACATGGAAATATCTACACCGGTATCTGTATAAACATGGAAATATCTACACCACGATCTGTATAAACAGGGAAATATTTACACCACTATCTGTATAAACATGGAAATATCTGCATCGCTATCTCTATAAACATGGAAATATATACAAAGTCATCTGTATAAACATGGAAATACCTACACAGTCATGTGTAGGAACATGGAAATATCTACACTGCCATCTGTATATACATGGAAATATCTAGAGAGCCCTCTGTATAAATATGGAAATACCTACATAGGCATCTGTATAAACATGGAAATATCTGCACCGCTATCTGTATAAACATGGAAATACCTACACCGCTGTCTCAATAAACATGGAAATATATACACCGCTATGTGTATAAACATGGAAATATCTACACAGCCATCTGTATATACATGGAAATATCTACACCGCTAGCTGTATAAACATGGAAATAACTACACCGCTATTTGTATAAACAAGTAAATATCTACACCGTGATCTGTATAAACATGGAAATATCTACACCGCCATCTGTATAAACATGGAAATACTTACAAAGTTATCGGTATAAACATGGAAATATCTACACCGCCATCAGTATAAACACGGAAATATCTACACAACCATTGTATATACATGGAAATATCTACACCGCTATCTATATAAACATGGAAATAACTACACCGCTATCTGTATAAACATGGAAATAACTAAACCGCTATCTGTATAAACATGGAAATATCTACACCGCTATCTCTATTAACATGGAAATAACTACACCGTGATCTGTATAAACATGGAAATATTTATACTTCTATCTGTATATACATGGAAATATCTACACCGTTATCTGTATATACATGGAAATATCTACACCGCTATCTATAAAAACATGAAAATAACTACACCGCTATCTGTATAAACATAGAAATATGTACACCGCCATCTACATATCCATGGAAATATCTGCGCCGCCATCTGTATAAACATGGAAATATCTACACGGTCATCTGTGTATAGATGGAAATATCAACACCGCCATCTGTATAAACATGGAAATATCTACACCGCCGTCTGTATAAACATGGAAATATCTAAAACGCAATCTGTATAAACATGGAAATATCTACACCGCTATCTCTATAAACATGGAAATATCTACACAATGATCTGTATAAATATGGAAATATCTACACCGCTATCTCTATTAACATGGAAATATCTACAACGCCAACGGTATAAACATGCAAATATCTACACCGCGGTCTGTATAAACATGGAAATACCTAAAACGCAATCTGTATAAACATGGAAATATCTACACCGCTATCTCTATAAACATGGAAATATCTAAACCGCCATCTGTGTAAACATGGAAATATCTACACTGCTATCTCTATAAACATGGAAATATCTATAATGCCATCTGTAAAAACATGGAAATACCTGTACAGTCATCTGTATAAACATGGAAATATCTACACCACCATCTGTATAAACATGGAAATATCTACAATGCCATCTGTATACACATGGAAATACCTACACGGCAATCTGTGTATAGATGGAAACATCAACACCACCATCTCTTCAAACATGGAAATATCTACACCGCTATCCGTATAAACATGGAAATATCTACACTGCGTTCTGTATAAACATGGAAATTTCTACACCGGTACCTGTATAAACATGGAAATATTTACACCACGATCTGTATAAACAGGGAAATATTTACAACGCTATCTCTATAAACATGGAAATATCTACACCGCTATCTCTATAAACATGGAAATATCTACAAAGCCATCTGTATAAACATGGAAATACCAACACAGTCATGTGCAGGAATATGGAAATATCTACACCGCGATTTGTATAAACATGGAAATATCTACACCGCGATCTGTATAAACATGGAAATATCTACACCGTGATCTGTATAAATGTGGAAATATCTACACTGCCATCTCTATAAACATGGAAATATCTACACCCCTATCTGTACAAACATGGAAATATCCACACCGCTATCTCTATAAACATGGAAAAATCAACACCGCTATCTCTATGAACATGGAAATATCTACACCGCGATCAGTATAAACGTGGAAATATCTACACCGCTATCTCTATAAAGATGGAAATATCTCCACTGCTATCTCTATAAACATCGAAATATCTACACCGCCATCTGTATAAACATGGAAATACTTACAAAGTTATCGGTATAAACATGGAAATACCTACACTGCCATCTGTATAAACATGGAAATATCTACACAGCCATGTGTATATACATGGAAATATCTACACCGCTATCTATATAAACATGGAAATAACTACACCGCTATCTGTATAAACATGGAAATAACTAAACTGCTATCTGTATAAACATGGAAATATCTACACCGATATCTATATTAACATGGAGATATCTTCACCGTGATCTGTATAAACATGGAAATATTTACACTTCTATCTGTATAAACATGGAATTATCTACACCGTTATCTGTATATACATGGAAATATCTACACCGCTATCTATATAAACATGGAAATAACTACACCGCTATCTGTATAAACATGGAAATATCTACACCGCCATCTACATATCCATGGAAATATCTGCGCCGCCATCTGTATAAACATGGAAATATCTACACCGCGGTCTGTATAAACATGGAAATATCTACACCGCGGTCTGTATAAACATGGAAATATCTACACTGCTATCTCTATAAACATGGAAATATCTACAATGCCATTTGAAAAAACATGGAAATACCTATACAGTCATCTGTATAAACATGGAAATATCTACACCGCGGTCTGTATAAACATGGAAATACCTAAAACGCAATCTGTATAAACATGGAAATATCTACACCGCTATCTCTATAAACATGGAAATATCTACACCGTGATCTGTATAAATATGGAAATATCTAAACCGCTATCTCTATAAACATGGAAATATCTACACCGCCATCTGTATAAACATGGAAATATCTACACTGCTATCTCTATAAACATGGAAATATCTATAATGCCATCTGTAAAAACATGGAAATACCTATACAGTCATCTATATAAACATGGAAATATCTACTCCACCATCTGTATAAACATGGAAATATCTACAATGCCATCTGTATACACATGGAAATACCTACACGGCAAACTGTGTATAGATGGAAACATCAACACCGCCATCTCTTCAAACATGGAAATATCTACACCGCTATCCGTATAAACATGGAAATATCTACACTGCGTTCTGTATAAACATGGAAATTTCTACACCGGTACCTGTATAAACATGGAAATATTTACACCACGATCTGTATAAACAGGGAAATATTTACAACGCTATCTGTATAAACATGGAAATATCTACACCGCTATCTCTATAAACATGGAAATATCTACAAAGCCATCTGTATAAACATGGAAATACCAACACAATCATGTGCAGGAACATGGAAATATCTACACCGCGATTTGTATAAACATGGAAATATCTACACCGCGATCTGTATAAATGTGGAAATATCTACACTGCCATCTCTATAAACATGGAAATATCTACACCCCTATCTGTATAAACATGGAAATATCCACACCGCTATCTCTATAAACATGGAAAAATCAACACCGCTATCTCTATGAACATGGAAATATCTACAACGCCATCTCTATAAACATGGAAATATCTACACCGCGATCAGTATAAACGTGGAAATATCTACACCGCTATCTCTAAAAACATGGAAATATCTCCACTGCTATCTCTATAAACATCGAAATATCTACACCGCCATCTGTATAAACATGGAAATACTTACAAGGTTATCGGTATAAACATGGAAATATCTACACCGCCATCAGTATAAACATGGAAATATCTACACAACCATTGTATATACATGGAAATATCTACACCGCTATCTATATAAACATGGAAATAACTACACCGCTATCTGTATAAACATGGAAATAACTAAAGCGCTATCTGTATAAACATGGAAATATCTACACCGCTATCTCTATTAACATGGAAATATCTACACCGTGATCTGTATAAACATGGAAATATTTATACTTCTATCTGTATAAACATGGAAATATCTACACAGCCATGTGTATATACATGGAAATATCTACACAGCTATCCATATAAACATGGAAATAACTACACCGCTGTCTGTATAAACATGGAAATATCTACACCGCCATCTACATATCCATGGAAATATCTGCGCCACCATCTTTATAAACATTTAAATATCTACACGGTCATCTGTGTATAGATGGAAATATCAACACCGCCATCTGTATAAACATGGAAATATCCACACCGTGGTCTGCATAAACATGGAAATACCTGAAACGCAATCTGTATAAACATGGAAATGTCTACACCGCTATCTCTATAAACATGGAAATATCTACACCGTGATCTGTATAAATATGGAAATATCTACACCGCTATCTCCATAAACATGGAAATATCTACACCGCCATCTGTGTAAACATGGAAATATCTACACTGCTATCTCTATAAACATGGAAATATCTATAATGCCATCTGTAAAAACATGGAAATACCTATACAGTCATCTGTATAAAAATGGAAATATCTACACCACCATCTGTATAAACATGGAAATATCTACACCGCCATCTACATATCCATGGAAATATCTGCACCGCCATCTGTATAAACATGGAAATATCTACACGGTCATCTGTGTATAGATGGAAATATCAACACCGCCATCTGTATAAACATGGAAATATCTACACCGCGGTCTGTATAAACATGGAAATATCTACACCGCTATCCGTATAAACATGGAAATATCTACACTGCGTTCTGTATAAACATGGAAATATCTACACCGGTATCTGTATAAACATGGAAATATCTACACCACGATCTGTATAAACAGGGAAATATTTACACCACTATCTGTATAAACATGGAAATATCTGCATCGCTATCTCTATAAACATGGAAATATATACAAAGTCATCTGTATAAACATGGAAATACCTACACAGTCATGTGTAGGAACATGGAAATATCTACACTGCCATCTGTATATACATGGAAATATCTACAGAGCCCTCTGTATAAATATGGAAATACCTGCATAGGCATCTGTATAAACATGGAAATATCTGCACCGCTATCTGTATAAACATGGAAATACCTACACCGCTGTCTCAATAAACATGGAAATATATACACCGCTATGTGTATAAACATGGAAATATCTACACAGCCATCTGTATATACATGGAAATATCTACACCGCTATCTGTATAAACATGGAAATAACTACACCGCTATTTGTATAAACAAGTAAATATCTACACCGTGATCTGTATAAACATGGAAATATCTACACCGCCATCTGTATAAACATGGAAATACTTACAAAGTTATCGGTATAAACATGGAAATATCTACACCGCCATCAGTATAAACACGGAAATATCTACACAACCATTGTATATACATGGAAATATCTACACCGCTATCTATATAAACATGGAAATAACTACACCGCTATCTGTATAAACATGGAAATAACTAAACCGCTATCTGTATAAACATGGAAATATCTACACCGCTATCTCTATTAACATGGAAATAACTACACCGTGATCTGTATAAACATGGAAATATTTATACTTCTATCTGTATATACATGGAAATATCTACACCGTTATCTGTATATACATGGAAATATCTACACCGCTATCTATAAAAACATGAAAATAACTACACCGCTATCTGTATAAACATGGAAATATGTACACCGCCATCTACATATCCATGGAAATATCTGCGCCGCCATCTGTATAAACATTGAAATATCTACACGGTCATCTGTGTATAGATGGAAATATCAACACCCCCATCTGTATAAACATGGAAATATCTACACCGCCGTCTGTATAAACATGGAAATATCTAAAACGCAATCTGTATAAACATGGAAATATCTACACCGCTATCTCTATAAACATGGAAATATCTACACAATGATCTGTATAAATATGGAAATATCTACACCGCTATCTCTATTAACATGGAAATATCTACAACGCCAACGGTATAAACATGGAAATATCTACACCGCGGTCTGTATAAACATGGAAATACCTAAAACGCAATCTGTATAAACATGGAAATATCTACACCGCTATCTCTATAAACATGGAAATATCTAAACCGCCATCTGTGTAAACATGGAAATATCTACACTGCTATCTCTATAAACATGGAAATATCTATAATGCCATCTGTAAAAACATGGAAATACCTATACAGTCATCTGTATAAACATGGAAATATCTACACCACCATCTGTATAAACATGGAAATATCTACAATGCCATCTGTATACACATGGAAATACCTACACGGCAATCTGTGTATAGATGGAAACATCAACACCACCATCTCTTCAAACATGGAAATATCTACACCGCTATCCGTATAAACATGGAAATATCTACACTGCGTTCTGTATAAACATGGAAATTTCTACACCGGTACCTGTATAAACATGGAAATATTTACACCACGATCTGTATAAACAGGGAAATATTTACAACGCTATCTCTATAAACATGGAAATATCTACACCGCTATCTCTATAAACATGGAAATATCTACAAAGCCATCTGTATAAACATGGAAATACCAACACAGTCATGTGCAGGAATATGGAAATATCTACACCGCGATTTGTATAAACATGGAAATATCTACACCGCGATCTGTATAAACATGGAAATATCTACACCGTGATCTGTATAAATGTGGAAATATCTACACTGCCATCTCTATAAACATGGAAATATCTACACCCCTATCTGTACAAACATGGAAATATCCACACCGCTATCTCTATAAACATGGAAAAATCAACACCGCTATCTCTATGAACATGGAAATATCTACACCACGATCAGTATAAACGTGGAAATATCTACACCGCTATCTCTATAAACATGGAAATATCTCCACTGCTATCTCTATAAACATCGAAATATCTACACCGCCATCTGTATAAACATGGAAATACTTACAAAGTTATCGGTATAAACATGGAAATACCTACACTGCCATCTGTATAAACATGGAAATATCTACACAGCCATGTGTATATACATGGAAATATCTACACCGCTATCTATATAAACATGGAAATAACTACACCGCTATCTGTATAAACATGGAAATAACTAAACTGCTATCTGTATAAACGTGGAAATATCTACACCTATATCTATATTAACATGGAGATATCTTCACCGTGATCTGTATAAACATGGAAATATTTACACTTCTATCTGTATAAACATGGAATTATCTACACCGTTATCTGTATATACATGGAAATATCTACACCGCTATCTATATAAACATGGAAATAACTACACCGCTGTCTGTATAAACATGGAAATATCAACACCGCCATCTACATATCCATGGAAATATCTGCGCCACCATCTGTATAAACATTTAAATATCTACACGGTCATCTGTGTATAGATGGAAATATCAACACCGCCATCTGTATAAACATGGAAATATCTACACCGTGGTCTGTATAAACATGGAAATACCTAAAACGCAATCTGTATAAACATGGAAATATCTACACCGCTATCTCTATAAACATGGAAATATCTACACCGTGATCTGTATGAATATGGAAATATCTACACCGCTATCTCTATAAACATGGAAATATCTACACCGACAACTGTATAAACATGGAAATATCTACACTGCTATCTCTATAAACATGGAAATATCTATAATGCCATCTGTAAAAACATGGAAATACCTATACAGTCATCTGTATAAACATGGAAATATCTACACCAGCATCTGTATAAACATGGAAATATCTACAGTGCCATCTCTATACACATGGAAATACCTACACGGCAATCTGTGTATAGATGGAAACATCAACACCGCCATCTCTTCTAACATGGAAATATCTACACCGCTATCCGTATAAACATGGAAATATCTACACTGCGTTCTGTATAAACATGGAAATTTCTACACCGGTACCTGTATAAACATGGAAATATTTACACCACGATCTGTATAAACAGGGAAATATTTACAACGCTGTCTCTATAAACATGGAAATATCTACACCGCAGTCTCTATAAACATGGAAATATCTACAAAGCCATCTGTATAAACATGGAAATACCAACACAGTCATGTGCAGGAATATGGAAATATCTACACCGCGATTTGTATAAACATGGAAATATCTACACCGCAGTCTGTATAAACATGGAAATATCTACACCGTGATCTGTATAAATGTGGAAATATCTACACCGCCATCTCTATATACTTGGAAATATCTACACCCCTATCTGCATAAACATGGAAATATCCACACCGCTTTCTCTATAAACATGGAAAAATCAACACCGCTATCTCTATGAACATGGAAATATCTACACCGCGATCAGTATAAACGGGGAAATATATTCACCGCTATCTCTATAAACATGGAAATATCTCCACTGCTATCTCTATAAACACCGAAATATCTACAACGCCATCTGTATAAACATGGAAATACTTACAAAGTTATCGGTATAAACATGGAAATATCTACACCGCCATCTGTATAAACATGGAAATATCTACACAGCCATGTGTATATACATGGAAATATCTACACCGCTATCCATATAAACATGGAAATATCTACACCGCTGTCTGTATAAACATGGAAATATCTACACCACCATCTACATATCCATGGAAATATCTGCGCCACCATCTGTATAAACATTTAAATATCTACACGGTCATCTGTGTATAGATGGAAATATCAACACCGCCATCTGTATAAACATGGAAATATCTACACCGCGGTCTGTATAAACATGGAAATACCTAAAACGCAATCTCTATAAACATGGAAATATCTACACCGCTATCTCTATAAACATGGAAATATCTACACCGTGATCTGTATAAATATGGAAATATCTACACCGCTATCTCTATAAACATGGAAATATCTACACCGCCATCTGTATAAACATGGAAATATCTACACTGCTATCTCTATAAACATGGAAATATCTATAATGCCATCTGTAAAAACATGGAAATACCTATACAATCATCTGTATAAACATGGAAATATCTACACCACCATCTGTATAAACATGGAAATATCTACAATGCCAACTGTATACACATGGAAATACGTACACGGCAATCTGTGTATAGATGGAAACAACAACACCGCCATCTCTTCAAACGAGGAAATATCTACACCGCTATCCGTATAAACATGGAAATATCTACACTGCGTTCTGTATAAACATGGAAATTTCTACACCGGTACCTGTATAAACATGGAAATATTTACACCACGATCTGTATAAACAGGGAAATATTTACAACGCTATCTGTATAAACATGGAAATATCTACACCGCTATCTCTATAAACATGGAAATATCTACACCGGGATCTGTATAAATATGGAAATATCTACACCGCTATCTCTATAAACATGGAAATATCTACCCCGCCATCTGTATAAACATGGTAATATCTACACTGCTATCTCTATAAACATGGAAATATCTACAAAGCCATCTATATAAACATGGAAATACCAACACAGTCATGTGCAGGAACATGGAAATATCTACACCGCGATTTGTATAAACATTGAAATATCTACACCGCGATCTGTATAAACATGGAAATATCTACACCGTGATCTGTATAAACGTGGAAATATCTATACCGCCATCTCTATAAACTTGGAAATATCTACACCCCTATCTGCATAAACATGGAAATATCCACACCGCTATCTCTATAAACATGGAAAAATCAACACCGCTATCTCTATGAACATGGAAATATCTACAACGCCATCTCTATAAACATGAAAATATCTACACCGCGATCAGTATAAACGTGGAAATATCTACACCGCTATCTCTATAAACATGTAAATATCTCCACTGCTGTCTCTATAAACATCGAAATATCTACACCGCCATCTGTATAAACATGGAAATACTTACAAAGTTATCGGTATAAACATGGAAATATCTACACCGCCATCTGTATAAACATGGAAATATCTACACAGCCATGTGTATATACATGGAAATATCTACACCGCTATCTATATAAACATGGAAATAACTACACCGCTATCTGTATAAACATGGAAATAACTAAACTGCTATCTGTATAAACATGGAAATATCTACACCGATATCTATATTAACATGGAGATATCTTCACCGTGATCTGTATAAACATGGAAATATTTACACTTCTATCTGTATAAACATGGAAATATCTACACCGTTATCTGTATATACATGGAAATATCTACACCGCTATCTATATAAACATGGAAATAACTACACCGCTATCTGTATAAACATGGAAATATCTACACCGCCATCTACATATCCATGGAAATATCTGCGCCGCCATCTGTATAAACATGGAAATATCTACACGGTCATCTGTGTATAGATGGAAATATCAACACCGCCACCTGTATAAACATGGAAATATCTACACCACGGTCTGTATAAACATGGAAATATCTAAAACGCAATCTGTATAAACATGGAAATATCTACACCGCTATCTCTATAAACATGGAAATATCTACACCGTGATCTGTATAAATATGGAAATATCTACACCGCTATCTCTATAAACATGGAAATATCTACCCCTCCATCTGTATAAACATGGAAATATCTACAGTGCTATCTCTATAAACATGGAAATATCTACAATGCCATCTGTAAAAACATGGAAATACCTATACAGTCATCTGTATAATCATGGAAATATCTACACCACCATCTGTATAAACATGTTAATATCTACAATGCCATCTGTATAGACATGGAAATACCTACACGGCAATCTGTGTGTAGATGGAAACATCAACACCGCCATCTCTACAAACATGGAAATATCTACTCCGCTATCCGTATAAACATGGAAATAACTACACTGCGTTCTGTATAAACATGGAAATTTCTACACCGGTATCTGTATAAACATGGAAATATCTACAACACGATCTGTATAAACAAGGAAATATTTACAATGCTATCTGTATAAACATGGAAATATCTACACTGCTCTCTCTATAAACATGGAAATATCTACAAAGCCATCTGTATAAACATGGAAATACCAACACAGTCATGTGCAGGAACATGGAAATATCTACACCGCGATTTGTATAAACATGGAAATATCTACACCGCGATCTGTATAAACATGGAAATATCTACACCGCTATCTGTATAAACATTGAAGTACCTACAATGTCATCTGTATAAACAAGGAAATATCAACACAGCCATCACTATAAACATGGAAATATCTACACAGCCATCTGTATATACATGGAAATATCTACACCGCTATCTGTATAAACATGGAAATATCTACACCACCATCTACATATCCATAGAAATATCTTCGCTGCCATCTGTATAAACATGGAATTATCTACACGGTCATCTGTGTATAGACGGAAATACCAACACCGCCATCTGTACAAACATGGAAATATCTGCAACACTATCTGTATAAACATGGAAATATCTACACCGTGGTCTGTATAAACATGGAAGTATCTACACCGCTATCTGTATAAACATGGAAATATATACACCGTTTTCTCAATAAACATGGAAATATCTACACCGTGATCGGTATAAACATGCATATATTTACACCGATATATGTATAAACATGGAAATTTCTACACAGCCATCTGAATAAACGTGGAAATAACTCTACAGTCATCTGTGTAAACATGGAAATATCTACACCACCATCTGTATAAACATGGAAATATCTACAATGCCATCTGTATACACATGGAAATACCTACACGGCAATCTGTGTATAGATGGAAACATCAACACCGCCATCTGTACAAACATGGAAATATCTACACTGCTATCTCTATACACATGGAAATATCTACACTGTGGTCTGCATAAACATGGAAATATCTACACCGGTATCTGTATAAACATGGAAATATCTACACCACGATCTGTATAAACATGGAAATATATACACCGCTATCTGTATAAACATGGAAATATCTGCACCGCTATCTCTATAAACATGGAAATATCTACACTGCCATCTGTATAAACAAAGAAATATCTACACAGCCCTCTGTATAAATATGGAAATATCTGCATAGGAAACTGTATAAACATGGAAATATCTGCACCGCTATCTTTATAAGCATGGAAATACCTACACCGCTATCTCTATAAACATGGAAATGTGTACACCGCTATGTGTATAAACATGGAAATATCTCCACTGCTGTCTGTATAAACATGGAAATATCTACACAGCCATCACTACAAACATGGAAATATCTACACAGCCGTCTGTATACACATGGAAATATCTACACCGCTATCTGTATAAACATGGAAATAAATAAACCGCTATTTGAAAAAACAGGGAAATATCTACACCACCATCTGTTTAAACATGGAAATATCTACACAGACATCTGTATAAACATGGAAATATCTACAATGCCATCTGTAAACATATGGAAATATCTACACAGCCATCTGAATAAACATGTAAATATCTACACTGCTATCTCTATAAACATGGAAATATCTAAACTGCCATCTCTATAGACATGAAAATATCTACACTGCCATCTCCATAAACATGGAACTAACTACTCCGCCATCTGTATAAACATCGAAACATCTACACCGCCATCTGTGTGAATAAGGAAATATCTACAATGCCATCGGTATAAAGATATAAATATCTGCACTGCGAGCTGTATAAACATGGAAACATCTACATCGCTATCTGTATAAATGTGGAAATACCAACACCGCTATCGGTATAAACATGGAAATATCTACAACGCCATCTATATAAACATGGAAATATCTACACCGCTATGTCTATAAACATGGAAATACCTACACCGCTATCTCTATAAACATGGAAATATCCACACCGCCATCTGCATAACCATGGGAAAATCTACAACGCCACCTGTATAAAGATGGAAATATCTACACGGCAATCTGTGTACAGATGGAAATATCAACACCGCCGTCTGTACAAACATGGAAATATCTACATCGCTCTCTGTATAAACATAGAAATACCTACACTGCAGTCTGTATAAACATGGAAATATGTACACCGGTATCTGTATAAACATGGAAATATCTACACCACGATCTGTATTAACATGGAAATATTTACACCGCTATCTGTATAAACCTGGAAATATCTACACTGCTATCTCTATAAATATGGAAGTATCTACACCGCCATCTGTATAAACATGGAAATAGCTAAATCGCTATCTGTATAAACATGGAAATATGGACACCGCTATCTCTATAAACATGGAAATATCTACAGCGTGTTCTGTATAAACATGGAAATATTTACACTGCTATCTGTATAAACATGGAAATATCTACACCGTTATCTGTATAAATCTGGAAATATCTACACAGCTATGTCTATAAACATGGAAATATCTACACTGCCATCTGTATAAACATGGAAATATCTACACTGCTATCTCTACAAACATGGAAATATCTACAATGCCATCTGTAAAAACATGGAAATACCTATACAGTCATCTGTGTTAACATGGAAATATCTACACCACCATCTGTATAAACATGGAAATATCTACAATGCCATCTGTATACACATGGAAATACCTACACGGCAATCTGTGTATAGATGGAAACATCAACACCGCCATCTGTACAATCATGGAAATATCTACACTGCGGTCTGTATAAATTGGAAATTTCTACAATGGTATTTGTATAAACATGGAAATATCTACACCACGATCTGTATAAACATGGAAATATTTACACAGCTATGTGTATAAACATGGAAATATCTACACCGCTATCTCTATAAACATGGAAATATCTACAAAGCCATCTGTATAAACATGGAAAAACCAACACAGTCATGTGTAGGAACATGGAAATATCTACACCACGATTTGTATAAACATGGAAATATCTACACCGCGATCTGTATAAACATGGAAATATCTACACCGTTATCTGTATAAACATGGAAATATCTACACAGCTATCTCTATAAACATGGAAATATCTACAACGCAATCTGTATAAACATGGAAATACCTACACAGTCATCTGTATAAACATGGAAATATCTACACAGCCATCACTACAAACATGGAAATATCTACACAGCCGTCTGTATACACATGGAAATATCTACACCGCTATCTGTATAAACAAGGAAATAAATACACCGCTATTTGTACAAACAAGGAAATATCTACACCACCATCTGTTTAAACATGGAAATATCTACACAGACATCTGTTTGAACATGGAAATATCTACACCGCTATCTGTATAAACATGCTAATAACTACACCGCTATCTGTATAAATGTGGAAATATTTGCACCGCTATCCCTATAAACATGGTAATATCAACACCGCGATCTGTATAAACATGGAAATATCTACACCATGATTTCTATAAACATGGAAGTATCTACACCGCGATCTGTATAAACATGGAAATATCTACACCGCTATCTCTATAAACATGGAAATATCTACAAAGCCATCTGTATAAACATGGAAATACCTACACAGTCATGTGTAGGAACATGGAAATATCTACACTGCGATTTGTATAAACATCGAAATATCTACACCGCGATCTGTATAAACATGGAAATATCTACACCGCTATCTCTATAAACATGGAAATATCTACACAGCCATCTCTATAAACATGGAAATATCAACACAGCCGTCTGTATATACATGGAAATATCTACACCGCTATCTGTATAAACATGGAAATAAATACACTGCCATCTGTATAAATATGGAAATATCTGCATAGGCATCTGTATAAACATGGAAATATCTGCACCGGTATCTGTATAAACATGGAAATACCTACACCGCTGTCTCTATAAACATGGAAATATGTACACCGCTATGTGTATAAACATGGAAATATCTCCACTGCTGTCTGTATAAACATGGAATTTTCTACACCACGATCTGTATAAACATGGAAATATCTACACCGCTATGTGTATAAACATGGAAATATCTACACAGGTATCTCTATAAACATGGAAATACTTACACCGCCATCTGTATAAACATGGAAATACCTACAAAGTCATCTGTATAAACATGGAAATATCTACACAGCCATCTGTATGAACATGGAATTATCTACACAGGCATCGGTATATACATGGAAATATCTACACCGCTATCTGTATAAACATGGAAATATCTACACCGCCTTCTTCATATCCATGGAAATATCTGCGCCGCCTTCTGTATAAACATGGAAATATCTACACGGTCATCTGTGTATAGATGGAAATATCAACACCGCCATCTGTACAAATATGGAAATATCTGCACCGCTATCTGTATAAACATGGAAATATCTACACCGCGGTCTGTGTAAACATGGAAATATCTACACCGCTATCTGTATAAACATGGAAATATATACACCGCTATCTCTATAAACATGGAAATATTTACACCGTGATTTGTAAAAACATGGAAATATTAACACCGATATCTGTATAAACATGGAAATTTCTACAGCGTTATCTGTATAAATATGGAAATATCTACACCGCTATCTCTATAAACATGGAAATATCTACACCGCCATCTGTATAAACATGGAAATATCTACACTGCTATCTCTATAAACATGGGAATATCTACAATGCCATCTGTAAAAATATGGAAATACATACACAGTCATCTGTATAAACATGGACATATCTACACCACCATCTGTATAAACATGGAAATATCTACAATGCCATCTGTATACACATAGAAATACCTACACGGCAATCTGTGTATAGATGGACACATCAACACCGCCATCTGTACAAACATGGAAATATCTACACCGCTATCTGTATAAACATGGAAATATCTACACTACGGTGTGTACAAACATGGAAATTTCTACACCGGTATCTGTATAAACATGGAAATATCTACACCACGATCTGTATAAACATGGAAATATTTACACCGCTATCTGTATAAACATGGAAAATCTACACCACAATCTCTATAAACATGGAAATATCTACAAAGCCATCTGAATAAACATGGAAATACCTACACAGTCATGTGTAGGAACATGGAAAAACCTACACTGCCATCTCTATCAACATGGAAATAACTACAGAGCCCTCTGTATAAATATGGAAATATCTGCTTAGGCATCTGTATAAAAATGGAAATGTCTGCACCGCTATCTGTATAAACATGGAAATACCTACACCGCTGTCTCTATAAAGATGGAAATATGCACACCGCTATGTGTATAAACATGGAAATATCTCTACTGCTGTCTGTATAAACATGGAAATATCTACACCGCGATCTGTATAAACATGGAAAAATCTACACCGCTATCTCTATAAACATGGAAATATCTACACAGCTATCTCTATAAACATGGAAATATCTACAAAGCCATCTGTATAAAAATGGAAATACCAACACAGTCATGTGTAGGAACATGGAAATATCTACACCGCGATTTGTATAAACATGGAAATATCTACACCGCTATCTGTATAAACATGGAAATATCTACACTGCGGTCTGTATAAACATGGAAATTCCTCCACCGATATGTATATAAACATGGAAATAACTACACCACGATCTGTATAAACATGGAAATATTTACACCGCTATCTGTATAAACATGGAAATATCTACACCGCTATCTCTAAAAAAATGGAAATATCTACAAAGCCATCTGTATAAACATGGAAATACCAACACAGTCATGTGTAGGAACATGGAAATATCTACACCGCGATTTGTATAAACATGGAAATCTCTACACCGTGATCTGTATAACCATGGAAATATCTATACCGCTATCTGTATAAACATGGAAATATCTACACAGCTCTCTCTATAAACATGGAAATATCTACACCGCAATCTGTATAAACATGGAAATACCTGCAAAGTCATCTGTATAAACATGGAAACATCTACAAAGCCATCTCTATAAACATGGAAATATATATACAGCCATCTGTATATACATGGAAATATCTACACTGCTATCTGTATAAACATGGAAAGAAATACACCGCTATTTGTATAAAGAAGGAAATACCTACACCACCATCTGTTTAAACATGGAAAGATTTACACAGACATCTGTTTATACATGGAAATATGATCACCGCTATCTGTATAAACATGCTAATAACTACACCGCTATCAGTATAAATGTGGAAATATTTCCACCGCTATCCCTATAAACATGGTAATATCAACACCGCGGTCTGTACAAACAAGGAAATAGCTAAACCGCTAACTGTATAAACATGGAAATATCTACACTGCTATCTCTATAAACCTGGAAATATCTACAGCGTGATCTGTATAAACATGGAAATATTTACACAGCTATCTGTATAAACATGGAAATATCTACACCGTTATCTGTATAAATATGGAAATATCTACACCGCTATCTCTATGAACATGGAAATATCTACACCGCCATCTGTATAAACATGGAAATATCTACACTGCTATCTCTATAAACATGGAAATATCTACAATGCCATCTGTAAAAACATGGAAATACCTATACAGTCATCTCTATAAACATGGAAATATCTACACCACCATATGTATAAACATGGAAATATCTACAATGCCATCTGTATACACATGGAAATACCTAAACGGCAATCTGTGTATAGATGGAAACATCAACACCGCCATCTGTACAAACATGGAAATATCTACACTGCTATCTGTATAAACATGGAAATATCTACACTGCGGTCTGTATAAACATGAAAATTTCTACACCGGTATCTGTATAAACATGGAAATATCTACAACACAATCTGTATAAATATGGAAATATTTACACCGCTATCTGTATAATCATGGAAATATCTACACCGCTATCTCTATAAACATGGAAATATCTACAAAGCCATCTGTATAAACATGGAAATATCAACACAGTCATGTGTAGGAACATGGGAATATCTACACTGCGATTTCTATAAACATGGAAATATCTACACCGTGATCTGTATAAACATGGAAATATCTACACCGGTATCTGCATGAACATGGAAATATCTACACAGCTATCACTATAAACATGGAAATATCTACACCGCAATCTGTATAAACATGGAAATACCTACAAAGTCATCTGTATAAACATGGAAATATCTACACAGCCATCTCTATAAACATGGAAATATCTACACAGCCGTCTGTATATAAATGGAAATATCTACAACGCTATCTGTATAAACATGGAAATATCTACACCGCCTTCTACATATCCATGGAAATATCTGCGCCACCTTCTGTATAAACACGGAAATATCTACACGGTCATCTGTGTATAGATGGAAAATCAACACCGCCATCTGTACAAACATGGAAATATCTACACCGCGGTCTGTATAAACATGGAAATAGCAAAACCGCTATCTGTATAAACATGAAAATATCTACACCGTGGTCTCTAAAAACATGGAAATAGCTAAACCGCTATCTCTATAAACATGGAAATATCGACAATGCTATCCCTATAAACCTGGAAATATCAACACCTTGATCTGTATAAACATGGAAATATTTACACCACTATCTCTATAAACATGGAAATATCTACACCACCATCTGTATTAACATGAAAATATCTTCACTGCTATCTCTATAAACATGGGAATATCTACAATGCCATTTGTAAAAACATGGAAATACCTATACAGTCATCTGTATAAACATGGAAATATCTACACCACCATCTGTATAAACATGGAAATATCTACAATGCCATCTGTATACACATGGAAATACCTACACGGCAACCTGTGTAGATGGAAACATCAACACCGCCATCAGTACAAACATGGAAATATCTACACCGCTATCTGTATAAACATGGAAATATCTACAATGCGGTCTGTATAAACATGGAAATTTCTACACCGGTATATGTATAAACATGGAAATATCTACCCCACTATCTGTATAAACATGGAAATATTAACACCGCTATCTGTATAAACATGGAAATATCTACACCGCTATATCTATAAACATGGAAATATCTACAAAGCCATCTGTATAAACATGGAAATACCTACACAGTCATGTGTAGGAACATGGAAAAATCTACACTGCCATCTGTATAAAAATGAAAATATCTACAGAGCCCTCTGTATAAATATGGAAATATCTGCATAGGCATCTGTATAAACATGGAAATATCTGCACCGCTATCTGTATAAACATGGAAATACCTACACCGCTGTCTCTATAAACATGGAAATATGTACACCGCTATGTGTATAAACATGGAAATATCTCCACTGCTGTCTGTATAAACATGGAAATATCTTCACCGCGATCTGTATAAACATGGAAATATCTACACCGCTATCTGTATAAACATGGAAATATCTACACAGCTATCTCTATAAACATGGAAATACCTACACCGCCATCTGTGTAAACATGGAAATACCTACAAAGTCATCTGTATAAACATGGAAATATCTACACCGCCATCTGTATAAACATGGAAATATCTGCAGTGCCATCTGTATATACATGGAAATATCTACACCGCTATCTGTATAAACATGGAAATATCTACACCACCTTCTACATATCCATGGAAATATCTGCGCCGCCTTCGGTATAAACATGGAAATATCTACACGGTCATCTGTGTATAGATGGAAATATCAACACCGCCATCTGTACAAACATGGAAATATCTGCACCGCTATCTGTATAAACATGGAAATATCTACACCGCGGTCTGTACAAACATGGAAATAGCTAAACCGCTATCTGTATAAACGTGGAATTATCTACACTGCCATCTCTATAAACCTGGAAATATCTACACCGTGATCTGTATAAACATGGAAATATTTACACTGCTATCTGTATAAACATGGAAATATCTACACAGTTTTCTGTATAAATATGGAAATATCTACACCGCTATCTCTATAAACATGGAAATATCTACACCGCCATCTGTATAAACATGGAAATATCTACACTGCTATCTCTATAAACATGGAAATATCTACAATGCCATCTGTAAAAACATGGAAATACCTATACAGTCATCTGTATAAACATGGAAATACCTACACCACCATCTGTATAAACATGGAAATATCTACAAAGCCATCTGTATACACATGGAAATACCTACACGGCAATCTGTGTATAGATGGAAACATCAACACCGCCATCTGTACAAACATGGAATTATCTACTCCGCTATCTGTATAAACATGGAAATATCTACACTGCGGTCTGTATAAACATGGAAATTTCTACACCGGTATCTGTATAAACATGGAAATATCTACAACACGATCTGTATAAACATGGAAATATTTACACCGCTATCTGTATAATCATGGAAATATCTACACCGCTATCTCTATAAACATGGAAATATCTACAAAGCCATCTGTATAAACATGGAAATACCTACACAGTCATGTGTAGGAACATGGAAAAATCTACACTGCCATCTTTATAAACATGGAAATGTCTACAGAGCCCTCTGTATAAATATGGAAATATCTGCATAGGAATCTGTATAACCATGGAAATATCTGCACCGCTATCTGTATAAACATGGAAATACCTACACCGCTGTCTCTATAAACATGGAAATATGTACACCGCTATGTGTATAAACATGGAAATATCTCCACTGCTGTCTGTATAAACATGGAAATATCTACACCGCGATCTGTATAAACCTGGAAGTATCTACACCGCTATCTGTATAAACATGGAAATATCTACACAGCTATCTCTATAAATATGGAAATACCTACGCCGCCATCAGTATAAACATGGAAATACCTACAAAGTCATCTGTATAAACATGGAAATACCTATACAGCCATCTGTATAAACATGGAAATATCTACACAGCCATCTGTATATCCATGGAAATATCTACACCGCTATCTGAATAAACATGGAAATATCTACACCGCCTTCTACATATCCATGGAAATATCCGCGCCGCCTTCTGTATAAACATGGAAATATCTACACGGTCATCTGTGTATAGATGGAAATATCAACACCGCCATCTGTACAAACATGGAAATATCTGCACCGCTATCTCTATAAACATGGAAATATCTACACCGCAGTCTGTATAAACATGGAAATATCTACACAGCCAACTGTATATACATGGAAATATCTACACCGCTATCTGTATAAACATTGAAATATCTACACCGCCTTCTACATATCCATGGAAATATCTGTGCGGCCTTCTGCATGAACATGGAAATATCTACACCGACATCTGTGTATAGATGGAAATATCAACACCGCCATCTGTACAAACATGGAAATATCTGCACCGCTATCTGTATAAACATGGAAATATCTACACCGCGGTCTGTAGAAACATGGAAATAGCTAAACCGCTATCTGTATAAACATGGAAATATCTACACTGCTATCTCCATAAACCTGGAAATATCTACACCGTGATCTGTATAAACATGGAAATATTTACACTGCTATCTGTATAAAGATGGAAATATCTACACCGTTATCTGTATAAATATGAAAATATCTACACCACTATCTCTATAAACATGGAAATATCTACACCGCCATCTGTATAAACATGGAAATATCTACACTGCTATCTCTATAAACATGGGAATATCTACAATGCCATCTGTAAAAACATGGAAATACCTATACAGTCATCTGTATAAACATGGAAATATGTACACCACCGTCTGTATAAACATGGAAATATCTACAATGCCATCTGTATACACATGGAAATACCAACACGGCAATCTGTGTAGATGGAAACACCAACACCGCCATCTATACAAACATGGAAATATCTACACCGCTATCTGTATAAACATGGAAATATCTACACTGCGGTCTGTATAAACATGGAAATTTCTACACCGGTATCTGTATAAACATGGCAATACCTACACAGTCATGTGTAGGAACATGGAAAAATCTACACTGCCATCTGTATAAACATGGAAATATCTACAGAGCCCTCTGTATAAATATGGAAACATCTGCATAGGCATCTGTATAAACATGGAAATATCTGCACGGCTATCTGTATAAACATGGAAATACCTACACTGCTGTCTCTATAAACATGGAAATACGTACACCGCTATGTGTATAGACATGGAAATATCTCCACTGCTGTCTGTATAAACATGGAAATATCTACACCGCGATCTGTATAAACATGGAAATATCTACACCGCTATCTGTATAAACATGGAAATATCTACACAGCTATCTCTATAAACATGGAAATACCTATACCGCCATCTGTATAAACATGGAAATACCTACAAAGTCATCTGTATAAACATGGAAATATCTACACAGCCATCTGTATAAACATGGAAATATCTACACAGCCATCTGTATATACATGGAAATATCTACACCGCTATCTGTATAAACATGGAAATATCTACACAGCCTTCTACATATCTATGGAAATACCTGCGCCGCCTTCGGTATAAACCTGGAAATATCTACACCGCTATCTGTATAAACATGGAAATATCTACAGAGCTATCTCTATAAATATGGAAATACCTACACCGCCATCACTATAAACATGGAAATACCTACAAAGTCATCTGTATGAACATGGAAATACATACACAGCCATCTGTATAAACATGGAAATATCTACACAGCCATCTGTATATACATGGAAATATCTACACCGCTATCTGAATAAACCTGGATATATCTACACCGCCTTATACATATCCATGGAAATATCTGCGCCGCCTTCTGTATAAACATGGAAATATCTACACGGTCATCTGTGTATAGATGGAAATAACAACACCGCCATCTGTACAAACATGGAAATATCTGCACCGCTATCTGTATAAACATGGAAATATCTACACCGCGGTCTGTATAAACATGGAAATAGCTAAGCCGCTATCTCTATAAACATGGAAATATCTACAATGCTATCTCTATAAACCTGGAAATATCTACACCGTGATCTGTATAAACATGGAAATATTTACACTGCTATCTGAATAAACATGGAAATATCTACACCGTTATCTGCATAAATATGGAAATATCTACACCTCTATCTCTATAAGCATGGAAATTTCTACACGGCCATCTGTATAAACATGGAAATATCTACACTGCTATCTCTATAAACATGGAAATATCTACAATGCCATCTGTAAAAACATGGAAATACCTATACAGTCATCTGTATAAACATGGAAATATCTACACCACCATCTGTATAAACATGGAAATATCTACAATGCCATCTGTATACACATGGAAATAACTACACGGCAATCTGTGTATAGATGGAAACATCAACACCGCCATCTGAACAAACATGGAAATATGTACACCACTATCTGTATAAACATGGAAATATCTACACTGCGGTCTGTATAAACATGGAAGTTTCTACACCGTTATCTGTATAAACATGGAAATATCTACACCACGATCTGTATAAACATGGAAATATTTACACCGCTATCTGTATAAACATGGAAATGTCTACACCGCTATCTCTATAAACATGGAAATATCTACAAAGCCATCTGTATAAACATGGAAATACCTACACAGTCATGTGTAGGAACATGGAAAAATCTACACTGCCATCTGTATAAACATGGAAATATCTACAGAGCCCTCTGTATAAATATGGAAATATCTGCATAGGCATCTGTATAAACATGGAAATATCTGCAACGCTATCTGTATAAACATGGAAATACCTACACCACTGTCTCTATAAACATGGAAATATGTACACCGCTATGTGTATAAACATGGAAATATCTCGACTGCTGTCTGTATAAACATGGAAATATCTACACCGCGATCTGTATAAACATGGAAATATCTACACCGCTCTCTGTATAAACATGGAAATATCTACACAGCTATCTCTATAAACATGGAAATATCTACACCGCCATCTGTATAAACATGGAAATACCTACAAAGTCATATGTATAAACATGGAAATATCTACACAGCCATCTGTATAAACATGGAAATATCTACACAGCCATCTGTATATACATGGAAATATCTACAACGCTATCTGTATAAACATGGAAATATCTACACCGCCTTCTATATATCCATGGAAATATCTGCGCCGCCTTCTGAATAAACATGGAAATATCTCCACGGTCATCTATGTATAGATGGAAATATGAACACCGCCATCTGTACAAACATGGAAATATCTGCACCGCTATCTGTATAAACATGGAAATACCTACACCGCAGTCTGTATAAACATGGAAATAGCTAAACCGCTATCTCTATAAACATGGAAATATCTACACTGCTATCTCTATAAACCTGGAAATATCTACACCGTGATCTGTATAAACATGGAAATATTTACACCGCTATCTGTATAAACATGGAAATATCTACACCGTTATCTGTATAAATATGGAAATATCTACACCGCTATCTCTATAAGCATGGAAATATCTACACCGACATCTGTATAAACTTAGAAATATCTACAATGCCATCTGTATAAACATGGAAATACCTACACGGCAATCTGTGTATAGATGGAAACATCAACACCGCCATCTGTACAAACATGGAAATATCTACACTGCGGTCTTTATAAACATGGAAATATCTACACCGTTATCTGTATAAATATGGAAATATCTACACCGCTATCTCTATAAACATGGAAATATCTACACCGCCCTCTGTATAAACATGGAAATATCTACACTGCTATCTCTATAAACCTGGAAATATCTACAATGCCATCTGTAAAAACATGGAAATACCTATACAGTCATCTGTATAAACATGGAAATATCTACACCACCATCTGTATAAACTTGGAAATATCTACAATGCCATCAGTATACACATGGAAATACCTACACGGCAATCTGTGTATAGATGGAAACATCAACACCGCCATCTGTACAATCATGGAAATATCTACACCGCTATCTGTATAAACATGGAGATATCTACACTGCGGTCTGTATAAACATGGAAATTTCTACACCGTTATCTGTATAAACATGGAAATATCTACACCACGATCTGTATAAACTTGGAAATATTTAGACCGCTATCTGTATAAACATGGAAATATCTACACCGCTATCTCTATAAACATGGAAATATCCACAAAGCCATCTGTATAAACATGGAAATACCTACAAAGTCATGTGTAGGAACATGGAAAAATCTACACTGCCATCTGTATAAACATGGAAATATCTACAGAGCCCTCTGTATAAATATGGAAATATCTGCATAGGCATCAGTATAAACATGGAAATGTCTGCACCGCTATCTGTATAAACATGGAAATACCTACACCGCTGTCTCTATAAACATGGAAATAAGTACACCGCTATGTGTATAAACATGGAAATATCTCCACTGCTGTCTGTATAAACATGGAAATATCTACACCGCGATCTGTATAAACATGGAAATATCTACACCGCTATCTGTATAAACATGGAAATATCTACACAGCTATCTCTGTAAACATGGAAATACCTACACCGCCATCTGCATAAACATGGAAATATCTACACAGCCATCTGTATTAACATGGAAACATCTTCACAGACATCTGTATATACATGGAAATAGCTACAACGGTATCTGTATAAACATGGAAATATCTACACCGCCTTCTACATATCCATGGAAATATCTGCGCCGCCTTCTGTATAAACAAGGGAATATCTACACGGTCATCTGTGTATAGATGGAAATATCAACACCGCCATCTGTACAAACATGGAAATATCTGCACCGCTAACTGTATAAACATGGAAATATCTACACCGCGGTCTGTACAAACATGGAAATAGCTAAACCGCTATCTGTATAAACATGGAAATATCTACACTGCTATCTCTATAAACCTGGAAATATCTACACCGTGATCTGTATAAACATGGAAATATTTACACCGCTATCTGTATAAACATGGAAATATCTACACCGTTATCTGTATAAATATGGAAATATCTACACCGCTATCTCTATAAACATGGAAATATCTACACCGCCCTCTGTATAAACATGGAAATATCTACACTGCTATCTCTATAAACCTGGAAATATCTACAATGCCATCTGTAAAAACATGGAAATACCTATACAGTCATCTGTATAAACATGGAAATATCTACACCACCATCTGTATAAACTTGGAAATATCTACAATGCCATCTGTATACACATGGAAATACCTACACGGCAATCTGTGTATAGATGGAAACATCAACACCGCCATCTGTACAAACATGGAATTATCTACACCGCTATCTGTATCAACATGGAAATATCTACACTGCGGTCTGTATAAACATGGAAATTTCTACACCGTTATCTGTATAAACATGGAAATATCTACACCACGATCTGTATAAACTTGGAAATATTTACACCGCTATCTGTATAAACATGGAAATATCTACACCGCTATCTCTATAAACATGGAAATATCTACAAAGCCATCTGTATAAACATGGAAATACCTTCAAAGTCATGTGTAGGAACATGGAAAAATCTACACTGCCATCTGTATAAACATGGAAATATCTACAGAGCCCTCTGTATAAATTTGAAAATATCTGCATAGGCATCAGTATAAACATGGAAATGTCTGCACCGCTATCTGTATAAACATGGAAATACCTACACCGCTGTCTCTATAAACATGGAAATAAGTACACCGCTATGTGTATAAACATGGAAATATCTCCACTGCTGTCTGTATAAACATGGAAATATCTACACCGCGATCTGTATAAACATGGAAATATCTACACCGCTATCTGTATAAACATGGAAATATCTACACAGCTATCTCTATAAACATGGAAATACCTACACCGCCATCTGCATAAACATGGAAATATCTACACAGCCATCTGTATTAACATGGAAACATCTTCACAGCCATCTGTATATACATGGAAATATCTACACCGCTATCTGTATAAACATGGAAATATCTACACCGCCTTCTACATATCCATGGAAATATCTGCGCCGCCTTCTGTATAAACATGGAAATATCTACACGGTCATCTGTGTATAGATGGAAATATCAACACCGCCATCTGTACAAACATGGAAATATCTGCACCGCTAACTGTATAAACATGGAAATATCTACACTGCGGTCTGTACAAACATGGAAATAGCTAAACCGCTATCTGTATAAACATGGAAATATCTACACTGCTATCTCTATAAACCTGGAAATATCTACACCGTGATCTGTATAAACATGGAAATATTTTCACCGCTATCTGTATAAACATGGAAATATCTACACCGTTATCTGTATAAATATGGAAATATCTAAACCGCTATCTCTATACACATGGAAATATCTAGACCGCCATCTGTATAAACATGGAAATATCCACACTGCTATCTCTATAAACCTGGAAATATCTACAATGCCATCTGTAAAAACATGGAAATACCAATAGAGTCATCTGTATAAACATGGAAATATCTACACCACCATCTGTATAAACTTGGAAATATCTACAATGCCATCTGTATACACATGGAAATACCTACACGGCAATCTGTGTATAGATGGAAACATCAACACCGCCATCTGTACAAACATGGAAATATCTACACCGCTATCTGTATAAACATGGAAATATCTACACTGCGGTCTGTATAAACATGGAAATTTCTACACCGTTATCTGTATAAACATGGAAATATCTACACCACGATCTGTATAAACTTGGAAATATTTACACCGCTATCTGTATAAACATGGAAATATCTACATCGCTATCTCTATAAACATGGAAATATCTACAAAGCCATCTGTATAAACATGGAAATACCTACAAAGTCATGTGTAGGAACATGGAAAAATCTACACTGCCATCTGTATAAACATGGAAATATCTACAGAGCCCTCTGTATAAATATGGAAATATCTGCATAGGCATCAGTATAAACATGGAAATGTCTGCACCGCTATCTGTATAAACATGGAAATACCTACACCGCTGTCTCTATAAACATGGAAATAAATACACCGCTATGTGTACAAACATGGAAATATCTCCACTGCTGTCTGTATAAACATGGAAATATCTACACCGCGATCTGTATAAACATGGAAATATCTACACCGCTATCTGTATAAACATGGAAATACCTACTCAGCTATCTCTATAAACATGGAAATACCTACACCGCCATCTGCATAAACATGGAAATATCTACACAGCCATCTGTATTAACATGGAAACATCTTCACAGCCATCTGTATATACATGGAAATAGCTACAACGGTATCTGTATAAACATGGAAATATCTACACCGCCTTCTACATATCCATGGAAATATCTGTGCCACCTTCTGTATAAACATGGAAATATCTACACGGTCATCTGTGTATAGATGGAAATATCAACACCGCCATCTGTACAAACATGGAAATATCTGCACCGCTAACTGTATAAACATGGAAATATCTACACCGCGGTCTGTACAAACATGGAAATAGCTAAACCGCTATATGTATAAACATGGAAATATCTACACTGCTATCTCTATAAACCTGGAAATATCTACACCGTGATCTGTATAAACATGGAAATATTTACACCGCTGTCTGTATAAACATGGAAATATCTACACCGTTATCTGTATAAATATGGAAATATCTACACCGCTATCTCTATACACATGGAAATATCTACACCGCCATCTGTATAAACATGGAAATATCTACACTGCTATCTCTATAAACCTGGAAATATCTACAATGCCATCTGTAAAAACATGGAAATACCTATACATTCATCTGTATAAACATGGAAATATCTACACCACCATCTGTATAAACTTGGAAATATCTACAATGCCATCTGTATACACATGGAAATACCTACACGGCAATCTGTGTATAGATGGAAACATCAACACCGCCATCTGTACAAACATGGAAATATCTACACCGCTATCTGTATAAACATGGAAATATCTACACCGTTATCTGCATAAATATGGAAATATCTACACCGCTATCTCTATACACATGGAAATATCTACACCGCCATCTGTATAAACATGGAAATATCTACACTGCAATCTCTAGAAACCTGGAAATATCTACACCGTGATCTGTATAAACATGGAAATATTTACACCGCTATCTGTATAAACATGGAAATATCTACACCGTTATCTGCATAAATATGGAAATATCTACACCGCTATCTCTATACACATGGAAATATCTACACCGCCATCTGTATAAACATGGAAATATCTACACTGCTATCTCTATAAACATGGAAATATCTACAATGCCATCTGTAAAAACATGGAAATACCTATACAGTCATCTGTAAAAACATGGAAATATCTACACCACCATCTGTATAAACTTGGAAATATCTACAATGCCATCTGTATACACATGGAAATACCTACACGGCAATCTGTGTATAGATGGAAACATCAACACCGCCATCTGTACAAACATGGAAATATCTACACCGCTATCTCTATAAACATGGAAATATCTACACTGCGGTCTTTATAAACCTGGAAATTTCTACACCGGTATCTGTATAAACATGGAAATATCTACACCACGATCTGTATAAACTTGGAAATATTTACACCGCTATCTGTATAAACATGGAAATATCTACACCGCTATCTCTATAAACATGGAAATATCTACAAAGCCATCTGTATAAACATGGAAATACCTACAAATCATGTGTAGGAATATGGAAAATCTACACTGCCATCAGTATAAACATGGAAATATCTACAGAGCCCTCTGTATAAATATGGAAATATCTGCATAGGCATCAGTATAAACATGGAAATGTCTGCACCGCTGTCTGTATAAACATGGAAATACCTACACCGCTGTCTCTATAAACATGGAAATAAGTACACCGCTATGTGTATAAACATGGAAACATCTCCACTGCTGTCTGTATTAACATGGAAATAACTACACCGCGATCTGTATAAACATGGAAATATCTACACCGTTATCTGTATAAATATGGAAATATCTACACCGCTATCTCTATACACATGGAAATATCTACACCGCCATCTGTATAAACATGGAAATATCTACACTGCTATCTCTATAAACCTGGAAATATCTACAATGCCATCTGTAAAAACATGGAAATACCTATACATTCATCTGTATAAACATGGAAATATCTACACCAACATCTGTATAAACTTGGAAATATCTACACTGCAATCTCTATAAACCTGGAAATATCTACACCGTGATCTGTATAAACATGGAAATATTTACACCGCTATCTGTATAAACATGGAAATATCTCCAGTGCTGTCTGTATTAACATGGAAATACCTACACCGCCATCTGCATAAACATGGAAATATCTACACAGCCATCTGTATTAACATGGAAACATCTTCACAGCCATCTGTATATACATGGAAATAGCTACAACGGTATCTGTATAAACATGGAAATATCTACACCGCCTTCTACATATCCATGGAAATATCTGCGCCGCCTTCTGTATAAACATGGAAATATCTACACGGTCATCTGTGTATAGATGGAAATATCAACACCGCCATCTGTACAAACATGGAAATATCTGCACCGCTAACTGTATAAACATGGAAATATCTACACCGCGGTCTGCACAAACATGGAAATAGCTAAACCGCTATCTGTATAAACATGGAAATATCTACACTGCTATCTCTATAAACCTGGAAATATCTACACCGTGATCTGTATAAACATGGAAATATTTACACCGCTATCTGTATAAACATGGAAATATCTACACCGCTATCTCTATAAACATGGAAATATCTACAAAGCCATCTGTATAAACATGGAAATACCTACAAATCATGTGTAGGAATATGGAAAATCTACACTGCCATCAGTATAAACATGGAAATATCTACAGAGCCCTCTGTATAAATATGGAAATATCTGCATAGGCATCAGTATAAAGATGGAAATGTCTGCACCGCTGTCTGTATAAACATGGAAATACCTACACCGCTGTCTCTATAAACATGGAAATAAGTACACCGCTATGTGTATAAACATGGAAATATCTCCACTGCTGTCTGTATTAACATGGAAATAACTACACCGCGATCTGTATAAACATGGAAATATCTACACCGTTATCTGTATAAACATGGAAATATCTACACAGCTATCTCTATAAACATGGAAATACCTACACCGCCATCTGCATAAACATGGAAATATCTACACAGCCATCTGTATTAACATGGAAACATCTTCACAGCCATCTGTATATACATGGAAATAGCTACAACGGTATCTGTATAAACATGGAAATATCTACACCGCCTTCTACATATCCATGGAAATATCTGCGCCGCCTTCTGTATAAACATGGAAATATCTACACGGTCATCTGTGTACAGATGGAAATATCAACACCGCCATCTGTACAAACATGGAAATATCTGCACCGCTAACTGTATAAACATGGAAATATCTACACCGCGGTCTGTATAAACATGGAAATAGCTAAACCGCTATCTGTATAAACATGGAAATATCTACACTGCTTTCTCTATAAACCTGGAAATATCTACACTGTGATCTGTATAAACATGGAAATATTTACACTGCTATCTGTATAAACATGGAAATATCTACACCGTTATCTGTATAAATATGGAAATATCTAAACCGCTATCTCTATAAACATGGAAATATCTAAACCGCCATCTGTATAAACATGGAAATATCTACACTGCTATCTCTATAAACCTGGAAATATCTACAATGCCATCTGTAAAAACATGGAAATACCTATACAGTCATATGTATAAACATGGAAATATCTACACCACCATCTGTATAAACTTGGAAATATCTACAATGCCATCTGCATACACATGGAAATACCTACACGGCAATCTGTGTATAGATGGAAACATCAACACCGCCATCTGTACAAACATGGAAATATCTACACCGCTATCTGTATAAACATGGAAATTTCTACACTGCGGTCTGTATAAACATGGAAATTTCTACACCGTTATCTGTATAAACATGGAAATATCTACACCACGATCTGTATAAACTTGGAAATATTTACACCGCTATCTGTATAAACATGGAAATATCTACACCGCTATCTCTATAAACATGGAAATATCTACAAAGCCATCTGTATAAACATGGAAATACCTTCAAAGTCATGTGTAGGAACATGGAAAAATCTACACTGCCATCTGTATAAACATGGAAATATCTACAGAGCCCTCTGTATAAATATGGAAATATCTGCATAGGCATCAGTATAAACATGGAAATGTCTGCACCGCTATCTGTATAAACATGGAAATACCTACACCGCTGTCTCTATAAACATGGAAATAAGGACACCGCTATGTGTATAAACATGGAAATATCTCCACTGCTGTCTGTATAAACATGGAAATATCTACACCGCGATCTGTATAAACATGGAAATATCTACACCGCTATCTGTATAAACATGGAAATATCTACACAGCTATCTCTATAAACATGGAAATACCTACACCGCCATCTGCATAAACATGGAAATATCTACAAAGCCATCTGTATTAACATGGAAACATCTTCACAGCCATCTGTATATACATGGAAATAGCTACAACGGTATCTGTATAAACATGGAAATATCTACACCGCCTTCTACATATCCATGGAAATATCTGCGCCGCCTTCTGTATAAACATGGAAATATCTACACGGTCATCTGTGTATTGATGGAAATATCAACACCGCCATCTGTACAAACATGGAAATATCTGCACCGCTAACTGTATAAACATGGAAATATCTACACTGCGGTCTGTACAAACATGGAAATAGCTAAACCGCTATCTGTATAAACATGGAAATATCTACACTGCTATCTCTATAAACCTGGAAATATCTACACCGTGATCTGTATAAACATGGAAATATTTACACTGCTATCTGTATAAACATGGAAATATCTACACCGTTATCTGTATAAATATGGAAATATCTAAACCGCTATCTCTATAAACATGGAAATATCTACACCGCCATCTGTATAAACATGGAAATATCTACACTGCTATCTCTATAAACCTGGAAATATCTACAATGCCATCTGTAAAAACATGGAAATACCTATACAGTCATCTGTATAAACATGGAAATATCTACACCACCATCTGTATAAACTTGGAAATATCTACAATGCCATCTGTATACACATGGAAATACCTACACGGCAATCTGTGTATAGATGGAAACATCAACACCGCCATCTGTACAAACATGGAAATATCTACACCGCTATCTGTATCAACATGGAAATATCTACACTGCGGTCTGTATAAACATGGAAATTTCTACACCGTTATCTGTATAAACATGGAAATATCTACACCACGATCTGTATAAACTTGGAAATATTTACACCGCTATCTGTATAAACATGGAAATATCTACACCGCTATCTCTATAAACATGGAAATATCTACAAAGCCATCTGTATAAACATGGAAATACCTTCAAAGTCATGTGTAGGAACATGGAAAAATCTACACTGCCATCTGTATAAACATGGAAATATCTACAGAGCCCTCTGTATAAATTTGAAAATATCTGCATAGGCATCAGTATAAACATGGAAATGTCTGCACCGCTATCTGTATAAACATGGAAATACCTACACCGCTGTCTCTATAAACATGGAAATAAGTACACCGCTATGTGTATAAACATGGAAATATCTCCACTGCTGTCTGTATAAACATGGAAATATCTACACCGCGATCTGTATAAACATGGAAATATCTACACCGCTATCTGTATAAACATGGAAATATCTACACAGCTATCTCTATAAACATGGAAATACCTACACCGCCATCTGCATAAACATGGAAATATCTACACAGCCATCTGTATTAACATGGAAACATCTTCACAGCCATCTGTATATACATGGAAATAGCTACAACGGTATCTGTATAAACATGGAAATATCTACACCGCCTTCTACATATCCATGGAAATATCTGCGCCGCCTTCTGTATAAACATGGAAATATCTACACGGTCATCTGTGTATAGATGGAAATATCAACACCGCCATCTGTACAAACATGGAAATATCTGCACCGCTAACTGTATAAACATGGAAATATCTACACCGCGGTCTGCACAAACATGGAAATAGCTAAACCGCTATCTGTATAAACATGGAAATATCTACACTGCTATCTCTATAAACCTGGAAATATCTACACCGTGATCTGTATAAACATGGAAATATTTACACCGCTATCTGTATAAACATGGAAATATCTACACCGTTATCTGCATAAATATGGAAATATCTACACCGCTATCTCTATACACATGGAAATATCTACACCGCCATCTGTATAAACATGGAAATATCTACACTGCTATCTCTATAAACATGGAAATATCTACAATGCCATCTGTAAAAACATGGAAATACCTATACAGTCATCTGTAAAAACATGGAAATATCTACACCACCATCTGTATAAACTTGGAAATATCTACAATGCCATCTGTATACACATGGAAATACCTACACGGCAATCTGTGTATAGATGGAAACATCAACACCGCCATCTGTACAAACATGGAAATATCTACACCGCTATCTGTATCAACATGGAAATTTCTACACTGCGGTCTGTATAAACCTGGAAATTTCTACACCGTTATCTGTATAAACATGGAAATATCTACACCACGATCTGTATAAACTTGGAAATATTTACACCGCTATCTGTATAAACATGGAAATATCTACACCGCTATCTCTATAAACATGGAAATATCTACAAAGCCATCTGTATAAACATGGAAATACCTTCAAAGTCATGTGTAGGAACATGGAAAAATCTACACTGCCATCTGTATAAACATGGAAATATCTACAGAGCCCTCTGTATAAATTTGAAAATATCTGCATAGGCATCAGTATAAACATGGAAATGTCTGCACCGCTATCTGTATAAACATGGAAATACCTACACCGCTGTCTCTATAAACATGGAAATAAGTACACCGCTATGTGTATAAACATGGAAATATCTCCACTGCTGTCTGTATAAACATGGAAATATCTACACCGCGATCTGTATAAACATGGAAATATCTACACCGCTATCTGTATAAACATGGAAATATCTACACAGCTATCTCTATAAACATGGAAATACCTACACCGCCATCTGCATAAACATGGAAATATCTACACAGCCATCTGTATTAACATGGAAACATCTTCACAGCCATCTGTATATACATGGAAATAGCTACAACGGTATCTGTATAAACATGGAAATATCTACACCGCCTTCTACATATCCATGGAAATATCTGCGCCGCCTTCTGTATAAACATGGAAATATCTACACGCTCATCTGTGTATAGATGGAAATATCAACACCGCCATCTGTACAAACATGGAAATATCTGCACCGCTAACTGTATAAACATGGAAATATCTACACCGCGGTCTGTACAAACATGGAAATAGCTAAACCGCTATCTGTATAAACATGGAAATATCTACACTGCTATCTCTATAAACCTGGAAATATCTACACCGTGATCTGTATAAACATGGAAATATTTACACCGCTATCTGTATAAACATGGAAATATCTACACCGTTATCTGCATAAATATGGAAATATCTACACCGCTATCTCTATACACATGGAAATATCTACACCGCCATCTGTATAAACATGGAAATGTCTACACTGCTATCTCTATAAACATGGAAATATCTACAATGCCATCTGTAAAAACATGGAAATACCTATACAGTCATCTGTAAAAACATGGAAATATCTACACCACCATCTGTATAAACTTGGAAATATCTACAATGCCATCTGTATACACATGGAAATACCTACACGGCAATCTGTGTATAGATGGAAACATCAACACCGCCATCTGTACAAACATGGAAATATCTACACCGCTATCTCTATAAACATGGAAATATCTACACTGCGGTCTTTATAAACCTGGAAATTTCTACAACGGTATCTGTATAAACATGGAAATATCTACACCACGATCTGTATAAACTTGGAAATATTTACACCGCTATCTGTATAAACATGGAAATATCTACACCGCTATCTCTATAAACATGGAAATATCTACAAAGCCATCTGTATAAACATGGAAATACCTACAAATCATGTGTAGGAATATGGAAAATCTACACTGCCATCAGTATAAACATGGAAATATCTACAGAGCCCTCTGTATAAATATGGAAATATCTGCATAGGCATCAGTATAAACATGGAAATGTCTGCACCGCTGTCTGTATAAACATGGAAATACCTGCACCGCTGTCTCTATAAACATGGAAATAAGTACACCGCTATGTGTATAAACATGGAAATATCTCCACTGCTGTCTGTATAAACATGGAAATATCTACACCGCGATCTGTATAAACATGGAAATATCTACACCGTTATCTGTATAAACATGGAAATATCTACACAGCTATCTCTATAAACATGGAAATACCTACACCGCCATCTGCATAAACATGGAAATATCTACACAGCCATCTGTATTAACATGGAAACATCTTCACAGCCATCTGTATATACATGGAAATAGCTACAACGGTATCTGTATAAACATGGAAATATCTACACCGCTTTCTACATATCCATGGAAATATCTGCGCCGCCTTCTGTATAAACATGGAAATATCTACACGGTCATCTGTGTATAGATGGAAATATCAACACCGCCATCTGTACAAACATGGAAATATCTGCACCGCTAACTGTATAAACATGGAAATATCTACACTGCGGTCTGTACAAACATGGAAATAGCTAAACCGCTATCTGTATAAACATGGAAATATCTACACTGCTATCTCTATAAACCTGGAAATATCTACACCGTGATCTGTATAAACATGGAAATATTTACACCGCTATCTGTATAAACATGGAAATATCTACACCGTTATCTGTATAAATATGGAAATATCTACACCGCTATCTCTATAAACATGGAAATATCTACACCGCCCTCTGTATAAACATGGAAATATCTACACTGCTATCTCTATAAACCTGGAAATATCTACAATGCCATCTGTAAAAACATGGAAATACCTATACAGTCATATGTATAAACATGGAAATATCTACACCACCATCTGTATAAACATGGAAATACCTTCAAAGTCATGTGTAGGAACATGGAAAAATCTACACTGCCATCTGTATAAACATGGAAATATCTACAGAGCCCTCTGTATAAATTTGAAAATATCTGCATAGGCATCAGTATAAACATGGAAATGTCTGCACCGCTATCTGTATAAACATGGAAATACCTACACCGCTGTCTCTATAAACATGGAAATAAGTACACCGCTATGTGTATAAACATGGAAATATCTCCACTGCTGTCTGTATAAACATGGAAATATCTACACCGCGATCTGTATAAACATGGAAATATCTACACCGCTATCTGTATAAACATGGAAATATCTACACAGCTATCTCTATAAACATGGAAATACCTACACCGCCATCTGCATAAACATGGAAATATCTACACAGCCATCTGTATTAACATGGAAACATCTTCACAGCCATCTGTATATACATGGAAATAGCTACAACGGTATCTGTATAAACATGGAAATATCTACACCGCCTTCAACATATCCATGGAAATATCTGCGCCGCCTTCTGTATAAACATGGAAATATCTACACGGTCATCTGTGTATAGATGGAAATATCAACACCGCCATCTGTACAAACATGGAAATATCTGCACCGCTAACTGTATAAACATGGAAATATCTACACCGCGGTCTGCACAAACATGGAAATAGCTAAACCGCTATCTGTATAAACATGGAAATATCTACACTGCTATCTCTATAAACCTGGAAATATCTACACCGTGATCTGTATAAACATGGAAATATTTACACCGCTATCTGTATAAACATGGAAATATCTACACCGTTATCTGCATAAATATGGAAATATCTACACCGCTATCTCTATACACATGGAAATATCTACACCGCCATCTGTATAAACATGGAAATATCTACACTGCTATCTCTATAAACATGGAAATATCTACAATGCCATCTGTAAAAACATGGAAATACCTATACAGTCATCTGTAAAAACATGGAAATATCTACACCACCATCTGTATAAACTTGGAAATATCTACAATGCCATCTGTATACACATGGAAATACCTACACGGCAATCTGTGTATAGATGGAAACATCAACAGCGCCATCTGTACAAACATGGAAATATCTACACCGCTATCTGTATCAACATGGAAATTTCTACACTGCGGTCTGTATAAACCTGGAAATTTCTACACCGTTATCTGTATAAACATGGAAATATCTACACCACGATCTGTATAAACTTGGAAATATTTACACCGCTATCTGTATAAACATGGAAATATCTACACCGCTATCTCTATAAACATGGAAATATCTACAAAGCCATCTGTATAAACATGGAAATACCTTCAAAGTCATGTGTAGGAACATGGAAAAATCTACACTGCCATCTGTATAAACATGGAAATATCTACAGAGCCCTCTGTATAAATTTGAAAATATCTGCATAGGCATCAGTATAAACATGGAAATGTCTGCACCGCTATCTGTATAAACATGGAAATACCTACACCGCTGTCTCTATAAACATGGAAATAAGTACACCGCTATGTGTATAAACATGGAAATATCTCCACTGCTGTCTGTATAAACATGGAAATATCTACACCGCGATCTGTATAAACATGGAAATATCTACACCGCTATCTGTATAAACATGGAAATATCTACACAGCTATCTCTATAAACATGGAAATACCTACACCGCCATGTGCATAAACATGGAAATATCTACACAGCCATCTGTATTAACATGGAAACATCTTCACAGCCATCTGTATATACATGGAAATAGCTACAACGGTATCTGTATAAACATGGAAATATCTACACCGCCTTCTACATATCCATGGAAATATCTGCGCCGCCTTCTGTATAAACATGGAAATATCTACACGGTCATCTGTGTATAGATGGAAATATCAACACCGCCATCTGTACAAACATGGAAATATCTGCACCGCTAACTGTATAAACATGGAAATATCTACACCGCGGTCTGTACAAACATGGAAATAGCTAAACCGCTATCTGTATAAACATGGAAATATCTACACTGCTATCTCTATAAACCTGGAAATATCTACACCGTGATCTGTATAAACATGGAAATATTTACACCGCTATCTGTATAAACATGGAAATATCTACACCGTTATCTGCATAAATATGGAAATATCTACACCGCTATCTCTATACACATGGAAATATCTACACCGCCATCTGTATAAACATGGAAATGTCTACACTGCTATCTCTATAAACATGGAAATATCTACAATGCCATCTGTAAAAACATGGAAATACCTATACAGTCATCTGTAAAAACATGGAAATATCTACACCACCATCTGTATAAACTTGGAAATATCTACAATGCCATCTGTATACACATGGAAATACCTACACGGCAATCTGTGTATAGATGGAAACATCAACACCGCCATCTGTACAAACATGGAAATATCTACACCGCTATCTCTATAAACATGGAAATATCTACACTGCGGTCTTTATAAACCTGGAAATTTCTACACCGGTATCTGTATAAACATGGAAATATCTACACCACGATCTGTATAAACTTGGAAATATTTACACCGCTATCTGTATAAACATGGAAATATCTACACCGCTATCTCTATAAACATGGAAATATCTACAAAGCCATCTGTATAAACATGGAAATACCTACAAATCATGTGTAGGAATATGGAAAATCTACACTGCCATCAGTATAAACATGGAAATATCTACAGAGCCCTCTGTATAAATATGGAAATATCTGCATAGGCATCAGTATAAACATGGAAATGTCTGCACCGCTGTCTGTATAAACATGGAAATACCTGCACCGCTGTCTCTATAAACATGGAAATAAGTACACCGCTATGTGTATAAACATGGAAATATCTCCACTGCTGTCTGTATAAACATGGAAATATCTACACCGCGATCTGTATAAACATGGAAATATCTACACCGTTATCTGTATAAACATGGAAATATCTACACAGCTATCTCTATAAACATGGAAATACCTACACCGCCATCTGCATAAACATGGAAATATCTACACAGCCATCTGTATTAACATGGAAACATCTTCACAGCCATCTGTATATACATGGAAATAGCTACAACGGTATCTGTATAAACATGGAAATATCTACACCGCCTTCTACATATCCATGGAAATATCTGCGCCGCCTTCTGTATAAACATGGAAATATCTACACGGTCATCTGTGTATAGATGGAAATATCAACACCGCCATCTGTACAAACATGGAAATATCTGCACCGCTAACTGTATAAACATGGAAATATCTACACTGCGGTCTGTACAAACATGGAAATAGCTAAACCGCTATCTGTATAAACATGGAAATATCTACACTGCTATCTCTATAAACCTGGAAATATCTACACCGTGATCTGTATAAACATGGAAATATTTACACCGCTATCTGTATAAACATGGAAATATCTACACCGTTATCTGTATAAATATGGAAATATCTACACCGCTATCTCTATAAACATGGAAATATCTACACCGCCCTCTGTATAAACATGGAAATATCTACACTGCTATCTCTATAAACCTGGAAATATCTACAATGCCATCTGTAAAAACATGGAAATACCTATACAGTCATATGTATAAACATGGAAATATCTACACCACCATCTGTATAAACTTGGAAATATCTACAATGCCATCTGTATACACATGGAAATACCTACACGGCAATCTGTGTATAGATGGAAACATCAACACCGCCATCTGTACAAACATGGAAATATCTACACCGCTATCTGTATCAACATGGAAATATCTACACTGCGGTCTGTATAAACATGGAAATTTCTACACCGTTATCTGTATAAACATGGAAATATCTACACCACGATCTGTATAAACTTGGAAATATTTACACCGCTATCTGTATAAACATGGAAATATCTACACCGCTATCTCTATAAACATGGAAATATCTACAAAGCCATCTGTATAAACATGGAAATACCTTCAAAGTCATGTGTAGGAACATGGAAAAATCTACACTGCCATCTGTATAAACATGGAAATATCTACAGAGCCCTCTGTATAAATTTGAAAACATCTGCATAGGCATCAGTATAAACATGGAAATGTCTGCACCGCTATCTGTATAAACATGGAAATACCTACACCGCTGTCTCTATAAACATGGAAATAAGTACACCGCTATGTGTATAAACATGGAAATATCTCCACTGCTGTCTGTATAAACATGGAAATATCTACACCACGATCTGTATAAACATGGAAATATTTTCACCGCTATCTGTATAAACATGGAAATAGCCACACCGCTATCTGTTGAAATATGGAAATATCTACACCGCCATCTGTAAAAATATGGAAATATCTACAGAGTAATCTGTATAAACATGGAAATATCTACACCTCCATCTGTATCAACATGGAAATATCTACACTGCCATCTGTATACACATGGAAATATCTACACAGCCATCTGTATAAACTTGGAAATATCTACACCGCTATCTCTGTAAACATGGATACACCTACACCGCAATCTGTATAAACTTGGAAATATCTACACAGCTATCTGTACAAACATTGAAATATCTACACCACTATCTGTATAAACTTGGAAATATCTACACCGCTATCTCTATAAACAAGGAAATATCTACACCCCCATCTGCATAAAAATAGAAATAACGAAACAGTCATCTGTATAAACATGGAAATATCTACACCACTATGTCTATAAACATGGAAACAACACCACTGCCGTCTGTATAAACTTGGAAATATCTACACAGCCATTTCTATAAACATGGAAATATCTACACCGCTATCTCTGTCAACATGGAAATACTTACACCGCAATCCGTATAAACATGGAAACATCTACACCGCTACCTGTATAAACATGGAAATATCTACATCGCTATCTGTATAAACATGAAAATATCTACATCGCTATCTGTATAAACCTGGAAATACCTACACCGCCATCTGTATAAACATGGAAATATGTCCACCACTATCTGTATAATCGTGGAAATATCTACATCGCTATCTGTATAAACATGGAAATATCTACACCTCCATCTGTATAAACATGGAAATATCTACACTTCCATCTGTATACACATGGAAATATCTACACAACCGTCTGTATAAACTTGGAAATCTCTACACCGCTATCTCTGTAAACATGGAAATAGTTACACCGCAATTCGAATTAACATGGAAACATCTACACCGCTACCTGTATAAACATGGAAATATCTACACCGCTATCTGTGTAAACATGGAAATATCTACAACGCTATCTGTATAAACATGGAAATATCTACACCGCAGTCTATATAAACATGGAAATATCTACACTGCTGTCTGTATAACCATGGAAATATCTCCACCTATATCTGTATAAGCATGGAAATATCTACACCATTATCTTTATAAACATGGAAATATTTACACCGCTATCTGCATAAACATGGAAATATCCACATCAATATCTGTATAAACATAGAAATATCTACATGGCTATCTCTATGAACATGGAAATATCTACACCGCCATCTGAATAAAAATGGAAATACCTACACGGTCATCTATATGAACATGGAAATATCTACACCACTATCTGTATAAACATAGAAATATCTACATGGCTATCCCTATAAACATGGAAATATCTACACGGCCATCTTTATAAACATGAAAATATCTACAGAGTCATCTTTATAAACATCTAAATATCCACACCAATATCTGAATAAACATAGAAATATCTACACTGCCATCTGTATAAGCATGGAAATATCTACAGAGTCATCCCTATAAACGTGGAAATATCAACACCGCTATCTGTATAAACATGGAAATAGAAAATATCTACACAGCCATCTGTATACCCATGGTAATATCTACACAGCCATCTGCAGAAACATGGAAATATCTACACCGCTATCTGTATAAACATGGATAAACCTACACCGCAATCTGTATAAACATGGAAATATCTACACCGCTATCTGTATTAACATGGAAATATCTACAATGCTATGTGTGTAAACATGGAAATGTTTACACCGCTATCTGTCTAAACTTGGAAATATCTACACTGCTATCTGTGTAAAGATGGCAATATCTACACTGCTATCTGCGCAAATATGGAAATATCTACACCAGTATGTCTGTAAACATGGAAATATCTACACCGCTATCCCTATAAACATGGAAATATCTACACTGCCACCTGTATAAACACGGAAATATCTACACCGCCGTCTGTTTAAACATGGAAAAACCTACACCGCCATCTGTATAAACATGGAAATAACTACACCGCTATCTGTTTAAATATGGAAATATCTACACAGCTATCTCTTATAAACATGAAAATATCTACACCACTGTCTGTATAAACATGGAAATATCTACACCGCTATCTCTATAAACATGGAAATATCTATACCGCCATCTGTAAAAACATGCAAATATCTACACAGTCATCTGTATATACATGGAAATGTTTTAACCGCAATCTCTATAAACATGGAAATATCTACACCGTCATCTCCAGAAACATGGAACTATCTACTCCGCCATCTGTATAAAAACAGAAATATCTAAACCACTCTCTGTATAATCATGGAATTATATACACTGCCATCTGAATAAAGTTGGAAATATCTACACCGTAAGCTGTTTAAACATGAAAGTATGTTCACCGCTATCTGTATAAACATGGAAATACTAACACCGCTATCTGTATAAACATGGGAATATCTACATCGCTATCTGTATATACATGGAAATATCTACACGCATATCTCTATAAACATGGAAATACCTACACCGCCATTTCTTTAAACATGGAAATATCTACACCGCTGCATGTATAAACATGGAAATATCTACACCGGTGTATGTATAAACATGGAAATATCTACACCGCTATCTCTGTAAACTTGGAAATGTCTACACCGCTATCTGCATAAACATGGAAATGCCTACACCGCTATCTGTATAAACATGGAAATATCTACTCCGCTATCCCTATAAACATAGAAAATCCACAACGCTATCCGTATAAACTTGGAAATATCTACAGCGCTATCTGTATAAACATGGAAAATCTACAATGCTATCTGTATAAACAAGGAAATATCCACACAGCTATCTGCGTAAACATGGAAATAGCTACACCGCTATCTGTGTAAAGTGGGGAATATCTACACCGCCATCTGTGCAAAGATGGAAATATCTACATCGGTATCTCTGTAAACTTGGAAATATCTACACCGCTGTTTGTATTAATATGGAAATATCTACACCGCTATCTGTAATAAACATGGAAATATCTACACCGCTATTTGTATAAAAATGGGAATATCTACACCGCTATCTGTATAAACATGGAAATATCTACACCGCCATCTGTATAAACACACAAAACTTTCCACCGTTATTTGTATAAACATGGGAATATCTACACCGCTATCAGTCTAAACATGGAAATATCTACACCGATATGTGTATAAAGATGAAAATATCTAAAAGGCTATCTGTGTAAACATGGAAATATCTACACTGCTATCTGTGTAAATTTGGAAATATCTACAGAGCTATTTGTGTACAGATGGAAATATCTGCACCGCTATTTCTGTAAACATGGAAATATCTACACAGCTATCTGTATAAACATGGAAATATCTATACCGCCATCTGTATAAACATGGAAATATCTACACCGCTATCTGTAAAGATGGAAATATATACACCGCTATCTGTAAAACGTGGAAATATCTACACTGCTATCTGTATAAACGTGGAAATATCTACTACGCTATCTGTATAATCGTGGAAATATCTTCAACGCTATCTGTATAAACCTGGAAATATCTACACCGTTATCTGTATCAACAAGGAAATATCTACGCCGCTATCTGTAGAAACATGGAAATACCTACAATGCTATCTGTGTAAACATGGAAATATCTACACCGCTATCAGTGTAAACTTGGAAATATCTACACCGCTATCTGTGAAAAGATGGCAATATCTACACCGCAATCGGCGCAAAGATGGAAATATCTACCCCGGTATCTCTGTAAACATGGAAATATCTACACCGCTATCCCTATAAACCTGGAAATATCTACACTGCCACCTGTATAAACACGGAAATATCTACACAGCCATCTGTATAAACATGGAAATACCTACACCGCCATCTGTATAAACATGGAAATATCTACACCGCTCTCTGTATAAATATGGAAATATCTACACAGCTATCTCTTATAAACATGGAAATACCTACACCGCTATCTGTATAAACATGGAAATATCTACACCGCTATCTCTATAAACACGGAAATATCTACACCGCCATCTGTAAAATCATGCAAATATCTACAAAGTCATCTGTATAAACATGGAAATATCTACACCACCATCTTTATAAACGAGGAAATATCTACACTGCCATCTGCATACACATGGAAATAACTACACAGTCATCTGTATAAACATTGAAATATCTACGCCACTATCTCTATAAACATGGAAATATCTACACCGCTATCTGTATAAGTATGGAAATATCTACATCGCTATCTGTATAAACCTGGAAATATATACCCCACTATCTGTATAAACATGGAAATATCTACACCGTTATCACTATAAACATGGAGATACCTAAACGCAATCTCTATGAACATGGAAATATCTACACCGCTATCTCTATAAACATGGAAATATCTACACTGCCGTTTTATAAACCTGGAAATATCTACTCCGCCATCTGCATAAACATGGAAATATCTACACCGCCATCTGTATAAACATGCTAATATCTACACAGTCATCTGTATAAACATGAAAATATCTACACCACCATCTTTATAAACATGGAAATGTCTGCACTGCCATCTGTATACACATGGAAATATCCACATAGCCATCTCTATAAACATGGAAATATCTACACTGCTCGCTATAAACATGGGAATATCTGCACTGCTACCTGTATAAACATGGAAAAATCTACACCGCGATCTGTATAAACATGGAAAATCTACACAGCTACCTGTATAAACATGGAAATATCTACTCCGCTATCTGTATAAACATGGAAATATCTAAAACTCTATCTGTGTAAACATGGAAATATCTACACAGCTATCTGAGTAAACATGGAAATATGTACACCGCTGTCTGTATAAACATGAAAATATCTACACAGCCATTTCTAAAAACATGGAAATATCTACACTGCTATCTGTATAAACATGGAAATAATCACACCGCTATTTGTATAAACATGGAAATATCTACACCGCCATCTGTATAAACATGGAAATATCTACACCGCCATCTGTATAAACATGGAAATATCTACACCACTATCTGCATTAGTTTGGAAATAACTACACCGCTATCTGTATAAACATGGAAATATCTACACCGCTATCTATATAAACATGAAAATATCTACACTGCCACCTGTAGAAACACGGAAATATCTACACGGCCATCTGTATAAACATGCAAAAACCTACACAGCCATCTGTATAAACATGGAAATATCTACACCGCTATCTGTGTAAACATGGAAATATCTGCACCACTATCTGTGTAAAGATGGAAATATCTACACCGCAATCTGTGCAAAGATGGAAATACCTACACCTCTATCTCTTTAAAGATGGAAATATCTACACCAAAATCTGTGCAATGATGGAAATATCTAAACCGCTATATGTGTGAACATGGTAATATCTACACTGCTATCAGTATAAACATGGAAATATCTACATCGCCATCTGTAAAAACATGGAAATACATACACAGTCATCTGTATAAACATGGAAAAATCTACATCAATATCTGAATAAACATGGAAAGATCTACACTGCCATCTGTATGAACATGGAAATATCTACACAGCCATTTCTAAAAACGTGGAAATATCTACACTGCTATCTATATAAACATGGAAATAATCACACCGCTATTTGTATAAACATGGAAATATCTACACCGCCATCTGTGAAAACATGAAATTATCTACAGAGTCATCTGTATAATCATGGAAATATTTACACCTCCATCTGTATAAACATGGAAATATCTACACTGCCATCTGTATAAACATGGAAATACCTACACAGCCATCTGTATAAACATGGAAAAAACTACACCGCTATCTCTATAAACATGGAAATACCTACATGGTCATCTGTATAAGCATGGGAATATCTGCAAAGCCATGTGTATCAACATGGAAATATCTACACACCATCTCTATAAACATGGAAATATCTACACTGCTATCTGTATAAACATGGAAATAGCCACACCGCTATCTATATAATCATGGAAATACCTACACCGCCATCTGTAAAAACATGGAAATATCTACACAGTCATCTGTATAAACATGGAAATATCTACACCTCCATCTGCATAAAAAGGGAAATATCTACACTGCCATCTGTATACAGATGGAAATATCTACACAGCCATTTGCAAAAACGTTGAAATATCTACACCACTATCTGTATAAACATGGAAATATCTCCACCGCTATCAGTGTAAACATGGAAATATCTACAAGGATATCTGTATAAACATGGAAAAATCTACACCGCCATCTGTATAAACAAGGAAATATCTACATCGCCATCTGTTTTAACATGGAATTATCTACACCGCCATCTGTATAAACATGGAAATATCTACACCGCTATCTGTATAAAGACGGAAATATCTACACCACTATCTGTAAAACGTGGAAATATCCACAAAGCTATCTGTATAAACGTGGAAATATCTTCAATGCTACCTTTATAAACGTGGAAATATCTACATCGCTATTTTTATAATCTTGGATATATCTAAACCGCTATCTGTATAAACCTGGTAATATCTACACCGTTATCTGTATCAACAAGGAAATAAATACACCGTTATCTGTAGAAACATGGAAATATCTACAATGCTATCTGTATCAACATGTAAATATCTACACCGCTATCTGTAGAAATATGGAAATATCTACAATGCTATCTGTGTAAACATGGAAATATCTTCACAGCTAACTGTGTAAACTTGGAAATATCTACACCGCTATCTGTGTAAAGATAGCAATATCTACACCGCAATCTGCTCAAATATGGAAATATCTACACCGGTATCTTTGTAAACTTGGAAATATCTACACCGCTATCCCTATAAACATGGAAATATCAACAATGCCACCTGTATAAACACGGAAATATCTACACCTCCATCTGTATAAACATGGAAATACCTACACTGCCATTTGTGTAAACATGGAAATATCTACACCGCTATCTGTATAAATATGGAAATATCTACACCGTTATCTCTTATAAACATGGAAATATCTACACCGCTGTCTGTATAAACATGGAAATATTTACACCGCTATCTGCATAAACATGGAAATATCAACAACACTATCTCTATAAACATGGAAATATCTACATGGCTATCTCGATGAACATGGAAATATCTACACCGCTATCTTTATAAACATGGAAATATCTCAGCCACTATCTGTATAAACATGGAAATAACTACAACACTCTCTGTGTAAAGATGGAAATAACTACACAGCTATCTGTGTATTCATGGAAATATATACACCTCTATTTGTGTAAAGATGGAAATATCTACACCACAATCTGTGCAAATATGGAAATATCTACACCGCTATCTCGGTAAACATGGAAATATCTACACCGCTATCTGTGTAAACAGGGTAATACATACAGTACTATCTGTATAAACATGGAAATATCTACACCACCATCTGTAAAAACATGGAAATATCTACACAGTCATCTGTATAAACATGGAAATATCTACACCTCCATCTGTTTAAACTTGGAAATATCTACACTGCCATCTGCATACACATGGAAATATCTACACAGCCATCTGTATAAACATGGAAATATCTACACCGCTGTCTCTATAAACATGGAAATACGTACACCGCAATCTGTATAAACATGGAAACATCTACAGCGCTATCTGTACGAACATGGAAATATCTGTACTGCTATCGGTATAAACTTCGAAATATCTACACCGCCGTCTGTGTAAACATGGAAATATCTCCACCGCTATCTGTATAAACACGGAAATATCTCCACCGCTATCTGTATAAACATAGAAATATCTACACCCCTATCTTCATAAACATGGAAATATCTACACCGCTATCTGTATAAATTTGGAAATATCTACACCGCTATCTGTAGAAACTTGGAAATATCTACACCTCTATGTGTAGAAACATGGAAAGATCTACACCGCTGTCTGTATAAACATGGAAATATCTACATCGCTGTCTATGTAAACATGGAAATATCTCCACTGCTATCTGTATAAACATGGAAATATCTGCACCACTATCTTTACAAACATGGACGTATTTACACCGCTATGTGTATAAACATGGAAATATCAACAACACTATCTGTATAAACATGGAAATATCTACATGGCTATCTCTAAGAACTTGGAAATATCTACACCGCTATTTGTATAAACATGGAAATATCTGCACCGCTATCTGTATAAACATGGACATACCTACAGCACTATCTGTGTAAACATGGAAATATCTACACAGCTATCTGTGTAAACATGGAAGTATGTACAACGATATCTGTGTAATGATGGAAATATCTACACCGCAATCTGTGCAAATACGTAAATACATACACCGCTATCTCTGTAAACATGGAAATATCTATACCGCTATGCTTATAAATATGTAAATATCTACACCGCTATCAGTAGAAACATGGAAATATCTACACCACGATCTGCATAAACATGGAAATATCTACACCGCTACCTGTATAAACATGGAAATATCTACACCGCTATCTGTATAAACATGGAAATATCTACACTGCCATCTGTATAACCATGGAAATGTCTGCACAACCATCTGCATAAACATGGAAGTATCTACACAGCCATCTCTATAAGCATAGAAATATCTACATCGCTATCTGTATAAACATGGAAATATCTACACGTCTATCTGTTTAAACATGGAAACATCTACACCGCTATCTGTATAAACATGGAAATATCTACACCGCTATCTTTGTAAACTTGCAAATATCTACAACGCTATCTGTGTAAACATGGAAATATCCGCACCGCTATCTGTGTAAAGATGGAAATATCTACACCGCAATCTGTGTAAAGATGGAAATAAATACAGCGCAATCTGTGCAAAGATGGAGATATCTACACCGATATCTGTGTAAACAGGGTAACATCGACACTGCTGTCTCTATGAACATGGAAATATCTACACCGCCATCTGTAAAAACATGGAAATATCTACACATTCATCTGTATAAACATGGAAATATATAGAGCTCCATCTGTATAACCATGGAAATATCTACACTGCCATCTGCATTCACATGGAAATATCTACTCAGCCATCTGTATAAACCAGGAAATATCTACAACGCTATCTCTATAAACATGGAAATACCTACACCGCTATCTGTATAGACACGGGAATATCTACACCTTTATCTTTAAAAACATGGAAATATCTACACTGCTATCTGTATAAACTTGGAAATACCTACACCGCCATCTGTATAAACATGGAAATATCTCCACCGCTATCTCTATAAACATGGAAATATCCCCACTGCTATCTGTATGAACATGGAAATATCTACACCGCTATCTCTATAAACATGGAAATATCTACACCGCTATCTGTATAAACATGGAAATATCTAAACCGCTATCTGTATAAACGTGGAAATATCTACACCGCTATCTGTATAATCGTGGAAATATCTACACCGCTATCTGTATAAACATGGAAATATCTACACCTCCATCTGTATAAACATGGAAATATCTACACTTCCATCTGTATACACATGGAAATATCTACAGAGCCATCTGTATAAACTTGGAAATATCAACACCGCTATCTCTGTAAACATGGAAATATCTACACCGCAATCCGTGTAAACATGGAAACACCTACACCGCTACCTGTATAAACATGGAAATATCTACACTGCTATCTGTACAAACATGCAAATATCTACAACGCTATCTGTGTAAACATGGAAATATCTACACCGCTATCTGTGTAAACATGGAAATATCTACAACGCTATCTGCATAAACATGGAAAGAACTACACCGCAGTCTGTATAAACCTGGAAGTATCTACATCGCTGTCTGTATAAACATGGAAATATCTACACCGTTATCTGTATAAACATGGAAATATCTGCACCACTATCTGTATAAACATGGAAATATCTACACAGCTATCTGTGTAAACATGGAAATATCTACACCGCTATCTGTGTAAAGATGGAAATATCTACAAAGCTATCTGTGTAAACATGGAAATATCTACACCGCTATCTGTGTAAACATGGAAATATCTACACCGCTATGTGTGTAAAGATGGAAATATCTAGACCACTATCATTGTAAAGATGGAAATATCTGCACCGCAATCTGTGTAAACATGGAAATATCTACTCCGCTATCTATATAAAAATGGAAATATGTACACCGCTATCTCTGAAAACATGGAAATATCTACACCGCTATGTGTGGAAACGTGGAAGTATCTACACCACCATCTGTATAAACATGGAAATATCTACACCACCATCTATATAAACATGGAAATATCTACATCTCCATCGGTATAAACATGGAAATATCTACAACGCCATCTGTATAAACATGGAAATAACAACACCAATAACTGTATAAACATGGAGGCATCAACCCCGCCGTCTGTATAAACATGGAAATATCTACAGCGCCATCTGTATAAACATGGCAATATCTACACCGCCATCTGTAAAAACACGGAAATATCTACTCTGTTGACTGTATAAACTAGGAAATATCTACACCACGATCTGTATAAACAGGGAAATATCTACACCGCTATCTGCATAAACATGGAAATACCTACACGGCTATCTGTATAAACATGGAAATATCTACAATGCTATCAGTGTAAACATGGAAATATCTACACAGCTATCTGTGTAAACATGGAGATATCTACACCGCTATCTGTGTAAAGATGGAAATATCTACACCGCTATCATTGTAAAGACGGAAATATCTGCACGGCTATCCCTGTAAACATGGAAATATCTACACCGCTATCTATAAAAACATGGAAATATCTACACCGTTATCTGTGTAAACATGGAAATATCTACACCGCTATCTGTGCAACAACGGAATTATCTACAACGCCATCTTTATAAACATGGAAATACCTTCACCGCCATCTGTATAAACATGGAAATATCTACACTGCCATCCGTATAAACATGGAAATATCAACATCGCTATGTGTATAAACATGGAACTATCAACACTGATATCTGTATAATATGGAAGTATCTACAACACCATCTGTTTAAACATGGAAATATCTACACCGTTATCTGTATAAACATGGAAATATCTACACCACGATCAGTATAAACATGGAAAGATCTACACGGCTATCGGTATAAACATGTATATATCTACCACGCTATCTGTATAAATATGGAAACAGCTACACAGCTATCTGTATGAACATGGAAATAGCTACACCGCTATCTGTATAAACATGGAAATATCTACACCACTATCTGTGTAAACATGGAAAGATCTACACCGCTATCTGTATAAACATGGAAATGTCTACACCGCCATCGGTATAAATATGGAAATATGTACACCACTATCTGTGTAAACATGGAAATATCTATAACGCTATCTGTGTAAACATGGAAATAGCTACTTCGCTATCTCCATAAACATGGAAATATCTACACCGCTATCTCTGTCAACATGGAAATATCTACACCGCTATCTGTGCAAACATGGAAATATCTACACCGCCATCTGTATAAACATGGAAATATCTACACCGCAATCTCTATAAACATGGAAATATCTACACTGCCATCTGTATAAGGATGGAAATATCTACACCGTATCTGTATAAACATGGAAATATCTACAATGCTGTCAGTGTAAACATGGAAATATGTACACCGGTATCTCTATAAACCTAGAAATGTCTACCCCACCATTTGCATAAACATGGAAATATCTATACCGCTATCTCTATCAACATGGAAATATCTACACCGCCTTCTTCATCAACATGGAAATATCTACACCGCCATCTGTAAAAACATGGAAATATCAACACCGCGATCTGTAAAAACATGTAAATATCTACACAGTCATCTATGCAAACATGGAAATATCTACACCACGATCTGTATAAACATGGAACTATCTACAATGCCATCTGTAGACACATGGAAATATCTACACAGCCATCTGTATAAACAAGGAAATACCTACACCTCTATCTCTATAAACATGGAAATATCTACACTGCCATCTGTACACACACCACCATCTGTGCAAAGATTGAAATACCTACACCGCTATCTGTGTAAACATGGTAATCTCTACACTGCTATCTGTAAAAACATGGAAATATCTACAGTGTCATCTGTATAAACATGGAAATATCTACACCTCCATCTGTATAAACGTGGAAATATCTACACTTCCATCTGCATACACATGGATATATCTACACAGCCATCTGTATAAAAATGGAAATATCCACACAGTCAACTCTATAAACATGGAAATATCTACAATGCTATCTGTATAAACATGAAAATAGCCACACCGCTGTCTGTATAAACATGGAAATATCCACACCGCCATCTGTAAACATGGAAATATCTACACCGCTATCTCTATAAACATGTAATAACTACACCGCAATCTGTATAAACATGGAAATAACTACACCGCTATCTCTATAAACATGGAAATAACTACACCGCAATCTGTATAAACATGGAAATATCTACACCGCTATCTGTATAAACATGGAAATATCTACACCACTATCTGTATAAACCTGGAAATATATACACCGCCATCTGTATAAACATGGATATATCTCCAACGCTCTCTGTATAAACATGGAAATATCCCCACCGCTATATGTATAAACAGGGAAATATCTACACTGCAATCTCTATAAACATGGAAATATCTACACCACTATCTGTATAAACATGGAAATACCTACACTGCCATCTGTATACACATGGAAATATATACACAGCCATCTGTATAAACATGGAAATAACTACACCGCTATCTCTATAAACATGGAAAAACCAAACCGCAATGTAGATAAACATGGAAATATCTCCATCGCTATCTGTATAAACATGGAAATATCTATACCGCTATCTGTATAAACATGGAAATATCTACACCGCCATCTGTATAAAAATGGAAGTACCTACACCGTCATCTGTATAAACATGGAAATCTCAACACCACTATCTGTATAAACAAGGAAATATCTACACTGCCATCTGTGTAACACGAAATATCTACACAGCCATCTCTATAAACATGGAAATATCTACACCACTATCTGTATAAACAAGGAAATGTCTAAACCACGATCTGTATAAACATGGAAATATCTACACGGCTATCTGTATAAACATTGAAATATCCACATCGCTATGTGTATAAACATGGAAATATCTACACCTCTATCTGTATAAATATGGAAATATCTACACCGCTATCTCAATAAACCTGGAAATGTCTACACCGCTATCTGTGTAAACATGGAAATATCTTCATGGCTATCTCTATAAACATGGAAATATCTACACCGCCATCTGTGTCAATATGGAAATAACTACACGGACGTCTGTATAAACATGGAAATTTCCACACCACTATCTGTATAAACTTGGGAAAATCAACACTGCAATTTGTATAAACAAGGAAATATCTACACAACCACCTGTATAAAAATGGAAGTATCTACACAGTCATCTCTATAAGCATGGAAATATCTACACCGCCATCTGTATAAACATGGAAATTTCTCCACCGCTATCTGTTTAAACATGGAAATATCTACTCCGCTATTTTTGTAAACATGGAAATATGTACCCCTCCATCTGTATAAACATGGAAATATCTACACTCCCATCTGTACACACATGGAAATATCTACACAGCCATCTGTATACCCTTGGAAATATCTACACAGCCATCTGTAGAAACATGGAAATATCTACACCGCTATCTGTATAAACATGGAAATATCTACAGCGCAATCTGTATAAACTTGGAAATATCTACACCGCTATCTGTATAAACATGGAAATATCTACACCACTATCTGTATAAACCTGGAAATAACTACACCGCCATCTGTATGAACATGGAAATATCTCCACCGCTATCTGTATAAACATGGAAATATCCCCACCGCTATCTGTATAAACATGGAAATATCTACACCGCTATCTCTATAAACATGGAAATATCTACACCGCAATCTGTATAAACGAGAAAATATCTACACCACTACCTGTGTAATCGTGGAAATATCTACACCGCTATCTGTATAAACATGGAAATATCTACACCTCCATCTGTATAAACATGGAAATATCTACACTTCCATCTGTATACACATGGAAATATCTACACAGCCATCTGTATAAACTTGGAAATATCTACACCGCTATCTCTGCAAACATGGAAATACCTACACCGCAATCTGTAAAAACATGGAAACATCTACACTGCTACCTGTATAAACATGGAAATATCTACACTGCTATCTGTACAAACATGCAAATATCTACAACGCTATCTGTGTAAACATGGAACTATCTACACCGCTATCTGTGTAAACATGGAAATATCTACAAAGCTATCTGTATAAAGATGGAAAGATCTACACCGCAGTCTATATAAACATGGAAATATCTACATCGCTGTCTGTATAAACATGGAAATAACTCCACCGCTATCTGTATAAGCATGGAAATATCTACACCACTATCTTTATAAACATGGAAAGATTTACACCGCTATCTGCATAAACATGGAAATATCAACAACAATATCTGTATAAACATGGAAATATCTACATGGCTATCTCTATGAACATGGAAATATCTACACCGCCATCTGAATAAAAATGGAAATACATACATGGTCATCTGTATGAACATGGAAATATCTACACCACTATCTGTATAAACATGAAAATATCTACATGGCTATCTCTATAAACATGGAAATATCTACACGCCCATCTGTATAAACATGGAAATATCTATAGAGTCATCTGTATAAACATGGAAATATCCACACTGCCATCTGTATAAACATGGAAATATCTACACAGTCATCTCAATAAACATGGAAATATCTACACCGCTATCTGTATAAACATGGAAATAGCCACACCGCTATCTGTAGAAACCTGGAAATATCTACACCGCCATCTGTAATAATATGAAAATACCTACAGAATAATCTGTATAAACATCAAAATATCTACACCTCCATCTGTATAAACACGTAAATATCTACACTGCCATCTGTATACACATGGAAATATCTACACAGCCATCTGTATAAACCTGGAAAAATGTACACCGCTATCTCTGTAAACATGGGAATACCTACGCCGCAATCTGTATAAACATGGAAATATCTACACAGCTATCTGTACAAACATGGAAATATCTACACCAATATCTGTATAAACTTGGAAATATCTACACCGCTATCTCTATAAACATGGAATTATCTACACCGCCATCTGCATAAAAATGGAAATATCTAAACAGTCATCTGTATAAACATGGAAATATCTACACCACTATGTTTATATACATGGAAATTCCTTCACTGCCGTCTGTATAAACTTGGAAATATCTACAAACTCATTTCTATAAACATGGAAATATCTACACCGCTATCTCTATAAACATGGAAATATCTAGACCGCCATCTGTAAAAACATGAAAATATCCACGCAGTCATCTGTATAAACAGGGAAATAACTACACCACCATCTTTATAAACATGGAAATATCTACACTGCCATCTGTATACTCATGAAAATATCTACACAGCCATCTGTAGATACATGGAAATATGTACACCGCTATCTCTATAAACATGGAAATAGCTACACGGCAATCTGTATCAACATGGAAATATCTACACCGCTATCTGTATAAATATGGATATATCTACACCACTATCTGTGTAAACATTGAAATATCTACAACGCCATCTGTATAAACATGGAAATATCTCCATCGCTATCTGTATAAACATGGAAATCTCCCCACCGCTATATGAATAAACATGGCAATATCTACATCGCTTTCTATATAAACATGGAAATATCTACACCGCTATCTCTATAAATATGGAAATATCTACACCGCCATCTGTATAAACATGGAAATATCTACACCACTATCTGTATAATCATGGAAATATCTACACCGCTATCTGTATAAACATGCATATATATACAACGCTATCCGTTTAAACATGGAAATATCTACACCGCTATATGTGTAAACATGGAAATATCTGCACAGCTATCTGTGTAAAGATGGAAATATCTACACCGCAATCTGTGTAAAGACGGAAATATCTACACCACTATCTGTGTAAAGATGGATATATCTACACAACCATCTGTGCAAAGATTGAAATATCTACAACTCTATCTGTGTAAACATGGTAATCCCTACACTGCTATCTGTAAAAACATGGAAATATCTACAGAGTCATCTGTATAAACATGGAAATATCTACACCTCCATCTGTATAAACGTGGAAATATCTACACTTCCATCTGCATACACATGGATATATCTTCACAGCCATCTGTATAAACGCTATATGTGTAAACATGGAAATAGCTACACCGCAATCTCTATAAACATGGAAATATCTACACCGCTATCTGTAGAAACATGGAAATATCTACACCACTATCTGTAAAAACCTGGAAATATCTACATCGCCATCTGTATAAACATGGAAATATCTCCACCGCTATCTGTTTAAACATGGAAATATCTACTACGCTATCTGTGTAAACATGGAAATATCTACACCTCCATCTGTATAAATATGGAAATATCTACACTCCCATCTGTATACACATGGAAGTATCTACACAGCGATCTATATACCCATGGAAATATCTACACAGCCATCTGTAGAAACATGGAAATATCTAAACCGCTATCTGTATAAACATGGAAATAGCTACACCGCAATCTGTATAAACATGGAAATATCTACACTGCTATCTGTATAAACATGGAAATATCTACACCACTATCTGTATAAACATGGAAATATCTACACCGCCATCTGTATAATCGTGGAAATATCTACACTTTCATCTGTATACACATGGAAATATCTACACAGCCATCTGTTTAAACTTGGAAATATCTACACCGATATCTCTGTAAACATGGAAATACCTACACCGCAATCTGTATTAGCGTGGAAACATCTACACCGCTATCTATATAAACATGGAATTATCTACACTGCTATGTGTACAAACATGCAAATATCTTCAACGCTATCTGTGTAAACATGGAAATTCGTACACCGCTATCTGTGTAAACATGGAAATATCTACAACGCTATCTGTATAAACATGGAAAGATCTACACCGCTGTCTGTATAATCATGGAAATATCTACATCGATGTCTGTATAAACATGGAAATGACTCCACTGCTATCTGTATAAGCATGGAAATATCTACACCACTATCTTTATAAACATGGAAATATTTACACCGCTATCTTCATAAACATGGAAATATCAACAACTATATCTGTATAAACATGGAAATATCTTCATGGCTATCTCTATCAACATGGAAATATCTACACGGCCATCTGTATAAACATGGAAATATCTACAGAGTCATCTGTATAAACATGGAAATATCTACACCAATATCTGAATAAACATGGAAATATCTTCACTGCCATCTGTATAAACATGGAAATATCTACAGCGCCATCTGTATAAAGAAGGAAATATCTACACCGCCATCTGTATTAACATGGAAATATCTACACCGCCATCTGTATAAACATGGAAATATCTAAAACGCTATCTGTATAAACATGGAAATAACTACACCGCCATCTGTATAAACATGGAAATATCTACACCGTTATCTGTATAAAGATGGAAATATCTACACCGCTATCTGCAAAACGTGGAAATATCTACACCGCTATCTGTATAAACATGGAAATATCTATCCGCTATTTGTATAAACGTGGAAATATCTTCAACGCTATCTGTATAATCGTGAAAATATCTCCACCGCTATCTGTAAAAACCTGGAAATATCTACACCGCTATCTGTATCAACATGTAAATATATACACCACTATCTCTAGAAATATGGAAATATCTACAATGCTATCTGTGTAAACATGGAAATATCTTCACAGCTATCTGTGTAAACTTGGAAATATCTACACCGCTATCTGTGTAAAGATGGCAAAATCTACACCGCAATCTGCGCAAAGATGGAAATATCCTCACCGGTATCTCTGTAAACTTGGAAATATCTACACTGCTATCTCTATAAACATGGAAATATCTACACTGCCACCTGCAAAAACACGGAAATATCTACACCGCCAACTATATAAACATGGAAATATCTACACTGCCATCTGTTTAAACATGGAAATATCTACACCGCTATCTGTATAAATATGGAAATATCTACACCGCTATCTCTTATTAACATGGAAATATCTACACCGCTATCTGTATAAACATGGAAATATTTACACCGCTATCTGCATGAACATGGAAATATCAACAACACTATCTCTATAAACTGGAAATATCTACATGGCTATCTCTACGAACATGGAAATATCTACACCGCTATCTTTATAAACATGGAAATATCTCAACCGATATCTGTATAAACATGGAAATATCTACAACACTCTCTGTGTAAAGATGGAAATATCTACACAGCTATCTGTGTAAACATGGAAATATGTACACCGCTATCTGTGTAAAGATGGAAATATCTACACCACAATCTGTGCAAATATGGAAATATCTACACCGCTATCTCTGTAAACATGGAAATATCTACACCGCTATCTCTGTAAACTGGGTAATTTCTACACTGCTATCTGTATAAACATGGAAATATCTCCACCGCTATCTGTTTAAACATGGAAATATCTACTCCGCTATCTGTGTAAACATGGAAATATCTACACCTCCATCTGTATAAACATGGAAATATCTACACTCCCATCTGTATACACATGGAAATATCTACAAAGCCATCTGTATACCCTTGGACATATCTACACAGCCATCTGTAGAAACATGGAAATATCTACACCGCTATCTGCATAAACATGGAAACAACTACACCGCAATCTGTATAAACATGGAAATATCTACACCGCTATCTGTATAAACATGGAAATATCTGCAACAATATCTGTATAAACCTGGAAATATCTACACCGTCATCTGTATAAACATGGATATATCTCCACCGCTATCTGTATAAACATGGAAATATCCCCACCGCTATCTGTATAAACATGGAAATATCTTCACCGCTATCTCTATAAACATGGAAATATCTACACAGCTATCTGTATAAACATGGAAATATCTACACCGCTATCTGTATAAAGGTGGAAATATCTACACCGCTATCTGTATAATCGTGGAAATATCTACATCGCTATCTGTATAAACATGGAAATATCTACACCTCCATCTGTATAAACATGGAAATATCTACACTTCCATCTGTATACACATGGTAATATCAGCACAGCCATCTGTATAAACTTGGAAATATCTACACCGCTATCTCTGTAAACATGGAAATACCTACACCGCAATCCGTATAAACATGGAAACATCTACACCGCTACCTGTATAAACATGGAAATATCTACAATGCTATCTGTACAAACATGCAAATATCTACAACGCTATCTGTGTAAACATGGAAATATCTACACCGCTATCTGTGTAAACATGGAAATATCAACAAAGCTATCTGTATAAACATGCAAAGATCTACACCACAGTCTATATAAACATGGAAATATCTACATCGCTGTCTATATGAACATGGAAATATCTCCACCGCTATCTGTATAAGCATGGAAATATCTACACCACTATCTGTATACACATGGAAATATCTACACAGCCATCTGTATAAACTTGGAAATATCTTCACCGCTATCTCTGTAAACATGGAATTAGTTACACCGCAATCGGTATAAACATGGAAATATCTACACAGCTATCTGTACAAACATGGAAATATCTACACCACTATCTGTATAAACTTGGAAATATCTAAACAGTCATCTGTATTAACATGGAAACATCTACACCATTATGTGTATAAACATGGAAATATCTTCACTGCCGTCTGTATAAACTTGGAAATATCTACACAGGCATTTCTATAACCATGGAAATATCTACACAGCTATCTGAATAAACATGGAAATATCTAGACCGCCATCTTTATAAACATGGAAATATCTACACAGCTATCTGTGTAAACATGGAAATATCTACACCGCTATCTGTGTAAAGATGGAAATAGCTACACAGCTATCTGTGTAAACATGGAAATATCTACACCGCTATCTGTGTAAACATGGAAATATCTACACCGCTATCTGTGTAAAGATGGAAATATCTAGACCACTATCATTATAAAGATGGAAATATCTTCACCGCAATCTGTGTAAACATGGAAATATCTACTCCGCTATCTATATAAATATGGAAATATCTACACCGCTATCTCTATAAAAATGGAAATACCTACACCGCTTTCTCTATAAACATGAAAATATCTACACTTCTATCTCTATATACATGGAAATATCTACACCTCCGTCTCTATAAACATGAAAATATCTACACCGCCATCTTCGGAAACATGGATGTATCTACACCGCTATCTGTATATACATGGAAATATCTACATCACTATCTGTACAAACATGGAAATATCTTCACTGCCATCTGTATAAACATGGAAATATCTACAGCGCCATCTGTATAAACATGGCAATATCTACACCGCCATCTGTAAAAACACGGAAATATCTACACTGTTGACTGTGTAAACTAGGAAATATCTACACCACGATCTGTATAAACAGGGAAATATCTACACCGCTATCTGTATAAACATGGAAATACCTACACGGCTATCTGTATAAATATGGAAATATCTACAATGCTGTCAGTGTAAACATGGAAATATCTACACAGCCATCTCTGTAAACATGGAGATATCTACACCGCTATCTGTATAAAGATGGAAATATCTACACCGCTATCAGTGTAAAGACGGAAATATCTGCACGGCTATCCCTGTAAACATGGAAATATCTACACCGCTATCTATAAAAACATGGAAATATCTACACCGTTATCTGTGTAAACATGGAAATATCTACACCGCTATCTGTGCAACAATGGAATTATCTACAATGCCATCTTTATAAACGTGGAAATACCTTCACCGCCATCTGTATAAACATGGAAATATCTACACTGCCATCCGTATAAACATGGAAATATCAACATCGCTATCTGTATAAACATGGAAATATCTACACCGCTATCTATAAAAACATGGAAATATCTACACCGTTATCTGTGTAAACATGGAAATATGTACACCGCTATCTGTGTAAACATGGAAATATCTATAACGCTATCTGTGTAAACATGGAAATAGCTACTTCGCTATCTCCATAAACATGGAAATATCTACACCGCTATCTCTGTCAACATGGAAATATCTACATCGCTATCAGTGCAAACATGGAAATATCTCCACCGCCATCTGTATAAACATGGAAATATCTACACCGCAATCTCTATAAACATGGAAATATATACACCGCCGTCTGTATAAGGATGGAAATATCTACACCGTATCTGTATAAACATGGAAATATCTACAACGCTATCAGTGTAAACATGGAAATATGTACACCGGTATCTCTATAAACCTAGAAATGTCTACCCCACCATTTGCATAAACATGGGAATATCTATACCGCTATCTCTATCAACATGGAAATATCTACACTGCCTTCTGCATCAACATGGAAATATCTAAAACACCATCTGTAAAAACATGGAAATATCTACACCGGTATCTCTATGAACATAGAAAAATCTACACCGCCGTCTCTATAAACTTGGAAATGTCTACACCAACATCTGAATAAACATGTTAATACCTACACAGTCATCTTTAAAAACTTGGAAATATCTACACATCCCTGCGTACAAACATGGAAATAGCTACACCGCCTTCTGTATAAACATGGAAATGTCGACACGGCCATCTACATAAACAAGGAAATATCTAAACCGCCACCTATATTAACATGGAAATATCTACACCGCCATCTGTATAAACATGGAATTATCTACTCTGCCATCTGTAGAAAGATGGACGTATCTACACCGCGATCTGTACAAACATGGAAATATCTACACCGCAATCTGTATAAACATGGAAATATCTACACCATGATCTGTATAAACATGAAAATATCTACACCGCTATCTGTATAAATATGGAAATATCTACACCGCCATTTGTGTAAACATACAAATATCTACAGAGTCATCTGTATACACATGGAAATATCTACACAGCCATCTGTATAAACATGGATGTATCTACACAACTATCTGCATAAACAAGGAAATACCTACAGCGCTATCTCTATAAACATGGAAATATGTACACCGCTTTCTCTATAAACATGGAAATATCTACATCGTAATCTCTATAAACATGGATGTATCTACACAACTATCTGCATAAACAAGGAAATACCTACAGCGCTATCTCTATAAACATGGAAATATGTACACCGCTTTCTCTATAAACATGGAAATATCTACATCGCAATCTCTATAAACATGGAATTATCTACACCGCCATCTCTATAAACATGAAAATATCTACACCGCCATCTTCAGAAACATGGCTGTATCTACACCGCCATCTGTATAAACATGGAAATATCTACACCACTATCTGTATAAACATGGGAAAATCTTCACTGTCATCTGTATAAAGATGGAAATATCTGCACTGCGAGTTGCATAAACATGGAAATATCTACACCACTATCTCTATAAACATGGAAATACCTACAACGCCATCTCTATAAATATGGAAATATCTACACCGCTATCTGTATAAACATGGAAATGTCTACACCGCTATCTCTATAAACATGGAATTATCTACATCGTTATCTCAATAAACATGAAAATATCTGCACTCACATCTGTATAAATATGGAAATAACATCACAGTCATCAGTATAAACATGGAAATAACTACACCACCATCCGTATAAACGTGGAAATATCTACACGGAAAGCTGTATAAACATGGATATATCTAGACAGTCATCTCTATAAACATAGAAATATCTATACCGCTATCTGTATAAACATGGAAATAACCACACCTCTATCTGTATAAACATGGAAATAGCCACTCTGCTATCTGTATAAACATGGAAATATCTGCACTGCTATCTTTATAAACATGGTAATATCTGCAACTCTATCTGTGTAAACATAGAAATATCTACACGGCTATTTGTGTAAACATGGAAATATCTGCACCGCTATCTGTATAAAGATGGAAATATCTACACCACTATCTGTAAAACGTGGAAATATCTAAACCGCTCTCTGTATAAACATGGAAATATCTACACCGATATCTGTATACACAAGGAAATATCTACACCGCCATCTGTATAAACATGGAAATACCTACACGGCTATCTGTATAAATATGGAAATATCCACTCCGCTATCTCTATAAACATGGAAACACCTACACCGATTTCTCTATAAACAAGGAAATATCTAAACTGCAATCTCTATATACATGGAAATATCTACACCGCCATCTCTATAAACATGAAAATATCTCCACCACCGTCTTCAGAAACATGGATGTATCTACACCGCCATCTGTATAAACATGGAAATATCTACACCACTATCTGTATAAACATGGAAATATCTTCACTGCCATCTGTATAAACATGGAAATATCCACACCGCCATTTGTATAAAGATGGAAATATCTACACCACAATCTGTATAAATATGGAAATTCCTACACCGCTACCTCTATAAACATGTAAATATCTACACCGCTATCTGAATAAACATGGAAATATCTACACCACCATCTGTATAAAGATGGAAATATCTACACCGCGAGCTGTATAAACATGGAAATATCTACACCGCAATCTGTATAAACATGGAAATATCTACAATGCTATCTCTGTAAACATGGAAATATCTACACAGCTATCTGGTTAAACTTGGAAATATCTACACTGCTATCTGTGTAAATTTGGCAATACTTACATCGCAATCTGTGCAAAGATGGAAATATCTACACCGCTATCTCTGTAAACATGGAAATATCTACACCGCTATCTGTATAAACATGGAAATATCTACACTGCCATCTGTATAAACATGGAAATATCTACAGCGCCATCTGTATAAACATGGAAATATCTACACTGCCATCTGTACACACATGGAAATATCTACACAGACATCTGTATAAACATCGAAATATCTACACTGCCATCAGTACAAACATGGAAATATGTACACCGCAATCTCTATAAACTTGGAAATAACTACCACGCTATGTGTGCAAACATGGAAATATCTACACAGCTATCAGTGTAAACTTGGAAATATCTATACAGCTATCTGCGAAAACATGGAAATATCTATACAGCAATCTGTGCAAAGATGGAAATATCTGCACCGCTATCTCTTTAAACATGGAAATATCTACACCGCTACCTGTATATACATGGAAATATCTACACCGCTGTCTGTATAAACAAGGAAATATCTACACTGCCATCTGTAGAAACATGGAAATATCTACACCGCAATCTGTATAAACATGGAAAGACCTACACCGCTATCTGTATAAATATGGAAATATCTACACCGCTATCTCTATAAAAATGGAAATACCTACACCGCTTTCTCTATAAACATGAAAATATCTACACTTCTATCTCTATATACATGGAAATATCTACACCTCCGTCTCTATAAACATGAAAATATCTACACCGCCATCTTCGGAAACATGGATGTATCTACACCGCTATCTGTATATACATGGAAATATCTACATCACTATCTGTACAAACATGGAAATATCTTCACTGCCATCTGTATAAACATGGAAATATCTACAGCGCCATCTGTATAAACATGGCAATATCTACACCGCCATCTGTAAAAACACGGAAATATCTACACTGTTGACTGTGTAAACTAGGAAATATCTACACCACGATCTGTATAAACAGGGAAATATCTACACCGCTATCTGTATAAACATGGAAATACCTACACGGCTATCTGTATAAATATGGAAATATCTACAATGCTGTCAGTGTAAACATGGAAATATCTACACAGCCATCTCTGTAAACATGGAGATATCTACACCGCTATCTGTATAAAGATGGAAATATCTACACCGCTATCAGTGTAAAGACGGAAATATCTGCACGGCTATCCCTGTAAACATGGAAATATCTACACCGCTATCTATAAAAACATGGAAATATCTACACCGTTATCTGTGTAAACATGGAAATATCTACACCGCTATCTGTGCAACAATGGAATTATCTACAATGCCATCTTTATAAACGTGGAAATACCTTCACCGCCATCTGTATAAACATGGAAATATCTACACTGCCATCCGTATAAACATGGAAATATCAACATCGCTATCTGTATAAACATGGAAATATCTACACCGCTATCTATAAAAACATGGAAATATCTACACCGTTATCTGTGTAAACATGGAAATATGTACACCGCTATCTGTGTAAACATGGAAATATCTATAACGCTATCTGTGTAAACATGGAAATAGCTACTTCGCTATCTCCATAAACATGGAAATATCTACACCGCTATCTCTGTCAACATGGAAATATCTACATCGCTATCAGTGCAAACATGGAAATATCTCCACCGCCATCTGTATAAACATGGAAATATCTACACCGCAATCTCTATAAACATGGAAATATATACACCGCCGTCTGTATAAGGATGGAAATATCTACACCGTATCTGTATAAACATGGAAATATCTACAACGCTATCAGTGTAAACATGGAAATATGTACACCGGTATCTCTATAAACCTAGAAATGTCTACCCCACCATTTGCATAAACATGGGAATATCTATACCGCTATCTCTATCAACATGGAAATATCTACACTGCCTTCTGCATCAACATGGAAATATCTAAAACACCATCTGTAAAAACATGGAAATATCTACACCGGTATCTCTATGAACATAGAAAAATCTACACCGCCGTCTCTATAAACTTGGAAATGTCTACACCAACATCTGAATAAACATGTTAATACCTACACAGTCATCTTTAAAAACTTGGAAATATCTACACATCCCTGCGTACAAACATGGAAATAGCTACACCGCCTTCTGTATAAACATGGAAATGTCGACACGGCCATCTACATAAACAAGGAAATATCTAAACCGCCACCTATATTAACATGGAAATATCTACACCGCCATCTGTATAAACATGGAATTATCTACTCTGCCATCTGTAGAAAGATGGACGTATCTACACCGCGATCTGTACAAACATGGAAATATCTACACCGCAATCTGTATAAACATGGAAATATCTACACCATGATCTGTATAAACATGAAAATATCTACACCGCTATCTGTATAAATATGGAAATATCTACACCGCCATTTGTGTAAACATACAAATATCTACAGAGTCATCTGTATACACATGGAAATATCTACACAGCCATCTGTATAAACATGGATGTATCTACACAACTATCTGCATAAACAAGGAAATACCTACAGCGCTATCTCTATAAACATGGAAATATGTACACCGCTTTCTCTATAAACATGGAAATATCTACATCGTAATCTCTATAAACATGGATGTATCTACACAACTATCTGCATAAACAAGGAAATACCTACAGCGCTATCTCTATAAACATGGAAATATGTACACCGCTTTCTCTATAAACATGGAAATATCTACATCGCAATCTCTATAAACATGGAATTATCTACACCGCCATCTCTATAAACATGAAAATATCTACACCGCCATCTTCAGAAACATGGCTGTATCTACACCGCCATCTGTATAAACATGGAAATATCTACACCACTATCTGTATAAACATGGGAAAATCTTCACTGTCATCTGTATAAAGATGGAAATATCTGCACTGCGAGTTGCATAAACATGGAAATATCTACACCACTATCTCTATAAACATGGAAATACCTACAACGCCATCTCTATAAATATGGAAATATCTACACCGCTATCTGTATAAACATGGAAATGTCTACACCGCTATCTCTATAAACATGGAATTATCTACATCGTTATCTCAATAAACATGAAAATATCTGCACTCACATCTGTATAAATATGGAAATAACATCACAGTCATCAGTATAAACATGGAAATAACTACACCACCATCCGTATAAACGTGGAAATATCTACACGGAAAGCTGTATAAACATGGATATATCTAGACAGTCATCTCTATAAACATAGAAATATCTATACCGCTATCTGTATAAACATGGAAATAACCACACCTCTATCTGTATAAACATGGAAATAGCCACTCTGCTATCTGTATAAACATGGAAATATCTGCACTGCTATCTTTATAAACATGGTAATATCTGCAACTCTATCTGTGTAAACATAGAAATATCTACACGGCTATTTGTGTAAACATGGAAATATCTGCACCGCTATCTGTATAAAGATGGAAATATCTACACCACTATCTGTAAAACGTGGAAATATCTAAACCGCTCTCTGTATAAACATGGAAATATCTACACCGATATCTGTATACACAAGGAAATATCTACACCGCCATCTGTATAAACATGGAAATACCTACACGGCTATCTGTATAAATATGGAAATATCCACTCCGCTATCTCTATAAACATGGAAACACCTACACCGATTTCTCTATAAACAAGGAAATATCTAAACTGCAATCTCTATATACATGGAAATATCTACACCGCCATCTCTATAAACATGAAAATATCTCCACCACCGTCTTCAGAAACATGGATGTATCTACACCGCCATCTGTATAAACATGGAAATATCTTCACTGCCATCTGTATAAACATGGAAATATCCACACCGCCATTTGTATAAAGATGGAAATATCTACACCACAATCTGTATAAATATGGAAATTCCTACACCGCTACCTCTATAAACATGTAAATATCTACACCGCTATCTGAATAAACATGGAAATATCTACACCACCATCTGTATAAAGATGGAAATATCTACACCGCGAGCTGTATAAACATGGAAATATCTACACCGCAATCTGTATAAACATGGAAATATCTACAATGCTATCTCTGTAAACATGGAAATATCTACACAGCTATCTGGTTAAACTTGGAAATATCTACACTGCTATCTGTGTAAATTTGGCAATACTTACATCGCAATCTGTGCAAAGATGGAAATATCTACACCGCTATCTCTGTAAACATGGAAATATCTACACCGCTATCTGTATAAACATGGAAATATCTACACTGCCATCTGTATAAACATGGAAATATCTACAGCGCCATCTGTATAAACATGGAAATATCTACACTGCCATCTGTACACACATGGAAATATCTACACAGACATCTGTATAAACATCGAAATATCTACACTGCCATCAGTACAAACATGGAAATATGTACACCGCAATCTCTATAAACTTGGAAATAACTACCACGCTATGTGTGCAAACATGGAAATATCTACACAGCTATCAGTGTAAACTTGGAAATATCTATACAGCTATCTGCGAAAACATGGAAATATCTATACAGCAATCTGTGCAAAGATGGAAATATCTGCACCGCTATCTCTTTAAACATGGAAATATCTACACCGCTACCTGTATATACATGGAAATATCTACACCGCTGTCTGTATAAACAAGGAAATATCTACACTGCCATCTGTAGAAACATGGAAATATCTACACCGCAATCTGTATAAACATGGAAAGACCTACACCGCTATCTGTATAAATATGGAAATATCTACACCGCTATCTCTATAAAAATGGAAATACCTACACCGCTTTCTCTATAAACATGAAAATATCTACACTTCTATCTCTATATACATGGAAATATCTACACCTCCGTCTCTATAAACATGAAAATACACCGCCATCTTCGGAAACATGGATGTATCTACACCGCTATCTGTATATACATGGAAATATCTACATCACTATCTGTACAAACATGGAAATATCTTCACTGCCATCTGTATAAACATGGAAATATCTACACCGCCATCTGTATAAAGATGGAAATATCTACACTGCAATCTGTATAAATATGGAAATAACTACACCGCTATCTCTATAGACAAGGAAATATCTACACCGCTATCTGCATAAACATGGAAGTATCTACACACACATCTGAATAAACATGGAAATATCTACACCGCCATCTTCAGAAACATGGATGTATCTACACCGATATCTGTATAAACATGGAAATACCTACACCAGTATCTGTATAAACATGGAAATATCTTCACTGCCATCTGTATATACATGGAAATATCTACACCAGTATCTCTATAAACATAGAAATAACTACATCGCCACCTCTATAAACATGGAAATATCCACACTGCCGTCTACATAAACATGGAAATATCTACACAGACATCTGTATTAACATGGAAATATCTACCCTGTCATCTGTATAAACTTGGAAATATCTACACTGACATCTGTAGAAAGATGGAAATCTCTACAAAGCGATCTGTATAAACATGGGAATTTCTACACCGCTACTTGTATAAACATGGAAATATCTACACCGCTATCTGTATCAACATGAAAATAACTACAACGCAATCTCTATAAACATGGAAATATCTACAATGCTATCTCTGTAAACATGGAAATATGTACACAGCTATCTGTGTAAACTTGGAAATATCTACACCGCTATCTCTGTATGTTTGGCAATACATACACCGCAATCAGTGCAAAGATAGAAATACCTACACCGCTATCTCTGTAAACATGGAAATATCTACACCGATATCTGTATAAACATGGAAATATCTACACTGCCATCTGTATAAAGGTGGAAATATCTACACCGCGAGCTGTATAAACATGGAAATATATACACCGCTATTTGTATAAACAAGGAAATATCTACACCGCCATCTGTTTTATCATGGAAATATATACACAGACATCTGTTTATACATGGAAATATCAACACCGCTATCTGTATAAACATGCTAATAACTACACCGCTATCTGTATAAATTAGGAAATATTTGCACCGCTATCCCTATAAACATGGTAATATCAGCACCGCGATCTGTATAAACATGGAAATATCTACACCATGATCTGTATAAACATGGAAATATCTACACCGCGATCTGTATAAACATGGAAATATCTACAATGTGATCTGTATAAACATGGAAATATCTACACCGCCATCTCTATAAACATGGAAATATCTACACCACTATCTGTATAAACATGGAAATATCCACACAACTATCTCTATAAACATGGAAAAATCAACACCGCTATCTCTATGAACATGGAAATATCTACACCGCCATCTCTATAAACATGGAAATATCTATGCCGTGATCAGTATAAACATGGAAATATCTACACCACGATCTGTATAACCATGGAAATAACTCCACTGCTATCTCTATAAACATCGAAATATCTACACCGCCATCTGTATAAACATGGAAATACTTACAAAGTTATCTGTATAAACATGGAAATATCTACACCGCTATCTGTACAAACATGGAAATATCAACACAGCCATGTGTTTATACCTGGAAATATCTACACCGCTATCTATATAAACATGGAAATAACTACACCGCTTTCTGTATAAACATGGAAATATTTACACCGCCATCTACATATCCATAGAAATATCTGCACCGCCAACTGTATAAGCATGGAAATATCTACATGGTCATCTGTGTATAGATGGAAATATCAACACCGCCATCTGTACAAACATGGAAATATCTGCAACGCTATCTGTATAAACATGGAAATATTTACACCGCGGTCTGTATAAACATGGAAATATCTACACCGCTATCTGTATAAACATGGAAAAATCTACACCGCTATCTCCATAAACATGGAAATATCTACACCGTGATCTGTAAACATGGAAATATTTACACGGCTATCTGTATAAACATGGAAATATCTACACCGTTGTTTGTATAAACATGGAAATATCTACAACGCCATCTGTATAAACATGGAAATATCTACACTGCTATCTCTATAAACATGGAAATATCTACAATTCCATCTGTAAAAACATGGAAATACCTATACAGTCATCTGTATAAACATGGAAATATCTACACCACCATGTGTATAAACATGAAAGTATCTACAATGACATCTGTATACACATGGAAATACCTACACGGCAATCTGTGTATAGATGGAAACATCAACACCGCCATCTGTACAAACATGGAAATATCAACACCGATATCTCTATAAAGATGTAAGTATCTACACTGCGGTCTGTATAAACATGCAAATATCTACACCACGATCTGTATAAACATGGAAATATTTACACCGCTATCTGTATAAACATGGAAATATCTGCACCCCTATTTCTATAAACATGGAAATAGCTACAAAGCCATCTATATAAACATGGAAATACCTACACAGTCATGTGTAGGAACATGGAAATATCTACACTGCCATGTGTATAAACATGGAAATATCTACACAGCACTCTGTATAAATATGGAAATATCTGCAAAGGCATCTGTATAAACATGTAAATATCTGCACCGCTATCTGTACAAACATGGAAATAACTACACCGCTGTCTCTATAAACATGGAAATATGTACACCGCTATGTGTATAACCATGGAAATATCTCCACTGTTGTCTGTACAAACATGGAAATATCTACACCGCAATCTGTATAAACATGGAAATATCTACACCGCCATCTCTATAAACATGGAAATACCTACACCGCCATCTGTATAAACATGGAATTGCCTACAAAGTCATCTGTATAAACATGGAAATATCTACACAGCCATCTGTATAAACATGGAAATACCTACACAGCCATCTGAAAATACATGGAAATATCTACACCGCTATCTGTATAAACATGGAAATATCTACACCACTATTTGTATAAACTTGGAAATATCTACACCGCAATCTTTGCAAATATGGAAATATCGACACCGCTATCTCTGTACACATGGAAATACCTAAACCGCTATCTGTATAAACATGGAAATATCCACACATCTATCTGTATAAACATGGAAATATCTACACCACGATCTGTATAAACATGGAAATACCTCCACCGCGATCTGTATAGACATGGAAACATCTACACCGCTATCTGTAAAAACATGGAAATATCTACACCGCTATCTGTATAAACCTGGAAATATCTACAATGCTATCTGTGTAAACATGGAAATATCTAAACGGCTATCTGTGTAAACATGGAAATATCTACACCGCTCTCTGTGCAAAGATGGAAATATCTACAATGCAATCTGTGCAAAGATGGAAATATCTGCAACGCTATCTCTATAAACATGGAATTAACTGCACCACTCTCTGTATAAACCTAGAAATATCTACACTGCTATCTGTATAAACCTGGAAATATCTATAATGCTATCTGTGTAAACATGGACATATCTAAACAGCTATCTGTGTAAACATGGAAATATCTACACCGCTTTCTGTGGAAAGATGGAAATATCTACACTGCAATCTGTGGAAAGATGGAAATATCTACAACGCTATCTCTATAAACATGGAATTATCTGCACGGCTATCTGTATAAACATGGAAATATCTACACCGCTATCTGTATAAACATGGAAATATTTACAAGGCTATCTCTATAAATATAGAAATATCTACACCGCCATTTGTATAAACATGGAAATATCTACACAGTCATCTGTATATACATGGAAATATCTACACCACCATCTCTATAAACATGGAAATATCTACACTGCCATCTGTATTGACATGTAAATATCTACACTGCTATCTCTACAAACTTAGAAATATCTACACTGCCATCTCTATAAACATGGAAATGTCTACTCCGCCATCAGCATAAACATGGAAATAACTACACCGCCGTCTGTATAAATATGGAATTATCTACACTGCCATCTCTATAAACATAGAAACATCTACACTGCCATCTGTAGAAAGATGGAAATATCTTCACCGAGATCTTCATAAACATGGTAATATCTACACCTCTACATGTATAAACATGGAAATATCTACACAGCTATCTGTATAAATATGGAAATATCTACACCGCTATCTCTATGAACATGGAAATGTCTACACCGCTATCTGTATAAACACGGAAATATCTACATGGCTATCTCTATAAACGTGGAAATATCTACACCGCCATCTGTAAAAACATGAATATACATACACAGTCATCTGTAAAAACACGGAAATATCTACACCACTATCTGTATAAACATGGAATATCTACACGGCCATCGGTATAAACATGGAAATATCTACACAGTCATCTCTATAAACATGGAAATATCTACACAGTTATCTGTATAAACATGGAAATAGCCACACCATTATCTGTATAAACATGGAAATATCTACACCATAATCTGTTAAAACATGGATATATCTACTCTGTCATCTGTATAAACATTTAAATATCTACACCTCCATCTGTATAAACATGGAAATATCTACAATGCCATCTGTATAAACATGGAAATATCTATACTGCCGTCTATATGAACATGGAAATATCTACACCGCTATCTCTATAAACATGGAAATAGCTTCACAGCCATCTGTATAAACATGGATATATCTACAACGCTATATGTAGAAACACGGAAATATCTACACCACTATCTTTATAAACTTGGAAATATCTACCACGCCATCTGTATAAACATGGAAATAACTCCACCGCTATCTGTATAAACATGGAAATATCAAAACAGATATCTGTATAAATATGGAAATATCTACACTGCTATCTCTATGAATATGGAAATGTCTACACCAATATCTGTAAAAATATGGAAATATCTACATGGCTATCTCTACAAACATGAAAATATCATCACCGATACATCTATAAACATGGAAGTGCCTACATCGCTATCTGTATAAACATGGAAATATCTACACTGCCATCTGTAAAAACATGGAAATATCTGCACCGCTATCTGTATAAACATGGAAATATTTACAACACTAGCTGTTTTAACATGGAAATACCTACACCGCTATCTGTGTAATCCTGCAAATATGTACAACGCTATCTCTGTAACGATGGAAATATCTACACCGCAATCTGTGAAAATATGGAAATATCTACACCGCTAACTCTGTAAACATGGAATTATCTACCCCGCTATCTGTATAAACATGGAAATATCTACACCGCTATCTGTATAAACATGGAAATATAAACACCGCTATCTGAATAAACATGGAAATATCTACACCGCTATCTGTATAAATATGGAAATATCTTCACCGCTGTGTCTATGAACATGGAAATGTCTACACCACTATCTGTATAAACATGGAAATATCTACACAGTCATCTGTATAAACATGGAAATATCTACACCTCCATCTGTATAAACATAGAAATATGTATAAACATGGAAATATCTACACAGCCATCTGTACAAACATGGAAATATCTACACCGCTATTTGTATAAACTTGGAAATACCTACACCGCAATCTGAATAAACATGGAAATATCAACACCGCCATCTGAATAAACATGGAAATATCTACACTGACATCTGTAAAAACATGAAAATATCTACAGAGTCATCTGTATAAACATGGAAATATCTACTCCTCCATCGGTATAAACATGCAAATATCTACACTGCCATCTGTATACACATGGAAATATCTACACTGCCATCTGCATAAACATGGAAATATCAAAACCGCTATCTCTATAAACATGGAAATACCTATACCGCTATCTGTGTAAATATGGAAATATCTACACCGCTATCTGTATAAACATGGAAATATCTACAACGCCATCTGTATAAACATGGAAATATCTACACTGCCATCTGTATGAACATGGAAATATCTACACCGCTATCTGTATAAACATGGAAATATCTACACAGCTATCTGTGTAAACATGGAAACATCTACACCGCTATCTGTGTAAAGATGGAAATATCTACACAGCTATCTGTGTAAACATGGAAATAACTACAACGCTATCTGTGTAAACATGGAAATATCTACACCGCTATCTGTGTAAAGATGGAAATATCTAGACCACTATCATTGTAAAGATGGAAATATCTTCACCGCAATCTGTGTAAACATGGAAATAACTACTCCGCTATCTTTATAAAAATGGAAATATCTAAACCGCTATCTCTGAAAACATGGAAATCTCTACACCGGTATGTGTGGAAACGTGGCAATATCTACACCGCCATCTGTATAAACATGGAAGTATCTACACCAGCATCTGTATAAACATGGAAATATCTACACCACGATCTGTGTAAACATGGAAAGATCTACACCGCTATCTGTATAAACATGGAAATGTCTACACCGCCATCGGTATAAATATGGAAATATGTACCCCGCTATCTGTGTAAACATGGAAATATCTATAACGCTATCTGTGTAAACATGGAAATAGCTACTTCGCTATCTCTACAAACATGGAAATATCTACACCGCTATCTCTGTAAACATGAAAATATCTACACCGCTATCAGTGCAAACATGGAAATATCTACACTGCCATCTGTATAAACATGGAAATATCTACACCGCAATCTCTATAAACATGGAAATATCTACACCGCCATCTGTATAAGGATGGAAATATCTACACCGTATCTGTATAAACATGGAAATATCTACAACGCCATCAGTGTAAACATGGAAATATGTACACCGGTATCTCTATAAACCTAGAAATGTCTACCCCACCATTTGCATAAACATGGAAATATCTACACCGCTATCTCTATCAACATGGAAATATCTACACCGCCTTCTGCATCAACATGGAAATATCTACACCGCCATCTGTAAAAACATGGAAATATCAACACCGCGATCTGTAAAAACATGGAAATATCTACACAGTCATCTGTGCAAACATGGAAATATCTACACCACGATCTGTATAAACATGGAACTATCTACAATGCCATCTGTATACACATGGAAATATCTACACAGCCATCTGTATAAACAAGGAAATACCTACACCTCTATCTCTATAAACATGGAAATATCTACACCGCCATCTCCACAAACATGAAAATATCTACACTGCCATCTCCATAAACATGGAACTACCTACAACGCCATCTCTATAAACATGGAAATATCTACACCGCCATATGTAAAAACTTGGAAATACCAACACCGCCATCTGTATATATATGGAAATATCTACAACGCGATCTCTATAAACATGAAAATACTTAAACCACCATCTCTATAAACATGGAAATATTTACACCGCTTTCTCTATAAACTTAAAAATAACTTGACCGCCATCTCTATAAACATGGAAATATCTACAACGCTATCTGCATAAACATGGAATTATATACACAGGCATCGGTATAAACATGGAAATATGTACACCGCCATCTCTATAAACATGAAAATATCTACACCGCCTTCTTCAGAAACATGGATGTATCTACACCGCCATCTGTATAAACATGGAAATATCTACACCACTCTCTGTATAAGGATGGAAATATCGACACCGCTATCTGTATAAACATCGAAATATCTACATCACAATCTGTATAAACATGGATATATCTACCCCGCTATCTGTATAAACATGGAAATATCTACACCACTATCTCTATAAACATGGAAATATCTACACCGCTATCTGCATATACTTGAAAATATCTACACCACCATCTCTATAAACATTGAAATATCTCCACCGCTATCTGTATAAACATGGAAATATCTCCACCGATCTATGTATAAACATGGAAATATGTACACCACAATCTGTGTGAAGATGGAAATATCTACACCGCAATCTGTGCAAATATGGAAATATCTGCACCTCTATCTCTGTAAACTTGGAAATATCTACACCACAATCTGTATAAACATGGAAATATCAACACCACTATCTGTATAAACATGGAAATATCTACTCCGCTATCTGTATAAATATGGAAATATCTACACTGCGATCTCTATAAACATGGAAATGTCTACACCGCCTGCAGTATAAACATGAAAATATCTACACTGCCATCTGTATAAACACGGAAATATCTACACCGCTATCTCTATAAACATGGAAATATCTACACTGCCATCTGTATATACATGTAAATAGCTACACAGTCATCTGTATAAACATGGATACATCTACACCACTATCTGTATAAACGTGGAAATGTCTACACTGCCATCTGTATAAACATGGAAATATCTACACAGCCATCTCTATAAACATGGAAATATCTACAACGCTACCTCTGTAAACATGGAAATAGTCACACCGCTATCTGCATAAACATGGAAATATCTACACTGCCATCTGTATACACATGGAAATATCTACACAGTCATCTGTATAAAGATGGAAATATCTACACCGTTATCTGTATAAACATGGAAATATCTACACCGCTATCTTTATAAAGGTGGAAATATCTACACCGCAATCTGTGGAAATATGGAAATATCTACACATCTATCTCTGTAAATATGGAAATATCTACTCCACTATCTATATAAACATGGAAATATCTACACCGCTGTCTGTATAAACATGGAAATATCTACACCATGATCTGTATGAACATGGATATATCTACACCGCTATCTGTATAAACATGGAAATATCTACAATGCCATCTATATAAACATGGAAATACCTACACCGCTATCTCTATAAACATGGAAATATCCACATCGCCATCTGCATATCCATGGAAATATCTACAACGCCATCAGTATAAAGATGGAAATATCTACACGGCAATCTGTGTACACATGGAAATATCTACACCTCCATCTGTACAAACATGGAAATATCAACACCGCTATGTCTATAAACACGGAAATACCTACACCGCTATCTCTATACACATGGAAATATCCACAACGCTATCTGTATAAACATGGAAATATCTACACCGCTATCTGTATAAACATGGAAATATCTTCACCGCGATCTGTATAAACATGGAAATATCTGCACCGCTATCTCTATAAACATGGAAATATCTACAAAGCCATCTGTATAAACATGGAAATACCTACACAGTCATGTGTAGGAACATGGAAATATCTACACTGCCATCTGTATAAACATAGAAATATCTGCACAGACCTCTGTATAAATATGGAAATACCTGCATAGGCATCTGTGTAAACATGGAAATATCTGCACCGCTATCTGAATAAACATGGAAATACCTACACCACTGTCTCTATAAACATGGAAATATGTACACCGCTATGTGTATAAACATGGAAATATCTCCACCGTTATATGTTTAAACATGGAAATATCTACAGCACCATCTCTATAAACATTGAAATATCTACACTGCCATCTGTAAAAACATGGAAATATCTACACAGTCATCTGAATAAACATGGAAATATCTACACCACCATCTGTATAAACATAGAAATACCTACAATACCATCTGTATACACATGGAAATATCTCCACACACATCTGTATGAATATGGAAATATCTACACGGCCATCTGTATAAACATGGAAATATCTACACTGCCATCTGTAGAAAAATGGAAATATGTACACCGCTATCTCTATAAATATGGAAATATCTACACCACCATCTGTATAAATATGGAAATAACTACAATACCATCTGTATACACATGGAAATATCTACACAGACATCTGTATAAATATGGAAATATCTACACGGCCATCTGTATAAACATGGAAATATCTAAACTGCCCTCTGTAGAAAGATGGAAATATCTACACCGCTATCTCTATAAATATGGAAATATCTACACCGCCATCTCAATAAACATGAAAATATCTACACTGCCATCTCCATAAAGTTGGAAGTATCTACTCCGCCATGTGTATAAACACGGAAATATCTACACCACCATCTGTGTAAACATGGAAATATCTACACCGCTATCTGTATAAACATGGAAATATCTACACCGCCATCTGCATGTCCATGGAAATATCTACGCCGCCATCTGTATAAACATGGAAATATCTACACGGCCATCTGTGTATAGATGGAAATATCAACACCGCCATCTGTACAAACTTGGAAATATCTACACCGCTATCTCTATAAACTTGGAAATATCTGCACTGCCATCTGTAAAAACATGGAAATACCAACACCGTTATCTGTATATACATGGAAATACCGACACCGCTATCTCTATAAACATGAAAATAGTTACACCACTATCTCTATAAACATGGAGATATTTACACCGCTATCACTATAAACATAGAAATAACTATACCGCCAACTCTATAAACATGGAAATATCTACACCTCCATCTGAATAAACATGGAAATATCTACACAGACATCTGTATAAACATGGAAATATCTACACTGCCATCTGTAGAAAAATGGAAATGTCTACAAAGCGATCTGTATAAACATGGGAATTTCTACACCGCTACCTGTATAAACATGGAAATATCTACACCGCTATCTGTATCAACATAGAAATAACTACACTGCAATCTGTATAAACACGGTAATATCTACAATGCTATCTCTGTAAACATGGAAATACCTACACAGCTATCTGTGTAAACTTGGAAATATCTACAGCGCTATCAGTGTAAATTTGGCAATACCTACACCGCAATCTGTGCAAAGATGGAAATACCTACACCGCTATCTCTGTAAACATGGAATATCTACACCGATATCTGTATAAACATGGAAATATCTACACTACCATCTGTATAAACATGGAAATATCTACAGCGCCATCTGTATAAACATGTAAATATATACACCACCATCTGTATAAACATGGAAATATCTACACAGCCATCTGTATAAACATGGAAATATCTACACTGCTATCTCTATAAACATAGAAATATCTACACCGCTATCTGTATAAACATGGAAATATCTACATCGCTATCTGTATAAACAGGGAAATATCTCCACCGCTATCTGTGTAAACATGGAAATTTCTACACCGCTATCTGTATAAACATGTAAATATCTACACCACTATCAGTATAAACATGGAAATATCTACAACGCTATCTGTGTAAACATGGAAATATCTACACAGCTATCTCTGTAAACTTGGAAATATCTACACAGCTATTTGTGTAAAAATGGAAATATCTACACATCAATCAGTGCAAAGATGGAAATATCTACACTGCTATCTCTGTAAACCTGGAAATATCTACACCGCTATCTGTATAAACATGGAAATATCTATACCGCAATCTCTATAAACATGGAAATATCTCCATCGCTATCTGTATAAACATGAAAATATCTACACCGCTTTCTGTATAAACATCGACATATCTACACCGCAATCTGTATAAACATGGAAATATCTACAACGCTATGTGTGTAAACACGGAAATATCTACACAGCTATCTGTATAAACTTGGAAATGTCTACACAGCTATCAGCGTAAACATGGAAATATCTGCACGGCAATCTGTGCAAAGATAGAAATAACTACACAGGTATCTCTGTAAACATGGAAATATCTACACCGCTACCTGTATAAACATGGAAATATATACACCGCTGTCTGTATAAACAAGGAAATATCTACACCGCCATCTGTAGAAACATGGAAATATCTACACCGTTATCTGTATAAACATGGAAATACCTACACCGCTATAAATATAAATATGGAATATCTATACCGCTATCTCTATAAACATGGAAATACCAACACCACTTTCTCTATAAACATGGAAATATCTACACTGCAATCTCTATATACATGGAAATATGTACACCGCCATCTCTATAAACATGAAAATATCCACACCGCCATCTTCAGAAACATGGATGTATCTACACCGCTTTCTGTATAAACTTGGAAATATCTACACCGCGAGCAGTATAAACATGGAAATATCTTCACTTCTATCTGTATAAACATGGAAATATCTACACCGCCATCTGTATAAAGATGGAAATAACTACACCGCAATCTGTATAAATATAGAAACACCTACACCGCTATCTCTATAGACATGGAAATATCTACACCGCTATCTGTATAAACATGGAAATATCTCCGTTCCCATCTGTATAAAGATGGAAAAATCTAGACTGCGAGCTGTATAAACACGGAAATATCTTCATCGCTATCTGTATAAACAGGGAAATATCTCCACCGCTATCTGTATAAACATGGAAAGATCTACACCGCGTTCTGTATAAACATGGAAATATCTATACCGCTATCTGTATAAACATGGAAATTTCTACACCGTTATCTGTATAAAGATGGAAATATCTACACCGCTATCTCTATAAACATGGAAATATCTACACCGCCATCAGTAAAAGCATGGAAATACCTACACCGCCATCTGTATAAACATGGAAATACCTATACAGTCATCTGTGTAAACATGGAAATATCTACACCACCATCTGTATAAACTTGGAAATATCTACAATGCCATCCGTATACACATGGATATACATACACGGCAATCTGTGTATAGATGGAAATATCAACACTGCCATCTGTACAAACATGAAAATATCTACAATGCTATCTCTATAAACATGGAATTATCTACCCTGCGGTCTGTATAAACATGGAAATATCTACACTGTGACCTGTATAAACATGGAAATATCTACACCGCGATCTGTATAAACATGGAAATATATACAGCGCTATCTCTATAAACATGAAAATATCTGCAACGCTATCTCTATAAACATGGAAATATCTAAAAAGCCATCTGTATAAACATGGAAATACCTACACAGTCATGTGTAGGAACATGGAAATATCCACACTGCCATCTGTATAAACATAGAAATATCTACACAGCCCTCTGTATAAATATGCAAATATCTGCATAGGCATCTGTGTAAACATGGAAATATGTGCACTGCTATCTGTATAAACATGGATATACCTACACCGCTGTCTCTATAAACATGGAAATATGTACACCGCTATGTGTATAAACATGAAAATATCTCCACTGCTGTCTGTATAAACATGGAAATATCTCCACAGTTATCTGTTTAAACATGGAAATATCTACAGGGCCATCTCTGTAAACATTGAAATATCTACACTGCCATCTGTAAAAACATGGAAATATCTACACAGTCATCTGAATAAACCTGGAAATATCTCCAACACCATCTCTATAAACATGGAAATACCTACAATACCATCTGAATACACATGGAAATATCTACACAGACATCTGTATAAATATGGTAATATCTACACGGCCATCTGTATAAACATGGATATATCTACAATGCCATCTGCAGAAAGATGGAAATATGTACACCGCTATCTCTATAAATATGGAAATATCTACACTGCCATCTCTATAAACATGAAAATATCTACACTGCCATCTCCGTAAAGATGGAAGTATCTTCTCTGCCGTGTGTATAAACACGGAAATATCTACACCACCATCTCTGTAAACATGGAAATATCCACACCGCTATCTGTATAAACATGGAAATATCTACACCGCTATTTCTATAAACAAGGATATACCTACAACGCTATCTCTATAAACATGGAAATATCTACACCGCTAACTGTATAAACATGGAAATATCTACACCTCGATCTGTATAAACATGGAAATATCTTCACCACGATCTGTATATACATGGAAATATCTACACCGCTATCTGTATAAACATGGTAATATCTACACCACCATCTATATAAACATGGAAATATCTACACCGTCATCTATATAAACATGGAAATATCTACAATGCCGTCTGTAAAAAGATGGAAATATATACACCGCAATCTGTGTAAACATGGAAATATCTTCACCGATATCTGTAAAAACAAGCAAATATCTAAACTGCTAACTGTATAAACATGGAAATATCTACACCGCGATCTGTATAAATATGTAAATATCTACACCGCGATCTGTATAAACATGGAAATATCTACACCGCTATCTGTATAAACATGGAAATATCTAAACAGCTATCTCTAAAAACATTGAAATATCTGCACCGCCATCTGTATAAACATGGAAATACCTACAAATTCATCTGTATAAACATGGAAATATCTACACAGTCATCTGTATAAACATGGAAATATCTACACAGTCATTTGTATATGCATGGAAATATCTACACCGCTATCTGTATAAACATAGAAATAACTACACCGCTATTTGTATAAACAAGCAAATATCTACACCGTGATCTGTATAAACATGGAAATATTTACACCGCTATCTGTATAAACATGGAAATTTCTACACCGTTATCTGTATAAATATGGAAATATCTACACCGCTATCTCTATAAACATGGCAATGTCTACACCGCCATCAGTAAAAACATGGAAATACCTACACCGCCATCTGTATAAACATGGAAATACCTATACAGTCATCTGTGTAAACATGGAAATATCTACACCACCATCTGTATAAACATGGAAATATCTACACCACAATCTGTATAAACATGGAAATATATACAACGCTATCTGTATAAACATGGAAATATCTGCACCGCTATCTCTATAAACATGGAAATATCTACAAAGATATCAGTATAAACATGGAAATACCTACACAGTCATGTGTAGGAACATTTAAATATCTACACTGCCATCTGTATAAACATAGAAATATCTACACAGCCCTCTGTATAAATATGGAAATATCTGCATAGGCATCTGTATAAACATGGAAATATCTGCACCGCTATCTGTATAAACTTGGAAATACCTACACCGCTGTCTCTATAAACATGGAAATATGTACACCGCTATGTGTATAAACATGGAATATCTCCCCTGCTCTCTGCATAAACATGGAAATATCTCCACCGTTATCTGTATAAACATGGAAATATCTACATCGCTATCTGTATAAACATGGAAATACCAACACCGCTCTCGGTATAAACATGGAAATATCTACAACGCCATCTATATATACATGGAAATAACTATACCGCTATGTCTATAAACATGGAAATACCTACACCGCTATATCTATAAACATGGAAATATCTACACCGCGATCAGTATAAACATGGAAATTACTTCACAACGATCTGTATATACATGGAAATATCTACACCACTATCTGTATAAACATGGTAATATCTACACCACCATCTATATAAACATGGAAATATCTACATCGCCATCTATATAAACATGGAAATATCTACAATGCCTTCCGTAGAAAGATGGAAATATCTACACCGCAATCTGTGTAAAAATGGAAATATCTACACCGATATCTGTAAAAACATGGAAATATCTACACCACTATCTGTATAAATATGGAAATATCTACACCGCGATCTATATAAACAAGGAAATATCTACACCGCGATCTGTATAAACATGGAAATATCTACACCGCTATCTGTATAAACATGGAAATATCTACACAGCTATCTCTATAAACATGTAAATAACTGCACCGCCATCGGTATAAACATGGAAATACCTAGAAAGTCATCTGTATAAACATGGAAATATCTACACAGTCATCTGTATAAATATGGAAATATCTACACAGTCATCTGTATATTCATGGAAATATCTACACCGCTATCTGTATAAACATGGAAATACCTACACCGCTATTTGTATAAACAAGCAAATATCTACACCGTGATCTGTATAAACATGGAAATATCTACACCGCCATCTGTATAAAGATGGAAATAACTACACCGCAATCTGTATAAATATAGAAACACCTACACCGCTATCTCTATAGACATGGAAATATCTACACCGCTATCTGTATAAACATGGAAATATCTCCGTTCCCATCTGTATAAAGATGGAAAAATCTAGACTGCGAGCTGTATAAACACGGAAATATCTTCATCGCTATCTGTATAAACAGGGAAATATCTCCACCACTATCTGTATAAACATGGAAAGATCTACACCGCGTTCTGTATAAACATGGAAATATCTATACCGCTATCTGTATCAACATGGAAATTTCTACACCGTTATCTGTATAAAGATGGAAATATCTACACCGCTATCTCTATAAACATGGAAATATCTACACCGCCATCAGTAAAAGCATGGAAATACCTACACCGCCATCTGTATAAACATGGAAATACCTTTACAGTCATCTGTGTAAACATGGAAATATCTACACCACCATCTGTATAAACTTGGAAATATCTACAATGCCATCCGTATACACATGGATATACATACACGGCAATCTGTGTATAGATGGAAATATCAACACTGCCATCTGTACAAACATGAAAATATCTACAATGCTATCTCTATAAACATGGAATTATCTACCCTGCGGTCTGTATAAACATGGAAATATCTACACTGTGACCTGTATAAACATGGAAATATCTACACCGCGATCTGTATAAACATGGAAATATATACAGCGCTATCTCTATAAACATGGAAATATCTGCAACGCTATCTCTATAAACATGGAAATATCTAAAAAGCCATCTGTATAAACATGGAAATACCTACACAGTCATGTGTAGGAACATGGAAATATCCACACTGCCATCTGTATAAACATAGAAATATCTACACAGCCCTCTGTATAAATATGCAAATATCTGCATAGGCATCTGTGTAAACATGGAAATATGTGCACTGCTATCTGTATAAACATGGATATACCTACACCGCTGTCTCTATAAACATGGAAATATGTACACCGCTATGTGTATAAACATGAAAATATCTCCACTGCTGTCTGTATAAACATGGAAATATCTCCACCGTTATCTGTTTAAACATGGAAATATCTACAGGGCCATCTCTGTAAACATTGAAATATCTACACTGCCATCTGTAAAAACATGGAAATATCTACACAGTCATCTGAATAAACCTGGAAATATCTCCAACACCATCTCTATAAACATGGAAATACCTACAATACCATCTGAATACACATGGAAATATCTACACAGACATCTGTATAAATATGGTAATATCTACACGGCCATCTGTATAAACATGGATATATCTACAATGCCATCTGCAGAAAGATGGAAATATGTACACCGCTATCTCTATAAATATGGAAATATCTACACTGCCATCTCTATAAACATGAAAATATCTACACTGCCATCTCCGTAAAGATGGAAGTATCTTCTCTGCCGTGTGTATAAACACGGAAATATCTACACCACCATCTCTGTAAACATGGAAATATCCACACCGCTATCTGTATAAACATGGAAATATCTACACCGCTATTTCTATAAACAAGGATATACCTACAACGCTATCTCTATAAACATGGAAATATCTACACCGCTAACTGTATAAACATGGAAATATCTACACCTCGATCTGTATAAACATGGAAATATCTTCACCACGATCTGTATATACATGGAAATATCTACACCGCTATCTGTATAAACATGGTAATATCTACACCACCATCTATATAAACATGGAAATATCTACACCGTCATCTATATAAACATGGAAATATCTACAATGCCGTCTGTAAAAAGATGGAAATATATACACCGCAATCTGTGTAAACATGGAAATATCTTCACCGATATCTGTAAAAACAAGCAAATATCTAAACTGCTAACTGTATAAACATGGAAATATCTACACCGCGATCTGTATAAATATGTAAATATCTACACCGCGATCTGTATAAACATGGAAATATCTACACCGCTATCTGTATAAACATGGAAATATCTAAACAGCTATCTCTAAAAACATTGAAATATCTGCACCGCCATCTGTATAAACATGGAAATACCTACAAATTCATCTGTATAAACATGGAAATATCTACACAGTCATCTGTATAAACATGGAAATATCTACACAGTCATTTGTATATGCATGGAAATATCTACACCGCTATCTGTATAAACATAGAAATAACTACACCGCTATTTGTATAAACAAGCAAATATCTACACCGTGATCTGTATAAACATGGAAATATTTACACCGCTATCTGTATAAACATGCAAATTTCTACACCGTTATCTGTATAAATATGGAAATATCTACACCGCTATCTCTATAAACATGGCAATGTCTACACCGCCATCAGTAAAAACATGGAAATACCTACACCGCCATCTGTATAAACATGGAAATACCTATACAGTCATCTGTGTAAACATGGAAATATCTACACCACCATCTGTATAAACATGGAAATATCTACACCACGATCTGTATAAACATGGAAATATATACAACGCTATCTGTATAAACATGGAAATATCTGCACCGCTATCTCTATAAACATGGAAATATCTACAAAGATATCAGTATAAACATGGAAATACCTACACAGTCATGTGTAGGAACATTTAAATATCTACACTGCCATCTGTATAAACATAGAAATATCTACACAGCCCTCTGTATAAATATGGAAATATCTGCATAGGCATCTGTATAAACATGGAAATATCTGCACCGCTATCTGTATAAACTTGGAAATACCTACACCGCTGTCTCTATAAACATGGAAATATGTACACCGCTATGTGTATAAACATGGAATATCTCCCCTGCTCTCTGCATAAACATGGAAATATCTCCACCGTTATCTGTATAAACATGGAAATATCTACATCGCTATCTGTATAAACATGGAAATACCAACACCGCTCTCGGTATAAACATGGAAATATCTACAACGCCATCTATATATGCATGGAAATAACTATACCGCTATGTCTACAAACATGGAAATACCTACACCGCTATATCTATAAACATGGAAATATCTACACCGCGATCAGTATAAACATGGAAATTACTTCACAACGATCTGTATATACATGGAAATATCTACACCACTATCTGTATAAACATGGTAATATCTACACCACCATCTATATAAACATGGAAATATCTACATCGCCATCTATATAAACATGGAAATATCTACAATGCCTTCCGTAGAAAGATGGAAATATCTACACCGCAATCTGTGTAAAAATGGAAATATCTACACCGATATTTGTAAAAACATGGAAATATCTACACCGCTATCTGTATAAATATGGAAATATCTACACCGCGATCTGTATAAACAAGGAAATATCTGCACCGCGATCTGTATAAACATGGAAATATCTACACCGCTATCTGTATAAACATGGAAATATCTACACAGCTATCTCTATAAACATGTAAATAACTGCACCGCCATCGGTATAAACATGGAAATACCTAGAAAGTCATCTGTATAAACATGGAAATATCTACACAGTCATCTGTATAAATATGGAAATATCTACACAGTCATCTGTATATTCATGGAAATATCTACACCGCTATCTGTATAAACATGGAAATACCTACACCGCTATTTGTATAAACAAGCAAATATCTACACCGTGATCTGTATAAACATGGAAATATCTACACCGCTATCTCTATAAACATGGAAATATCAACACCGTGATCTGTATAAACATGTAAATATTTACACCGCTATCTGTATAAACATGGAAATTTCTACACCGTTATCTGTATAAAAATGGAAATATCTACACCGCTATCTCTATAACCATGGAAATATCTACACCGTCATCTGTAAAAACAAGGAAATACCTACAACGCCATCTGTATAAACATGGAAATACCAATAGAGTCATCTGTGTAAACATGGAAATATCTACACCACCATCTGTATAAACATGGAAATATCTACAATGCCATCTGTATACATATGGAAATACCTACACGGCAATCTGTGTATATATGGAAACATCAACACCGCCGTCTGTACAAACATGGAAATATCTACACTGCCATCTCTATAAACATGGAAATAACTACACTGCGGTCTGTATAAACATGGAAATATCTACACTGGTATCTGTATAAACATGGAAATATCTACACCACGATCTGTATAAACATGGAAATATATACAGAGCTATCTGTATAAACATGGAAATATCTGCACCGCTATCTCTATAAAAATGGAAATATCTACAAAGATATCTGTATAAACATGGAAATACCTACACAGACATGTGTAGGAACATTTAACTATCTACACTGCCATCTGTATAAACATAGAAATATCTACACAGCCCTCTGTATAAATATGGAAATATCTACATGGCCATCTGAATAAACATGGAAATATCTACACAGTCATCCGAATAAACATGGAAATATCTACACCACCATCTGTATAAACATGGAAATACCTACAATACCATCTGTATACACATGGAAATATCTACACAGACATCTGAATAAATATGGAAATATCTGCACGGCCATCTGTATAATCATGGAAATATCTACACTGCCATCTGTAGAAAGATGGAAATATCTACACCGCAATCTCTATAAATATGGAAATATCTACACCGCCATCTCCATAAACATGAAAATATCTACACTGCCATCTCCATAAAGATAGAAGTATCTACTCTGCCATGTGTATAAACACGGAAATATCTACACCACCATCTGTGTTAACATGGAAATCTCTACACCGCTATCTGTATAAACATGGAAATATCTACACTGCTATCTGTATAAACATGGAAATATCTACACCGCGATTTGTATAAACATGGAAATATCTTCACCGCGATCTGTATAAACATGGAAATATCTTCACCACGATCTGTATAAACATGGAAATATCTACACCGCTATCTGTAAAAACATGGTAATATCTACACCACCATCTATATAAACATGGAAATATCTACACCGCCATCTGTATAAACATGGAAATATCTACAATGCCATCTGTTGAAAGATGGAAATATCTACACCGCAATCTGTGTAAACCTGGAAGTATCTACACCGATATCTGTAAAAACATGGAAATATCTACATCGCTTTCTGTATAAACATGGAAATATCTACACCGCAATCTGTATGAACATGGAAATATCTACAATGCCATCTGTACAAACATGGAAATATCTACACAGTTATCTGTAGAAACATGGAAATATCTACACCGCTATCTAAACATGGAAATAACTACACCGCTATTTCTATAAACATGGAAATATCTACACCGCTACCTCCATCAACATGGAAATGTATACACCACCATCTCTTTAAACATGGAGATATCTGCAATGCCATCTACATAAACAAGAAAACATCTACACTGCCATCAATATAAACATGGAAATATCCTCACTGCTATCTCTATGAACATGGATATATCTACACTGCTATTTAATAAACATGGAATTATTTACGCTGCAATCTCTATAAACATGGAATTATCTACACCGCCATCTGTATAAACATGGCAATATCTACACCGCTATCTGTATAAACATGGAAATATCTACACAGCTATCTGTGTAAACTTGGAAATATCTACACCGCTATCTGTGTAAATTTGGCAATATTTACACCGCAATCTGTGCAAAGATGGAAATATCTACACCGCTATCTCTGTAAACATGGAAATACCTACACCGCTATCTCTATAAACATGGAAATATCTACACTGCCATCTGTATAAACATGGAAATATCTACAGCGCCATCTCTATAAACATGGAAATATCTACACTGCCATCTGTACACACATGGAAATATCTACACAGCCATCTGTATAAACATGGAAATATCTACACCGCTATCTCTATAAACATGGAAATATCTACACCGCTATCTGTATGAGCATGGAAATATCTACATCGCTATCTGTTTAAACAGGGAAATATCTCCACCGCAATCTGTATAAACATGGAAATATCTACACCGCTATCTGTATAAACATGGAAATATATACAATGCTATCTTTGTAAACATGGAAGTATCTACACAGCTATCTGTGTAAACTTGGAAATATCTACCCAGCTATCTGTGTAAAAATGGAAATATCTACACAACAATCTGTGCAAAGATGGAAATATCTACACCGCTATCTCTGTAAACATGGAAATATCTAAACCGCTATCTGTATAAACATGGAAATATCTGTACCGCAGTTTCTATAAACATGGAAATATCTCCACCGCTTTCTGTATAAACATGAAAATATCTACACTGCTATCTGTATAAACATGGACATATCTACACCGCAATCTGTATAAACATGGAAATATCTACCACGCTATGTGTGTAAACATGGAAATATCTACACAGCTATCTGTGTAAACTTGGAAATATCTACACAGCTATCTGCATAAACATGGAAATATCTACACAGCAATCTGTGTAAAGATGGAAATATCTACACCGCTATCTCAGTAAACATGGAAATATCTACACCGCTACCTGTATAAACATAGAAATATCTTCACCGCTGTCTGTATAAACAAGGAAATATCTACACCGCCATCTGTAGAAACATGGAAATATCTACACCGCAATCTGTATAAACATGGAAATACCTACACCGCTATCTGTATAAATATGGAAATTACTACACTGCTATCTCTATAAACATGGAAATACCTACACCACTTTCTCTATAAACATGAAAATATCTACACTGCTATCTCTATATACATGGAAATATCTACAACTCCATCTCTATAGACATGAAAATAACTACACCGCCATCTTCAGAAACATGGATGTATCTACACCGCCATCTGAATAAACATGGAAATATCTACACAGCTATTTGTATAAACATGGAAATATCTTCACTGCCATCTGTATAAACACGGAAATACCTACACCGCCATCTGTATAAAGACGGAAATATCTACACCGCAATCTGTATAAATATGGAAATAACTACACCGCTATATCTATAGACCAGGAAATGTCTACACCGCTATCTCTATAAACATGGAAATATCTACACCGCCATCTGAATAAACATGGAAATATCTACACAGCTATTTGTATAAACATGGAAATATCTACACCGCTATCTGTATAAACATGGAAATATCTACACCGCGATCTGTATAAACATGGAAATATCTACACCACGATCTGTATAAACATGGAAATATCTTCACCACGATCTGTATAAACATGGAAATATCTACAACGCTATCTGTATAAACATGGTAATATCTACACCACCATTTTTATAAACATGGAAATATCTACACCACCATCTGTATAAACATGGAAATATCTACCGCGCCATCTGTAGAAAGATGGAAATATATACACCGCAATCTGTGTAAACATGGAAATACCTACACCAATATCTGTAAAAACATGGAAATATCTACAACACTATCTGTATAAACATTGAAATATCTAAACCGCGATCTGTATAAACATGGAAATATCTACACCGCGATCTGTATAAACATGGAAATATCTACACCGCTATCTGTATAAACATGGAAATAACTACACAGCTATCTCTATAAACATGGAAATATCTACAACGCCATTAGTATAAAGATGGAAATACCTACAAAGTCATCTGTATAAACATGGAAATATCTACACAGCCATCTGTATAAACATGGAAATATCTACAGAGCCATCTGTATATACATGGAAATATCTACACCGCTATCTCCATAAACATGGAAATAACTACACCCCTATTTCTATAAACAAGGAAATATCTACACCGTGATCTGTATAAACATGGAAATATCTACACTGCTATTTGTATAAACTAGGAAATATCTACACCGGTATCTGTATAAACATGGAAATAACTACACCGCTATTTGTATAAACAAGGAAATATCTACACCGTGATCTGTATAAACATGGAAATAACTAGACCGCTATTTGTATCAACAAGGAAATACCTACTCCGCCATCTGTTTAAACATGGAAATATATACACAGACATCTATTTATACATGGAAATATCTACACCGCTATCTGTATAAACATGCTAATAACTACACCGCTATCTGCATAAATGTGGAAATATTTGCACCGCTATCCCTATAAACATGGTAATATCAACACCGCTATCTGTATAAACATGGAAATATCTACACCATGATCTGTATAAACATGGAAATATCTACACCACGATCTGTATAAACATGGAAATATCTACACCGTGATCTGTATAAACATGGAAATATCTACACCGCCATCTCTATAAACATGGAAATATCTACACCCCTATCTGTAAAAACATGGAAATATCCACACCGCTATCTCTATAAACATGGAAAAATCAACACCGCTATCTTTATGAACATGGAAATATTCACACCGCCATCTCTATAAACATGGAAATATCTACAACGCGATCAGTATAAACGTGGAAATATCTACACCGCTATCTGTATAAACATGGAAATATCTCCACTGCTATCTCTATAAACATCAAAATGTCTATACCGCCATCTGTATAAACATGGAAATATCTACACAGCCATGTGTATATACATGGAAATATCTACACCGCTAGCTATATGAACACGGAAATAACTACACCGATATCTGTATAAACATGGAAATATCTACACCGCCATCTACATATCCATGGAAATATCTGCGCCGCCATCTGTACAAACATGGAAATATCTACACCGCTATCTGTATAAACATGGAAATATCTGAACCGCTATCTGTATAAACATGGAAATATCTACACCGTTATCTGTATAAATATGGAAATACTTACACCACTATCTCTATAAACATGGAAATATCTACACCGCCATCTGTATAAACGCGGAAATATCTACACTGCTATCTCTATAAACATGGAAATATCTACAATGCCATCTGTAAAAACATGGAGATACCTATACAGTCATCTGTATAAACATGGAAATATCTACACCACCATCTGTATAATCATGGAAATATCTACAATGCCATCTGTATACACATGGAAATACCTACACGGCAATCTGTGTATAGATGGAAACATCAACACCGCCATCTGTACAAACATGGAAATATCTAAACCGCTATCTGCATAAACATGGAAATATCTACACTGCGGTCTGTATAAACATGGAAATTTCTACACCGGTATCTGTATAAACATGGAAATATATACACCACGATCTGCATAAACATGGAAATATTTACACCGCTACCAGTATAAACATGGAAATATCTACAAAGCCATCGGTATAAACATGGAAATACCAACACAGTCATGTGTAGAAACATGGAAATATCTACACCGCGATCTGTATTAACATGGAAATATCTACACCGCGATCTGTATAAACATGGAAATATCTACACCGCTATCTGTATAAACATGGAAATATCTACAGAGCTATCTCTATAAACATGGAGATACCTACACCGCAATCTGTATAAACATGGAAATACCTACAAAGTCATCTGTATACACATGGAAATATCTACACAGCCATCTGTATAAACATGGAAATATCTACACAGCCATCTGCATACACATGGAAATATCTACACCGCTATCTGTATAAACCTGGAAATAAATACACCGCTATTTGTATAAACAAGGAAATAGCTACACCACCATCTGTTTAAACATGGAAATATCTACACAGACATCTGTTTATACATGGAAATAACTACACCGCTATCTGTATAAATTTAGAAATATTTGCACCGCTATCCCTATAAACATGGTAATATCAACACCACGATCTGTATAAACATGGAAATATCTACACCATGATCTGTATAAACATGGAAATATCTACACGGCGATCTGCATAAACATGGAAATAACTACACCGCTATCTGCATAAATATGGAAATATCTACACCGCCATCTGTGTAAACATGGAAATATCTACACCGCTGTCTGTATAAACATGGAAATATCTACACCGCCATCTGCATATCCATGGAAATATCTACGTCGCCATCTGTATAAACATGGAAATATCTAAACGGCCATCTGTGTATAGATGGAAATATCAACACCGCCATATGTACAAACATGGAAATATCTACACCGCTATCTCTATAAACATGAAAATATCTACACAGCCTTCTCTATAAACATGAAAATATCTGCACTGCCATCTGTTAAAACATGGAAATACCTATACAATCATCTGTATAAACATTGAAATATCTACAATACCGTCTGTATACACATGGAAATATCTACACAGCCATCTGTATAAACATGTAAATATCTACACTGCTATCTCTATAAACATGGAAATATCTACACCGCAATCTCTATAAACATGAAAATATCTACACTGCCATCTCCATAAACATGGAACTATCTACTCCGCCATCTGTATAAACATGGAAACATCTATACCGCCATCTGTGTGAATAAGGAAATATCTACAATGCCATCTGTACAATGATATAAATATCTGAACCGCGAGCTGTATAAACATGGAAATATCTACATCACTATCTGTATAAACGTGGAAATACCAACACCGCTATCGGTATAAATATGGAAATATCTACAACGCCATCTATATAAACATGGAAATATCTACACTGCTATGTCTATAAACATGGAAATACCAACACCACTATCTCTATATACATGGAAACATCCACACCGCCATCTGCATATCCATGGAAAGATCTACAATGCCATCTGTATAAAGATGGAAATATCTACACGGCAATCTGTATAAACATAGAAATATCTACACTGCAGTCTGTATAAACATGGAAATATCTACACCGGTATCTGTATAAACATGGAAATATCTACACCACGATCTGTATAAACATGGAAATATTTACACCGCTATCTGTATAAACCTGGAAATATCTACACTGCTATCTCTATAAATATGGAAATATCTACACCGCCATCTGTATAAACATGGAAATAACTACACACTCATGTGTAGGAACATGGAAATATCTACACCACCGTTTGTATAAAGATGGAAATATCTACAACTTTATCTATATAAACATGGAAATATCTACACAGTGATCTGTATAAACATGGAAATATGTACAGCACTCTCTGAATAAAGACGGAAATATCTACAACGCTATCTCTATAAACATGGAAATATCTACACCGCTATCTCTATAAACATGGAAATATCTACACCGTCATCTGTATTAACATGGAAATATCTACACAGTCATCTGTATAAACCTGGAAATATCTACACTGTCATCTATATAAACATGGAAATATCTACAGAGTACTCTGTATAAACATTGAAATATCTGCACAGCCATCTGTATAAACATGGAAATATCTACACCGCTATCTGTATAAACATGGAAATATCTACAGCGCTATGTGTATTAACCTGGAAATATCTCCATTGCCATCCGTATAAACATGGAAATATCTACACCGCTATCTGTATAAATATGGAAATATCTACACCGCTATCTGTATAAACATGGAAATATCTACATCGCTATCTGTATAAACAGGGAAATAACTCCACCGCAATCTGTATAAACATGGAAATATCTACACCGCTATCTGTATAAACATGGAAATATATAAAATGCTATCTGTGTAAACATGGAAATATCTACACAGCTATCTGTGTAAACTTGGAAATATCTCCACAGCTATCTGCGTAAACATGGAAATATCTACACAGAAATCTGTGCAAAGATGGAAATATCTACACCGCTATCTCTGTAAACATGGAAATATCTACACCGCTACCTGTATAAACATGGAAATATCTACACCGCTGTCTGTATAAACAAGAAAATATCTACACCGCCATCTGTAGAAACATGGAAATATCTACACCGCAATCTGTATAAACATGAAAATACCTACACCGCTATCTGTATAAATATGGAAATATCTACACCGCTCTCTCTATAAACATGGAAGTACCTACACAGCTTTCTCTATAAACATGAAAATATCTACACTGCTATCTCTATATACATGGAAATATCTACACCTCCATCTCTATAACCATGAAAATATCTACACCGCCATTTTCAGAAAAATGGATGTATCTACACCGCTATCTGTATAAACATGGAAATATCTACACCGCCATCTGCATATCCATGGAAATATCTACACCACTAACTGTATAATCATGGAAATATCTACACCGCTATCTGTATAAATGTGGAAATATCTACACCGCTATCTGAGTAAACGTGGAAATATCTACACCGCTATCTGTATAAACATGGAAATATTTTCAACGCTATCTGCGCAAACGTGGAAGTATCTACACAGCTATCTGTGTAAACTTGGAAATAGCTACACCGCTATCTGTGTAAAGATGCAAATACCTACACCGCAATCTGTGCAAAGATGGAAATATCTACACCGCTATCTCGATAAACATGAAAATATCTACACCGCTATCTGTATAAACCTGGAAATATCTACAGCGCTGTATCTATAAACATGGAAATATCTACACCGCTATCTCTATTATCATGGAAATATCTACATCGACATCTGTATGAACATGCAAATATCTACACAGTCATCTGTATAAACATGTAAATATCTACACCACCATCTCAATAAACATGGAAAATCTAGACAGCCATATCTATACACATGGAAATATCTACACAGCCATCTGTATAAACATGGAAATATCTTCACCTCTTTCTCTGTAAACATGGATATACCTACACCGCTATCTGTAGAAACATGCAAATATCTACACTGCCATCTGCATACACAAGGAAATATCTACAAAGCCATCACTATAAACATGGAAATATCTACACCGCTATCTCTATAAACATGGAAATACGTACACCGCTATCTGTATGAAAATGGAAATATCTACATCGCTATCTCTGTAAACAAGGAAATATCTACACCGCCATCTCTATAAACATGAAAATATCTACACTGCCATCTCTATAATCATGGAAGTACCTACACAGCCATCTTTATAAACATGGAAATATCTACAGTGCCATCTGTATAAACATGGAAATATCTACACTGCCATCTGTATTAAGATGGAAATATCTACATCACCATCTGTATAAATATGGAAATACCTACACCGCTATCTCTATAAACATGGAAATAGCTAGACAGTCATCTGTATAAACATGGAAATATCTACACCGCCATGTGTATAAACATGGAGACATCTACATAGCCATCTGTATAAACATGGAAATATCTACACCCCTATCTGTGTAAAGATGGAAATATCTACACCGCAATCTGTGCAAAGATGGAAATATCTACTCCGCTATCTCTGTAAACATGGAAATACCTATACTGCTATCTGTATAAACATGGAAATATCAACACCGCTATCTGTATAAATATGGAAATATCTACACTGCTATCTCTATAAACATGGAAATATCTACACCGCTATCTGTATAAACATGGAAATATATACACCGCTATCTCTATAAACATGGAAACATCTACAGTGCCATCTGTATAAACATGCAAATATCTACACAGTCATCTGTATAAACATGGAAATATCTACACTACCATCTCTATAAACATGGAAATATGTATAGCACTCACTGTATAAAGATGCAAATACCTACACCGCTATCTGTATAAACATGGAAATATCTACATCGCTCTCTGTATAAATATGGAAATATTTACACCGCTATCTCTATAAACATGGAAATATCTACACCGCTATTTCTATAAACAGGGAAATATCTACACCAACATCTGTATAAACATGGAAATATCTACACAGTCATCTTCATAAACATGGAAATATCTACACTGCCATCTGTATAAACATGGAAATAGCTACTCAGCCCTCTTTATAAACGTGGAAACATCTGCACAGCAATCTGTATAAACATGAAAATGTCTACACTGCTATCTGTATAAACAGGGAAATATCTACACCGATATCACTATAAACATGGAAATATCTACAACGCTATGTGTATAAACATGAAAATATTTCCACTGCTATCTCTATCAACAGAGAAATAACTACACCGCTATCTATATAAACATGGAAATAGCTACACTGCCATCTGTATTAACATGGAAATATCCACACCACCATCTGTATAAAAGTGGAAGTATCTACATGGCGAGCTCTATAAACATGGAAATATTTACACCGCTATCTGTATAAACATGGAAATACCAACACCGCTATCTATATAAACGTGGAAATAGCTACACCGCTATCTGTATAAACATGTAAACATCTCCACCGCGATCTGTATGAAAATGGAAATATCTGCACCTCCATCACTATAAACATGAAAATATCTACTCTGCCATCTCCATAAACATGGGACTATCTACAAAGCCATCTGTATAAACATGGAAATATCTACACTGCCATCTGCATAAAGATGTAAATATCTACAACGCAAGCTGTATAAACATGGAAAGATTTATACTGCTATCAGTATAAACATGGAAATACCAAAACCGCTATCTGTATATACTTGGAAATATCTACACCGCTATCTGTATAAACATGGAAATATCTACAAAGCTATCTCTATAAACATGGAAATATATACACAGCCATCTCTACAAACATGGAAATGACTACAACGCCATCTAAATAACGAAATATCTACAATGCCATCTATATAAACATGGAAATATCTACACCGCCATCTGTATAAACATGGAAATATCTACACTGCCATCTGTAGAAAGATGGAGTGATGTACACCACGATCTGTATGAACATGGAAAGATCTACACCGCTATCTCTATAAACATGGAAATATCTACACCGTCATCTGTATAAACATGGAAATATCTACACAACTATTTGTATAAACATGGAAATATCCACACTGCCATCTGTATAAATATGGAAATATTTACACTGCTATCTCCATTAACATGGAAATATCTACACCGCCATCTGTATAAACATGGAAACATCTACACAGCTATCTCTATAGACGTGGAAATATATACACCGCCATCTCAACAAACATGGAAATATCTACAGCGCCATCTACATAAACAAGGAAATATCTACAATGCCATCTACATAAACATGGAAATATCTACACCGCTATTTTTATAAACATGGAACTATCGACAGTGCCATCTGTAAAAAATGGAAATATCTACACAGTCCTCTGTATAAACATGGAAATATCTACACCACCATCTGTATAAACTTGGAAATATCTACACCGCCATCTGTATAAACATGGAAATTGCTACACAGTCATCTGTATAAACATGGAAATATCTACAACACCTTCTCTATAAACATGGAACTATCTACACCGCCATCTCTATAAACATGAAAATATCTACACCTCCATCTCCATAAACATGGAACTATCTACACAGCCATTTGTGTAAACATGGAAATATGTACACCTCTATCTGTATAAACATGGAAATATCTACACTACCATCTTTATAAACATGGAAATATCTTTATCGTGACCTGTATAAACATGGAAATATCTACACCGCTATCTCTATAAACGTGGAAATATCTACAGCGCTATCTCCATAAATATTGAAATATCTACACCGCTATCTGTATAAACATGGAAATACGTACACCGCCATCTCTGTAAACATGGAAATATTTACACCGCCATCTACATAAACTAGGAAATATCTACACCGCCATCTATATAATCATGAACATATCTAAACCGCCGTCTGTATAAACATGGAAATATCTACACTGCCGTCTGTAGAAAGATGAAAATACCTACACCACGATCTTTATAAACATGGAAATATCTACACCGCTATCTGTATAAACATGGAAATATGTACAATGCTATCTGTATAAACATGGAAATATCTACACCATGATCTGTGTAAACATTGAAATATGTACACTGCTATCTGCATAAACATGGAAATATCTACACCGCTATCTCTATAAATATGGAAATATCTATACCACTATCTCTATAAACATGGAAATATCTGCATCGCTATCTGTATAAACATGGAAACATCTCCACCGCTGTCTGTATAAACATGGAAATATCTGCAGCGCTATGTGTATAAACATGGAAATATCTACACCGCTATCTGTATAAACATGGAAATACCAACACCACTATCTGCATAAAGATGGAAATATATACACCACCATCTCTATAAACATGGAGATATCTTCCCCGCCATTTACATAAACAAGGAACTATCTACACCGCTATCTATATAATCATGGAAATCTCTACAACGCCATCTGTATAAACATGCAAATATCTACACTGCCATTTGAAGAGAGAAATATCTACACCGCTATCTGTATAAATATGAAATATCTAAACCGCTATCTCTATAAAAATGTAAATATGCACACTACTATTTGTATAAACATGGAAATATCCTCACCGCTATCTGTGTGAACATGGATATATCTACACCGCTATCTCTATAAACATGGAAATATCTACACCGCCATCAGTGTAAACATGGAAATACCTACACCTCCATCTGCATAAACATGGAAATATCTACACTGCGATGTATACACATGGAAATATCTACACAGCCATCTGTATAAACATGGAAATATCTACACCGCTACCTCTATAAACATGGAAATACCTACAATGCAATCTGTATAAACATGGAAATATCTACATCGCTCTCTGTGTATACATGAAAATATCTACTCCGCCATCTCCATAGACATGGAACTATCTACACCGCCATCTATTTAAACATGGAAATATCTACAATGCCATCTGTATACACATGGAAATACCTACAGAGCAATCTGTGTATAGATGGAAACATCCACAGCGCCATCTGTACAAACATAAACATATCTATACTAAACATATCTGTACAAAAATATCTATACTGTCATCTGTATAAACATGGAAATATCTAAACTGCCATCTGTGGAAAGATGGAAATATCTACACCACGATCTGTATAAATATGAAAATATCTACACCGCTATCTCTGTAAACATGGAAATATCTATGCCACTATCTGTATAAACATTGAAATATCTACATCGCTATCTGTATAAACATGGATATATCTACACCGTTATCTGTATAAACTTGGAAATATCTACACCGCTATCAGTATCAATATGGAAATATCTACACCGCCATTTGTGTAAACATACAAATATCTACAGAGTCATCTGTATACACATGGAAATATCTACAAAGCCATCTGTATAAACACGGATGTATCTACACAACTATCTCTATAAACAACGAAATACCTACAGCGCTATCTCTATAAACATGGAAATATCAACACCACAATCTCTAAAAACATGGAAATATCTACATCGCCATCTATATAAACATGAAAATATCTACACCGCCATCTCCATAAACATGGAACTAACTACAGCGCCATCTGTATAAACATGGAAATACCTACACCGCTATCTGTATAAAGATGGAAATATCTGCACCGCTATCTCTGTAAGCATGGAAATATCTACTCAGCCATCTGTATAAACATGGAAATATTTACACTGCTATCTCTATAAACATGGAAATATCTACAACGCTATCTGTATAAACATGGAAATATCTACATCGCTATCTCTATGAACAGGGAAATATCTCCACCTCTATCTGTATAAACATGGAAATATCTACACCGCTATCTCTATAAGCATGGAAATATCTACACAACCATATGTATAAACATGGAAATATCTACACTGCTATCTCTATAAACATGGAAATATCTACACCGCTATCTGTATAAACATGGAAATATCTACATCGCTATCTCTATAAACAGGGAAATATCTCCACCGCTATCTGTATAAACATGGAAATATCTACACCGCTATCTGTATAAACATGGAAATATCTACACCGCTATCTGTATAAACATGGAAATATCTACAATGCTATCTGTGTAAACATGGAAATATCGACACAGCTATCTGTGTAAAATTGGAAATATCTACAAAGGAATCCGTGTAAAAATGGAAATATCTTCACTGCCATCTGTATAAACATGGAAATATCTACACCGCCATCTGTATAAAGATGGAAATATCTGCACTGCGAGTTGTATAATTGTGGAAATATCTACACCGCTATCTCTATAAACATGGAAATACCTACACCGATTTCTCTATAATCATGGAAATATCTACACCGCTAGCTGTATGAACATGGAAATATCTACACCGCTATCTGTGTAAACATGGAAATATCTACACCACCATCTATATAAACATGGAAATATCTACACCGCCATCTGTATAAACATGGAAATATCAACAATGCCATCTGTAGAAAGATGGAAATATCTACACTGCAATCTGTGTAAACAAGGAAATATCTACAACAATATCTGCAAAAACATGGAAATATCTACACCGCTATCTGTATAAACATGGAAATAACTACACCGCGATCTGCATAAACATGGAAATATCTACACCGCGATCTGTATAAACATGGAAATATCTACACCGCTATCTGTATAAACATGGAAATATCTACACAGCTATCTGTATAAACATGGAATTATCTACACAGCCATCTGTATAAACATGGAAATATCTACACAGCCATCTGTATATGCATGGAAATATCTACACCGCTATCAGTATAAACATGGAAATAACTACACCGCTATTTGTATAAACAAGGAAATATCTACACAGCCATCTGTATAAACATGAAAATATCTACACCGCTATCTGTATAAACATGGAAATAACTACACCGCTATTGTTATAAACAATGAAATATCTACACCGTGATCTGTATAAACATGGAAATAATTACACCGCTATTTGTATAAACAAGGAAATATCTACACGGCTATCTGTATAAACATTGAAATAACTACACCGCTATTTGTATAAACAAGGAAATATCTACACCATGATCTGTGTAAACATGTAAATAACTACACCGCTATTTGTATAAACAAGGAAATACCTACACTGAAGTCTGTATAAACATGGAAATGTCTGCACCGGTATCTGTATAAACATGGAAATATCTACACCACGATCTGTATAAACATGGAAATATTTACACCGCTATCTGTATGAACCTGGAAATATCTACACTGCTATCTCCATAAATATGAAAATATATACACCGCCATCTGTATAAACATGGAAATAACTACACAGTCATGTGTAGGAACATGGAAATATCTACACCACCTTTTGTATAAAGATGGAAATATCTACTATGTTATCTGTATAAACATGGAAATAACTACACAGTGATTTGTATAAACATGGAAATATGTACAGCACTCTCTGAATAAAGATGGAAATATCTACACCGCTATCTGTAAAAACATGGAAATATCTACACCACTATCTCTATAAATATGGAAATATTTACACCGCTATCTCAATAAACATGGAAATATCTACACCGCTATCTGTATAAACATGGAAATATCTACACCGCCATCTGTAGCAACATGGAAATATGTACACAGTCATCTGTATAAACCTGGAAATATCTACACTGTCATCTATATAAACCAGGAAATATCTACAGAGAACTCTGTATAAACATGGAAATATCGGCACAGCCATCTGTATAAACATGGAAATATCTACACCGCTATCTGTATAAACATGGAAATATATACACCGCTATGTGTATTAACGTGGAAATATCTCCATTGTTATCTGTATAAACATGGACATATCTCCACCGCAATCTGTATAAACATGAAAATATCTACACCGCGATCTCTAAAAACTTGGAAATATCTACACTGCCATCTGTACAAACATGAAAATATCTACAGAGTCATCTGTAGAAATATGGAAATATCTACACTGCTATTTCTATAAACAGGTAAATAACTACACCGCTATCTCTATGAACATGGAAATATCTACACCGCTATCTCCATCAACATGGAAATATATAAACCGCCATCTCTTTAAACATGGAGATATCTACAACGCCATCTACATAAACAAGAAAATATCTACATTGCCATCTATATAAACATGGAAATATCTACACCGCCATCTCTATAAACATGGAAATATGTACACTGCCATTTGTAGAAAGATGGAAATATCTACACCGCGATCTGTATAAACGTGGAAATATCTACACCGCCATCTGTATAAACATGGAAATATCTACACCGCAATCTGTATAAACATGGAAATATCTACACCGCTATCTGTATAAATATGAAGTATCAAAACCGCTATCTCTATAACAATGGAAATATCTACACTGCTATCTGTATAAACATGGAAATATCCTCACTGCTATCTCTATCAACATGGATATATCTACTCCGCTATCTCTATGAACATGGAAATAATTACACCGCCATCTCTATAAACATGGAAATATCTACACCTCCATCTGTATAAACATGAAAATATCTACACCGTGGTCTGTATAAACATGGAAATATCTACACCGCTATCTGTATAAACATGGAAATATATACACCGCTATCTCTACAAACATGGAAATATCTACACCATGATCTGTATAAACATGGAAATATTTACACCGATATCTGTATAAACATGGAAATATCTACACCGTTATCTGTATAAATATGGAAATATCTACACCGCTATCGCTATAAACATGGAAATTTCTACAACGCCATCTGTATAAACATGGAAATACCTATACAGTCATCTGTATAAACATGGAAATATCTACACAACCATCTGTATAAACATGGAAATATCTACAATGCCATCTGTATACACATGGAAATACCTACACGACAATCTGTGTATAGATGGAAACATCATCACCGCCATCTGTACAAACATGGAAATATCTACATTGCTATCTCTATAACATAGAAATATCTACACTGCGGTCTGTATAAACATGGAAATATCTACACCGGTATCTGTCTAAACATGGAAATATCTACACCACGATCTGTATAAACATAGAAATATATACACCGCTATCTGTAAAAACATGGAAATATCTGCACCGCTATCTCTATAAACATGGAAATATCTACAAAGCCATCTGTATATACATGGAAATAGCTACACAGTCATATGTAGGAGCTTGGAAATATCTACACTGCCATCTGTATATACATGGAAATATCTACACCGCTATCTGTATACACATGGAAATAACTACACAGCCATCTGTATAAACTTGGAAATATGTACACAGCCATCTATATATACATGGAAATATCTACACTGCTATCTGTATAAACATGGAAATAACTACACCGCTATTTGTATAAACAAGGAAATAACTACACCGTGATCTGTATAAATATGGAAATATCTACACCGCTATTTGTATAAACAAGGAAATATCTACACCGCTATCTGTATAAACATGCAAATAACTACACCGATATTTGTATGAACAAGGAAATATCTACACCGTGATCTGTATAAACATGGAAATAACTGCTCCGACATCTGTATAAACATGGAAACATCTACATCGCCATCTGTTTAAACCTGGAAATATATACACAGACATCTGTTTACATGGAAATATCTACACCACTATCTGTATAAACATGCTAATAACTACTCCGCTATCTGTATAAATGTGGAAATATTTGCACCGCTATTCCTATAAACATGGTAATATCATCAAAGCTATCTGTATAAACATGGAAATATCTACACCATCATCTGCATAAACATGGAAATATCTACACCGCGATCTGTATAAACATGGAAATATCTACACCGTGATCTGTATAAACATGGAAATATCTACACCGCCATCTCTATAAACACGGAAATATCTACACCCCTATCTGTATAAACATGGAGATATCCTCACCGCTATCTCTATAAACATGGAAAAATTAACACCGCTATCTCTATGAACATGGAAATATCTGCACCGCCATCGCTATAAACATAGAAATATCTACACCACGATCAGTATAAACGTGGAAATATCTACACCGCTATCTGCATAAACATGGAAACATCTTCACTGCTATCTCTATAAACATCGAAATATCTACACCGCCATCTGTATAAACATGGAAATACTTACAAAGTTATCGGTATAAACATGGAAGTATCTACACCGCCATCTGTATAAACATGGAAATATATACACAGTCATGTGTATATACATGTTAATATCTACACGGTCATCTGTGTAGAGATGGAAATAACACCGCCATCTGTATAAACATGGAAATATCTACACTGTGGTCTGTATAAACATGGAAATAGATAAAGCGCTATCTGTATAAACATGGAAATATCTACACCGCTATCTCTATAAACATGGAAATATCTTCACAGTGATCTGTATAAACATGGAAATATTTACACTGGTATCTCTATAAACATGGAAATATCTACACCGTTATCTGTATAAATATGGAAATATCTACACGGCTATCTCTATAAACATGGAAATATCTACACCGCTATCTGTATAAATATGAATTATCAAAACCGCTATCTCTATAACAATGGAAATATCTACACTGCTATCTGTATAAACATGGAAATACCCTCACTGCTATCTCTATGAACATGGATATATCTACTCCGCTATCTCTATGAACATGGAAATATTTACACCGCCATCTCTATAAACATGGAAATATCTACACCGCCATCTGTATAAACATGGAAATATCTACACCGCTATCTGCATAAACATGCAAATACCTACACCGCTATAAGTATAACATGGAAATATGTTCACCGCTATCTGTATAAACACGGTAATATCTACACCGCAATCTGTATAAACATGGAAATATCTACAATGCTATCTCTGTAAACATGGAAATATCTACACAGCTATCTGTGTAAACTTGGAAATATCTACTCCGCTATCTGTGTAAATTTGGCAATACTTACACCGCAATCTGTGTAAAGATGGAAATACCTACACCGCTATCTCTGTAAACATGGAAAAATCTACACCTCTATCTGTATAAACATGGAAATATCTACACTGCCATCTGTATAAATATGGAAATATCTACAGCGCCATCTGTATATACATGGAAAAATCTACACTGCATTCTGTACACACATGGAAATATCTACAGAGCCATCTGTATAAACATGGAAATATCTACACCGCTATCTCTATAAACATGGAAATATGTACACCGCTATCTGTATAAACATGGAAATATCTACACCGCTATCTGTATAAACATGGAAATATATTCAATGCTATCTGTGTAAACATGGAAATATCTACACAGCTATCTGTGTAAACTTGGAAATATCTACCAAGCTATCTGTGTAAAAATGGAAATATCTACACAGCAATCTGTGCAAAGATGGAAATATCTACACCGCTATCTCTGTAAACATGGAAATATCTACACCGCTATCTGTATAAACATGGAAATATCTATACCGCAGTCTCTATAAACATGGAAATATCTCCACCTCTATCTGTATAAACATGAAAATATCTACACCGCTATCTGTATAATCATGGACATATCTACACCGCAATCAGTATAAACATGGAAATATCTCCCACGCTATGTGTGTAAATTTGGAAATATCTACAAAGCTATCTGCGTAAACATGGAAATATCTACACGGCAATCTGTGCAAAGATGGAAATATCTACACCGCTATCTCTGTAAACATGGAAATTTCTTCACCGCTACCTGTATAAACATGGAAATATCTACACCGCTGTATGTATAAACATGGAAATATCCACATCGCTATCTGTATAAACAGGGAAATATCTCCACTTCTATCTGTATAAACATGGAAATATCTACACCGCAATCGGTATAAACATGGAAATACCTACACCGCTATCTGTATAAATATGGAAATATCTTCACCGCCATCTTCAGAAACATGGATATATCTACACCGCCATCTGTATAAACATAGAAATATCTACACGACTATCTGTATAAATATGGAAATACCTTCACTGCCATCTGTATAAACATGGAAATATCTACACCGCCATCTGTATAAAGATGGAAATATCTACACCGCAATCGGTATAAATATGAAAATAACTACACCGCTATCTCTATAGACATGGAAACATCTACACCGCTATCTGTATAAACATGGAAATATCTACACTGCCATCTGTATAAAGATGGAAATATCTACACCGCGGGCTGTATAAACATGGAAATATCTACACCGCTATTTGTATAAACAAGGAAATATCTACACCGGCATCTGTTTAAACATGGAAATATATACACAGACATCTGTTTATACATGGAAATATCTACATCGCTATCTGTATAAACATGCTAAGTACTACACCGCTATCTGTATAAATGTGGAAATATTTGAACCGCTATCCCTATAAACATGGTAATATCAACACCGCGATCTGTATAAACATGGAAATATCTACACCATTATCTGTATAAACATGGAAATATCTACACCGCGATCTGTATAAACATGGAAATATCTACACCGTGATCTGTATAAACCTGGAAATATCTACACCGCAATCTCTATAATCATGGAAATATCCACACCCTTATCTGTATAAAAATGGAAATATCCACACAGGTATCTCTTTAAACATGGAAAAATCAACACCGCTATCTCTATGAACAAGGAAATAGCTACACCGCCATCTGTATAAACATGGAAATATCTACACCGCGATCAGTATAAACATGGACATATCTATATCGCTATCTGTATAAACATGAAAATATCTCCAATGCTATCTCTATAAACATCGAAATATCTACACCGCCATCTGTATAAACATGGAAATACTTACAAAATTATCTGTATAAACATGGAAATATCTACACCGCCGTCTGTATAAACATGGAAATATCTATACCGCCATGTGTATATACATGGAAATACCTACACCGCTATATATATAAACATGGAAATAACTACACCGCTATCTGTATAAACATGGAAATATCTACACGGTCATCTGTGTATAGATGGAAATATCAACACCGCCATCTGTACAAACATGGAAATATCTGCACCGCTATCTGTATAATCATGGAAATATCTACACCGTGGTCTGTACAAACATGGAAATATCTACACCGCTACCTGTTTAAACATGGAAATATCTACACCGCTATCTCTATAAACATGGAAATATCTACAACGCTATCTGTATTAACATGGAAATATCTACACAGCTATCTCCATAAACATAGAAATATCTACACCGCCATCTGTATAAACATGGAAATACCTTAAAAGTCATCTGCATAACCATGGAAATATCTACACAGCCATCTGTATAAACATGGAAATATCTACCCAGCCATCTGTATATACATGGAAATATCTACACCGCTATCTGTATAAACATGGAAATATATACACCGCTATGTGTATAAACAAGGAAATATCTTCACCGCCCTGTGTTTAAACATGGAAATATATACACAGACATCTGTTTATAAATGGAAGTATCTACACCGCTATCTGTATAAACATGCTAATAACTACACCGCTATCTGTATAAATGTGGAAGTATTTGTACCGCTATCCCTATAAACATGGTAATATCACCACCGCGATCTGTATAAACATGGAAATATCTACGCCATGATCTGTATAAACATGGAAATATCTACACCGCTATCTGTGTAAACATGGAAATATCTACACCATGGTCTGAAAACATGGAAATATCTACACCGCCATCTGTATAAACATGGAAATACTTACAAAGTTATCTGTATAAACATGGAAATACCTACACCGCCATCTGTATAAACATGGAAATATCTACACAGCCATGTGTATATACATGATAATATCTACACCGCTAACTATATACACATGGAAAGAACTACACCGCTAACTGTATAAACATGGAAATATCTCCAATGCTATCTCTATAAACATCGAAATATCTACACCGCCATCTGTATAAACATGGAAATACTTACAAAGTTATCTGTATAAACATGGAAATATCTACACCGCCATCTATATAAACATGGAAATATCTACAATGCCATCTGTAGAAAGATGGAAATACCTACACCGCAATCTGTGTAAACATGGAAATAACTACACCAATATCTGTAAAAACATGGAAATATCTACACCGCTATCTGTATAAACATGGAAATATCTACACCGCGATCTGTATAAACATGGAAATATCTACACAGGTATCTCTATAAACATGGAAATATGTACACCGCCATCTGTATAAACATGGAAATACCTACAAAGTCATCTGTATAAACATGGAAATATCTACACAGCCATCTGTATAAACATGGAAATATCTACACAGCCATCTGTATATACATGGAAATATCTACACCTCTATCTGTATAAACATGGAAATAACTACACTGCTATTTGTGTAAACAAGGAAATGTCTTCACCGTGATCTGTATAAACATGGAAATATCTACACCGTGATCTGTATAAACATGGAAATATCTACACCGCCATCTCTATAAACATGGAAATATCTACACCCCTATCTAAATAAACATGGAAATATGCACACCGCTATCTCTATTAACATGGAAAAATCAACACCTCTATCTCTATGAACATGGAAATATCTACACCGCCATCTCTATAAACATGGAAATATCTACACTGCGATCAGTTTAACATGGAAATATCTACACCGCTATCTGTATAAACATGGAAATATCTCCACTGCTATCTCTATAAACATCGAAATATCTACACCGCCATCGGTATAAACATGGAAAAACTTACAAGGTTATCTGTATAAACATGGAAATATCTACACCGCCATCTGTATAAACATTGAAATATCTACACAGCCAAGTGTACATACATGGAAATAACTACACCGCTATCTATATAAACATGGAAATAACTACACCGCTATCTGTATAAACATGGAAATATCTACACCGCCATCTACATATCTATGGAAATATCTGCGCCGCCATCGGTATAAACATGGAAATATCCACACGGACATCTATGTATAGATGGAAATATCAACACTGTCATCTGTACAAACATGGAAATATCTGCACCGCTATCTGTATAAACATGGAAATATCTACACCGTGGTCCGTATAAACATGGAAATATCTAAACCGCTATCTGTATAAACATGGAAATATCTACACCGCTATCTCTAAAAACATGGAAATAACTACACCGTGATCTGTATAAACATGGAAATATTTACAACGCTATCTGTATAAACATGGAAATATCTACACCATTATCTGTATAAATATGGAAATATCTACACCACTATCTCTATAAAAATGGAAATATCTACACTGCTATCTGTATAAACATGGAAATATCCTCACTGCTATCTCTATGAACATGGATATAGCTACACCGCTATCTCAATGAACATGGAAATATCTACACCACCATCTCTATAAACATGGAAATATCTACACCGCCATCTGTATAAATATGGAAATATCTACACCGCTTTCTGTATAAACATGGAAATATCTACACCGCTATCTGTATAAACATGGAAATATCTGCACTGCGATCTGCATAAACATGGAAATATCTACACCGCGATCTATATAAACATGGAAATATCTTCAACACGATTTGTATAAACATGGAAATATCTACACCGCCATCTGTATAAACATGGAAATACCTACAATGCCATCTGTAAAAAGATGGAAATATCTACACTGCAATCTGTGTAAACATGGGAATATCTACACCAACATCTGTAAAAACATGGAAATATCTACACCGCGATCTGTATAAACATGGAAATATCTACACCGCGATCTGTATAAACATGGAAATATCTACACCGCTATCTGTATAAACATGGAAATATCTACACAGCTATCTCTATAAACATGGAAATATGTACACCGCCATCTGTATAAACATGGAATTACCTACAAAATAGTCTGTTTAAACATGGAAATATCTACACAGCCATCTGTATAAACATGGAAATATCTACACAGCCATCTGTATATACATGGAAATATCTACACCGCGATCTGTATAAACATGGAAATATCTACACCGTGATCTGTATAAACATGGAAATATCTACACCGCCATCTCTATAAACATGGAAATATCTACACCCCTATCTGAATAAACATGGAAATATCCACACCGCTATCTCTATAAACATGGAAAAATCAACACCGCTATCTCTATCAACATGGAAATACCTACACCGCCATCTCTATAAACATGGAAATATCTACACCGGGATCTGTTTAAACATGGAAATATCTACACCAATATCTGTAAAAACATGGAAATATCTACAACGCTATCTGTATAAACATTGAAATATCTATACCGCGATCTGTATAAACATGGAAATATCTACACCGCGATCTGTATAAACATGGAAATATCTACACCGCTATCTGTATAAACATGGAAATATCTACACAGCTATCTCTATAAACATGGAAATATGTACACCGCCATCTGTATAAACATGGAAATACCTACAAAGTCATCTGTATAAACATGGAAATATCTACACAGCCATGTGTATAAACATGGAAATATCTACACAGCCATCTGTATATACATGGAAATATCTACATCTCTATCTGTATAAACATGGAAACAACTGCACTGCTATTTGTATAAACAAGGAAATGTCTTCACCGTGATCTGTATAAACATGGAAATATCTACACCGTGATCTGTATAAACATGGAAATATCTACACCGCCATCTCTATAAACATGGAAATATCTACACCCCTATCTGAATAAACATGGAAATATCCACACCGCTATCTCTATAAACATGGAAAAATCAACACCTCTATCTCTATGAACATGGAAATATCTACACCGCCATCTCTATAAACATGGAAATATCTACACCGCGATCAGTTTAACATGGAAATATCTACACCGCTATCTGTATAAACATGGAAATATCTCCACTGCTATCTCTACAAACATCGAAATATCTACACCGCCATCGGTATAAACATGGAAAAACTTACAAGGTTATCTGTATAAACATGGAAATATCTACACCGCCATCTGTATAAACATTGAAATATCTACACAGCCATGTGTACATACATGGAAATAACTACACCGCTATCTATATAAACATGGAAACAACTACACCGCTATCTGTATAAACATGGAAATATCTACACCGCCATCTACATATCTATGGAAATATCTGCGCCGCCATCGGTATAAACATGGAAATATCCACACGGACATCTATGTATAGATGGAAATATCAACACTGTCATCTGGACAAACATGGAAATATCTGCACCGCTATCTGTATAAACATGGAAATATCTACACCGTGGTCCGTATAAACATGGAAATATCTAAACCGCTATCTGAATAAACATGGAAATATCTACACCGCTATCTCTAAAAACATGGAAATAACTACACCGTGATCTGTATAAACATGGAAATATTTACAACGCTATCTGTATAAACATGGAAATATCTACACCGTTATCTGTATAAATATGGAAATATCTACACCGCTATCTCTATAAACATGAAAATATCTACACTGCTATCTGTATAAACATGGAAATATCCTCACTGCTATCTCTATGAACATGGATATAGCTACACCGCTATCTCAATGAACATGGAAATATCTACACCACCATCTCTATAAACATGGAAATATCTACACCGCCATCTGTATAAATATGGAAATATCTACACCGCTATCTGTATAAACATGGAAATATCTACACCGCTATCTGTATAAACATCGAAATATCTGCACCGCGATATGTATAAACATGGAAATATCTACACCGCGATCTGTATAAACATGGAAATATCTTCAACACGATTTGTATAAACATGGAAATATCTACACCGCCATCTGTATAAACATAGAAATACCTTCAATGCCATCTGTAAAAAGATGGAAATATCTACACCGCAATCTGTGTAAACATGGGAATATCTACACCAACATCTGTAAAAACATGGAAATATCTACACCGCGATCTGTATAAACATGGAAATATCTACACCGCGATCAGTATAAACATGGAAATATCTACACCGCTATCTCTATAAACATGGAAATATCTACACAGCCATCTGTATAAACATGGAAATATCTACACAGCCATCTGTATATACATGGAAATATCTACAACGCGATCTGTATAAACATGGAAATATCTACACCGTATATGTATAAACATGGAAATATCTACACCGCCATCTCTATAAACATGGAAATATCTACACCCCTATCTGAATAAACATGGAAATATCCACACCGCTATCTCTATAAACATGGAAAAATCAACACCGCTATCTCTATGAACATGGAAATACCTACACCGCCATCTCTATAAACATGGAAATATCTACACCGGGATCTGTTTAAACATGGAAATATCTACACCAATATCTGTAAAAACATGGAAATATCTACAACGCTATCTGTATAAACATTGAAATATCTACACCGCGATCTGTATAAACATGAAAATTTCTACACCGCGATCTGTATAAACATGGAAATATCTACACCGCTATCTGTATAAACATGGAAATATCTACACAGCTATCTCTATAAACATGGAAATATGTACACCGCCATCTGTATAAATATGGAAATACCTACAAAGTCATCTGTATAAACATGGAAATACCTACACAGCCATCTGTATAAACATGGAAATATCTACACAGCCATCTGTATATACATAGAAATATCTACACCGCTATCCGTATAAACATGGAAATAACTACACTGATATTTGTATAAACAAGTAAATATCTACACCGTGATCTGTATAAACATGGAAATATCTACACCGTGATCTGTATAAACATGGAAATATCTACACCGCCATCTCTATAAACATGGAAATATCTACACCCCTATCTGAATAAACATGGAAATATCCACACCGCTATCTCTATAAACATGGAAAAATCAGCACCGCTATCTCTATGAACATGGAAATACCTACACCGCCATCTCTATAAACATGGAAATATCTACACCGGGATCTGTTTAAACATGGAAATATCTACACCAATATCTCTAAAAACATGGAAATATCTACAACGCTATCTGTATAAACATTGAAATATCTACACCGCGATCTGTATAAACATGGAAATATCTACACCGCGATCTGTATAAACATGGAAATATCTACACCGCGATCTGTACAAACATTGAAATATCTACACAGCTATCTCTATAAACATGGAAATATGTACACCGCCATTTGTATAAACATGGAAATACCTACAAAGTCATCTGTATAAACATGGAAATATCTACACAGCCATCTGTATAAACATGGAAATATCTACACAGCCATCTGTATATACATAGAAATATCTACACCGCTATCTGTATAAACATGGAAATAACTACACTGATATTTGTATAAACAAGGAAATATCTACGCCGTGATCTGTATAAACATGGAAATATCTACACCGTGATCTGTATAAACATGGAAATATCTACACCGCCATCTCTATAAACATGGAAATATCTACACCCCTATCTGAATAAACATGGAAATATCCACACCGCTATCTCTATAAACATGGAAAAATCAACACCTCTATCTCTATGAACATGGAAATATCTACACCGCCATCTCTATAAACATGGAAATATCTACACCGCGATCAGTTTAACATGGAAATATCTACACCGCTATCTGTACTAACATGGAAATATCTCCACTGCTGTCTCTATAAACATCGAAATATCTACACCGCCATCGATATAAACATGGAAAAACTTACAAAGTTATCTGTATAAACATGGAAATATCTACACCGCCATCTGTATAAACATGGAAATATCTACACAGCCATGTGTACATACATGGAAATAACTACACCGCTATCTATATAAACATGGAAATAACTACACCGCTATCTGTATAAACATGGAAATATCTACACCGCCATCTACATATCTATGGAAATATCTGTGCCGCCATCAGTATAAACATGGAAATATCCACACGGACATCTATTTATAGATGGAAATATCACCACTGTCATCTGTACAAACATGGAAATATCTGCACCGCTATCTGTATAAACATGGAAATATCTACACCGTGGTCCGTATAAACATGGAAATATCTAAATCGCTATCTGTATATACATGGAAATATCTACACCGCAATCCCTATAAACCTGGAAATAACTACACCGTGATCTGTATAAACATGGAAATATTTACAACGCTACCTGTATAAACATGGAAATATCTACACCGTTATCTGTATAAATATGGAAATATCTACACCGCTATCTCTATAAAGATGGAAATATCTACACTGCTATCTGTATAAACATGGAAATATCCTCACTGCTATCTCTATGAACATGGATATAGCTACACCGCTATCTCAATGAACATGGAAATATCTACACCGCCATCTCTATAAACATGGAGATATCTACACCGCCATCTGTATAAATATGGAAATATCTACACCGCTATCTGTATAAACATGGAAATATCTACACCGCTATCTGTATAAACATGGAAATATCTACAATGCGATCTGTATAAACATGGAAATATCTACACCGCTATCTGTATAAACATGGTAATATCTACACCACCATCTATATAAACATGGAAATATCTACACCGCCATCTGTATAAACATGGAAATACCTACAATGCCAACTGTAAAAAGATGGAAATATCTACACCGCAATCTGTGTAAACATGGGAATATCTACACCGCGATCTGTAAAAACATGGAAATATCTACACCGCGATCTGTATAAACATGGAAATATCTACACCGCGATCTGTATAAACATGGAAATAACTACACCGCTATCAGTATAAACATGGAAATATCTACACAGCTATCTCTATAAACATGGAAATATGTACACCGCCACCTGTATAAACATGGAAATACCTACAAAGTAATCTGTATAAACATGGAAATATCCACACAGCCATCTGTATAAACATGGAAATATCTACACAGCCATCTGTATATGCATGGAAATATCTACACCGCTATTTTTATAAACATGGAACTATCGACAGTGCCATCTGTAAAAAATGGAAATATCTACACAGTCCTCTGTATAAACATGGAAATATCTACACCACCATCTGTATAAACTTGGAAATATCTACACCGCCATCTGTATAAACATGGAAATTGCTACACAGTCATCTGTATAAACATGGAAATATCTACAACACCTTCTCTATAAACATGGAACTATCTACACCGCCATCTCTATAAACATGAAAATATCTACACCTCCATCTCCATAAACATGGAACTATCTACACAGCCATTTGTGTAAACATGGAAATATGTACACCTCTATCTGTATAAACATGGAAATATCTACACTACCATCTTTATAAACATGGAAATATCTTTATCGTGACCTGTATAAACATGGAAATATCTACACCGCTATCTCTATAAACGTGGAAATATCTACAGCGCTATCTCCATAAATATTGAAATATCTACACCGCTATCTGTATAAACATGGAAATACGTACACCGCCATCTCTGTAAACATGGAAATATTTACACCGCCATCTACATAAACTAGGAAATATCTACACCGCCATCTATATAATCATGAACATATCTAAACCGCCGTCTGTATAAACATGGAAATATCTACACTGCCGTCTGTAGAAAGATGAAAATACCTACACCACGATCTTTATAAACATGGAAATATCTACACCGCTATCTGTATAAACATGGAAATATGTACAATGCTATCTGTATAAACATGGAAATATCTACACCATGATCTGTGTAAACATTGAAATATGTACACTGCTATCTGCATAAACATGGAAATATCTACACCGCTATCTCTATAAATATGGAAATATCTATACCACTATCTCTATAAACATGGAAATATCTGCATCGCTATCTGTATAAACATGGAAACATCTCCACCGCTGTCTGTATAAACATGGAAATATCTGCAGCGCTATGTGTATAAACATGGAAATATCTACACCGCTATCTGTATAAACATGGAAATACCAACACCACTATCTGCATAAAGATGGAAATATATACACCACCATCTCTATAAACATGGAGATATCTTCCCCGCCATTTACATAAACAAGGAACTATCTACACCGCTATCTATATAATCATGGAAATCTCTACAACGCCATCTGTATAAACATGCAAATATCTACACTGCCATTTGAAGAGAGAAATATCTACACCGCTATCTGTATAAATATGAAATATCTAAACCGCTATCTCTATAAAAATGTAAATATGCACACTACTATTTGTATAAACATGGAAATATCCTCACCGCTATCTGTGTGAACATGGATATATCTACACCGCTATCTCTATAAACATGGAAATATCTACACCGCCATCAGTGTAAACATGGAAATACCTACACCTCCATCTGCATAAACATGGAAATATCTACACTGCGATGTATACACATGGAAATATCTACACAGCCATCTGTATAAACATGGAAATATCTACACCGCTACCTCTATAAACATGGAAATACCTACAATGCAATCTGTATAAACATGGAAATATCTACATCGCTCTCTGTGTATACATGAAAATATCTACTCCGCCATCTCCATAGACATGGAACTATCTACACCGCCATCTATTTAAACATGGAAATATCTACAATGCCATCTGTATACACATGGAAATACCTACAGAGCAATCTGTGTATAGATGGAAACATCCACAGCGCCATCTGTACAAACATAAACATATCTATACTAAACATATCTGTACAAAAATATCTATACTGTCATCTGTATAAACATGGAAATATCTAAACTGCCATCTGTGGAAAGATGGAAATATCTACACCACGATCTGTATAAATATGAAAATATCTACACCGCTATCTCTGTAAACATGGAAATATCTATGCCACTATCTGTATAAACATTGAAATATCTACATCGCTATCTGTATAAACATGGATATATCTACACCGTTATCTGTATAAACTTGGAAATATCTACACCGCTATCAGTATCAATATGGAAATATCTACACCGCCATTTGTGTAAACATACAAATATCTACAGAGTCATCTGTATACACATGGAAATATCTACAAAGCCATCTGTATAAACACGGATGTATCTACACAACTATCTCTATAAACAACGAAATACCTACAGCGCTATCTCTATAAACATGGAAATATCAACACCACAATCTCTAAAAACATGGAAATATCTACATCGCCATCTATATAAACATGAAAATATCTACACCGCCATCTCCATAAACATGGAACTAACTACAGCGCCATCTGTATAAACATGGAAATACCTACACCGCTATCTGTATAAAGATGGAAATATCTGCACCGCTATCTCTGTAAGCATGGAAATATCTACTCAGCCATCTGTATAAACATGGAAATATTTACACTGCTATCTCTATAAACATGGAAATATCTACAACGCTATCTGTATAAACATGGAAATATCTACATCGCTATCTCTATGAACAGGGAAATATCTCCACCTCTATCTGTATAAACATGGAAATATCTACACCGCTATCTCTATAAGCATGGAAATATCTACACAACCATATGTATAAACATGGAAATATCTACACTGCTATCTCTATAAACATGGAAATATCTACACCGCTATCTGTATAAACATGGAAATATCTACATCGCTATCTCTATAAACAGGGAAATATCTCCACCGCTATCTGTATAAACATGGAAATATCTACACCGCTATCTGTATAAACATGGAAATATCTACACCGCTATCTGTATAAACATGGAAATATCTACAATGCTATCTGTGTAAACATGGAAATATCGACACAGCTATCTGTGTAAAATTGGAAATATCTACAAAGGAATCCGTGTAAAAATGGAAATATCTTCACTGCCATCTGTATAAACATGGAAATATCTACACCGCCATCTGTATAAAGATGGAAATATCTGCACTGCGAGTTGTATAATTGTGGAAATATCTACACCGCTATCTCTATAAACATGGAAATACCTACACCGATTTCTCTATAATCATGGAAATATCTACACCGCTAGCTGTATGAACATGGAAATATCTACACCGCTATCTGTGTAAACATGGAAATATCTACACCACCATCTATATAAACATGGAAATATCTACACCGCCATCTGTATAAACATGGAAATATCAACAATGCCATCTGTAGAAAGATGGAAATATCTACACTGCAATCTGTGTAAACAAGGAAATATCTACAACAATATCTGCAAAAACATGGAAATATCTACACCGCTATCTGTATAAACATGGAAATAACTACACCGCGATCTGCATAAACATGGAAATATCTACACCGCGATCTGTATAAACATGGAAATATCTACACCGCTATCTGTATAAACATGGAAATATCTACACAGCTATCTGTATAAACATGGAATTATCTACACAGCCATCTGTATAAACATGGAAATATCTACACAGCCATCTGTATATGCATGGAAATATCTACACCGCTATCAGTATAAACATGGAAATAACTACACCGCTATTTGTATAAACAAGGAAATATCTACACAGCCATCTGTATAAACATGAAAATATCTACACCGCTATCTGTATAAACATGGAAATAACTACACCGCTATTGTTATAAACAATGAAATATCTACACCGTGATCTGTATAAACATGGAAATAATTACACCGCTATTTGTATAAACAAGGAAATATCTACACGGCTATCTGTATAAACATTGAAATAACTACACCGCTATTTGTATAAACAAGGAAATATCTACACCATGATCTGTGTAAACATGTAAATAACTACACCGCTATTTGTATAAACAAGGAAATACCTACACTGAAGTCTGTATAAACATGGAAATGTCTGCACCGGTATCTGTATAAACATGGAAATATCTACACCACGATCTGTATAAACATGGAAATATTTACACCGCTATCTGTATGAACCTGGAAATATCTACACTGCTATCTCCATAAATATGAAAATATATACACCGCCATCTGTATAAACATGGAAATAACTACACAGTCATGTGTAGGAACATGGAAATATCTACACCACCTTTTGTATAAAGATGGAAATATCTACTATGTTATCTGTATAAACATGGAAATAACTACACAGTGATTTGTATAAACATGGAAATATGTACAGCACTCTCTGAATAAAGATGGAAATATCTACACCGCTATCTGTAAAAACATGGAAATATCTACACCACTATCTCTATAAATATGGAAATATTTACACCGCTATCTCAATAAACATGGAAATATCTACACCGCTATCTGTATAAACATGGAAATATCTACACCGCCATCTGTAGCAACATGGAAATATGTACACAGTCATCTGTATAAACCTGGAAATATCTACACTGTCATCTATATAAACCAGGAAATATCTACAGAGAACTCTGTATAAACATGGAAATATCGGCACAGCCATCTGTATAAACATGGAAATATCTACACCGCTATCTGTATAAACATGGAAATATATACACCGCTATGTGTATTAACGTGGAAATATCTCCATTGTTATCTGTATAAACATGGACATATCTCCACCGCAATCTGTATAAACATGAAAATATCTACACCGCGATCTCTAAAAACTTGGAAATATCTACACTGCCATCTGTACAAACATGAAAATATCTACAGAGTCATCTGTAGAAATATGGAAATATCTACACTGCTATTTCTATAAACAGGTAAATAACTACACCGCTATCTCTATGAACATGGAAATATCTACACCGCTATCTCCATCAACATGGAAATATATAAACCGCCATCTCTTTAAACATGGAGATATCTACAACGCCATCTACATAAACAAGAAAATATCTACATTGCCATCTATATAAACATGGAAATATCTACACCGCCATCTCTATAAACATGGAAATATGTACACTGCCATTTGTAGAAAGATGGAAATATCTACACCGCGATCTGTATAAACGTGGAAATATCTACACCGCCATCTGTATAAACATGGAAATATCTACACCGCAATCTGTATAAACATGGAAATATCTACACCGCTATCTGTATAAATATGAAGTATCAAAACCGCTATCTCTATAACAATGGAAATATCTACACTGCTATCTGTATAAACATGGAAATATCCTCACTGCTATCTCTATCAACATGGATATATCTACTCCGCTATCTCTATGAACATGGAAATAATTACACCGCCATCTCTATAAACATGGAAATATCTACACCTCCATCTGTATAAACATGAAAATATCTACACCGTGGTCTGTATAAACATGGAAATATATACACCGCTATCTCTACAAACATGGAAATATCTACACCATGATCTGTATAAACATGGAAATATTTACACCGATATCTGTATAAACATGGAAATATCTACACCGTTATCTGTATAAATATGGAAATATCTACACCGCTATCGCTATAAACATGGAAATTTCTACAACGCCATCTGTATAAACATGGAAATACCTATACAGTCATCTGTATAAACATGGAAATATCTACACAACCATCTGTATAAACATGGAAATATCTACAATGCCATCTGTATACACATGGAAATACCTACACGACAATCTGTGTATAGATGGAAACATCATCACCGCCATCTGTACAAACATGGAAATATCTACATTGCTATCTCTATAACATAGAAATATCTACACTGCGGTCTGTATAAACATGGAAATATCTACACCGGTATCTGTCTAAACATGGAAATATCTACACCACGATCTGTATAAACATAGAAATATATACACCGCTATCTGTAAAAACATGGAAATATCTGCACCGCTATCTCTATAAACATGGAAATATCTACAAAGCCATCTGTATATACATGGAAATAGCTACACAGTCATATGTAGGAGCTTGGAAATATCTACACTGCCATCTGTATATACATGGAAATATCTACACCGCTATCTGTATAAACATGGAAATAACTACACAGCCATCTGTATAAACTTGGAAATATGTACACAGCCATCTATATATACATGGAAATATCTACACTGCTATCTGTATAAACATGGAAATAACTACACCGCTATTTGTATAAACAAGGAAATAACTACACCGTGATCTGTATAAATATGGAAATATCTACACCGCTATTTGTATAAACAAGGAAATATCTACACCGCTATCTGTATAAACATGCAAATAACTACACCGATATTTGTATGAACAAGGAAATATCTACACCGTGATCTGTATAAACATGGAAATAACTGCTCCGACATCTGTATAAACATGGAAACATCTACATCGCCATCTGTTTAAACCTGGAAATATATACACAGACATCTGTTTACATGGAAATATCTACACCACTATCTGTATAAACATGCTAATAACTACTCCGCTATCTGTATAAATGTGGAAATATTTGCACCGCTATTCCTATAAACATGGTAATATCATCAAAGCTATCTGTATAAACATGGAAATATCTACACCATCATCTGCATAAACATGGAAATATCTACACCGCGATCTGTATAAACATGGAAATATCTACACCGTGATCTGTATAAACATGGAAATATCTACACCGCCATCTCTATAAACACGGAAATATCTACACCCCTATCTGTATAAACATGGAGATATCCTCACCGCTATCTCTATAAACATGGAAAAATTAACACCGCTATCTCTATGAACATGGAAATATCTGCACCGCCATCGCTATAAACATAGAAATATCTACACCACGATCAGTATAAACGTGGAAATATCTACACCGCTATCTGTATAAACATGGAAACATCTTCACTGCTATCTCTATAAACATCGAAATATCTACACCGCCATCTGTATAAACATGGAAATACTTACAAAGTTATCGGTATAAACATGGAAGTATCTACACCGCCATCTGTATAAACATGGAAATATATACACAGTCATGTGTATATACATGTTAATATCTACACGGTCATCTGTGTAGAGATGGAAATAACACCGCCATCTGTATAAACATGGAAATATCTACACTGTGGTCTGTATAAACATGGAAATAGATAAAGCGCTATCTGTATAAACATGGAAATATCTACACCGCTATCTCTATAAACATGGAAATATCTTCACAGTGATCTGTATAAACATGGAAATATTTACACTGGTATCTCTATAAACATGGAAATATCTACACCGTTATCTGTATAAATATGGAAATATCTACACGGCTATCTCTATAAACATGGAAATATCTACACCGCTATCTGTATAAATATGAATTATCAAAACCGCTATCTCTATAACAATGGAAATATCTACACTGCTATCTGTATAAACATGGAAATACCCTCACTGCTATCTCTATGAACATGGATATATCTACTCCGCTATCTCTATGAACATGGAAATATTTACACCGCCATCTCTATAAACATGGAAATATCTACACCGCCATCTGTATAAACATGGAAATATCTACACCGCTATCTGCATAAACATGCAAATACCTACACCGCTATAAGTATAACATGGAAATATGTTCACCGCTATCTGTATAAACACGGTAATATCTACACCGCAATCTGTATAAACATGGAAATATCTACAATGCTATCTCTGTAAACATGGAAATATCTACACAGCTATCTGTGTAAACTTGGAAATATCTACTCCGCTATCTGTGTAAATTTGGCAATACTTACACCGCAATCTGTGTAAAGATGGAAATACCTACACCGCTATCTCTGTAAACATGGAAAAATCTACACCTCTATCTGTATAAACATGGAAATATCTACACTGCCATCTGTATAAATATGGAAATATCTACAGCGCCATCTGTATATACATGGAAAAATCTACACTGCATTCTGTACACACATGGAAATATCTACAGAGCCATCTGTATAAACATGGAAATATCTACACCGCTATCTCTATAAACATGGAAATATGTACACCGCTATCTGTATAAACATGGAAATATCTACACCGCTATCTGTATAAACATGGAAATATATTCAATGCTATCTGTGTAAACATGGAAATATCTACACAGCTATCTGTGTAAACTTGGAAATATCTACCAAGCTATCTGTGTAAAAATGGAAATATCTACACAGCAATCTGTGCAAAGATGGAAATATCTACACCGCTATCTCTGTAAACATGGAAATATCTACACCGCTATCTGTATAAACATGGAAATATCTATACCGCAGTCTCTATAAACATGGAAATATCTCCACCTCTATCTGTATAAACATGAAAATATCTACACCGCTATCTGTATAATCATGGACATATCTACACCGCAATCAGTATAAACATGGAAATATCTCCCACGCTATGTGTGTAAATTTGGAAATATCTACAAAGCTATCTGCGTAAACATGGAAATATCTACACGGCAATCTGTGCAAAGATGGAAATATCTACACCGCTATCTCTGTAAACATGGAAATTTCTTCACCGCTACCTGTATAAACATGGAAATATCTACACCGCTGTATGTATAAACATGGAAATATCCACATCGCTATCTGTATAAACAGGGAAATATCTCCACTTCTATCTGTATAAACATGGAAATATCTACACCGCAATCGGTATAAACATGGAAATACCTACACCGCTATCTGTATAAATATGGAAATATCTTCACCGCCATCTTCAGAAACATGGATATATCTACACCGCCATCTGTATAAACATAGAAATATCTACACGACTATCTGTATAAATATGGAAATACCTTCACTGCCATCTGTATAAACATGGAAATATCTACACCGCCATCTGTATAAAGATGGAAATATCTACACCGCAATCGGTATAAATATGAAAATAACTACACCGCTATCTCTATAGACATGGAAACATCTACACCGCTATCTGTATAAACATGGAAATATCTACACTGCCATCTGTATAAAGATGGAAATATCTACACCGCGGGCTGTATAAACATGGAAATATCTACACCGCTATTTGTATAAACAAGGAAATATCTACACCGGCATCTGTTTAAACATGGAAATATATACACAGACATCTGTTTATACATGGAAATATCTACATCGCTATCTGTATAAACATGCTAAGTACTACACCGCTATCTGTATAAATGTGGAAATATTTGAACCGCTATCCCTATAAACATGGTAATATCAACACCGCGATCTGTATAAACATGGAAATATCTACACCATTATCTGTATAAACATGGAAATATCTACACCGCGATCTGTATAAACATGGAAATATCTACACCGTGATCTGTATAAACCTGGAAATATCTACACCGCAATCTCTATAATCATGGAAATATCCACACCCTTATCTGTATAAAAATGGAAATATCCACACAGGTATCTCTTTAAACATGGAAAAATCAACACCGCTATCTCTATGAACAAGGAAATAGCTACACCGCCATCTGTATAAACATGGAAATATCTACACCGCGATCAGTATAAACATGGACATATCTATATCGCTATCTGTATAAACATGAAAATATCTCCAATGCTATCTCTATAAACATCGAAATATCTACACCGCCATCTGTATAAACATGGAAATACTTACAAAATTATCTGTATAAACATGGAAATATCTACACCGCCGTCTGTATAAACATGGAAATATCTATACCGCCATGTGTATATACATGGAAATACCTACACCGCTATATATATAAACATGGAAATAACTACACCGCTATCTGTATAAACATGGAAATATCTACACGGTCATCTGTGTATAGATGGAAATATCAACACCGCCATCTGTACAAACATGGAAATATCTGCACCGCTATCTGTATAATCATGGAAATATCTACACCGTGGTCTGTACAAACATGGAAATATCTACACCGCTACCTGTTTAAACATGGAAATATCTACACCGCTATCTCTATAAACATGGAAATATCTACAACGCTATCTGTATTAACATGGAAATATCTACACAGCTATCTCCATAAACATAGAAATATCTACACCGCCATCTGTATAAACATGGAAATACCTTAAAAGTCATCTGCATAACCATGGAAATATCTACACAGCCATCTGTATAAACATGGAAATATCTACCCAGCCATCTGTATATACATGGAAATATCTACACCGCTATCTGTATAAACATGGAAATATATACACCGCTATGTGTATAAACAAGGAAATATCTTCACCGCCCTGTGTTTAAACATGGAAATATATACACAGACATCTGTTTATAAATGGAAGTATCTACACCGCTATCTGTATAAACATGCTAATAACTACACCGCTATCTGTATAAATGTGGAAGTATTTGTACCGCTATCCCTATAAACATGGTAATATCACCACCGCGATCTGTATAAACATGGAAATATCTACGCCATGATCTGTATAAACATGGAAATATCTACACCGCGATCTGTGTAAACATGGAAATATCTACACCATGGTCTGAAAACATGGAAATATCTACACCGCCATCTGTATAAACATGGAAATACTTACAAAGTTATCTGTATAAACATGGAAATACCTACACCGCCATCTGTATAAACATGGAAATATCTACACAGCCATGTGTATATACATGATAATATCTACACCGCTAACTATATACACATGGAAAGAACTACACCGCTAACTGTATAAACATGGAAATATCTCCAATGCTATCTCTATAAACATCGAAATATCTACACCGCCATCTGTATAAACATGGAAATACTTACAAAGTTATCTGTATAAACATGGAAATATCTACACCGCCCTCTATATAAACATGGAAATATCTACAATGCCATCTGTAGAAAGATGGAAATACCTACACCGCAATCTGTGTAAACATGGAAATAACTACACCAATATCTGTAAAAACATGGAAATATCTACACCGCTATCTGTATAAACATGGAAATATCTACACCGCGATCTGTATAAACATGGAAATATCTACACAGGTATCTCTATAAACATGGAAATATGTACACCGCCATCTGTATAAACATGGAAATACCTACAAAGTCATCTGTATAAACATGGAAATATCTACACAGCCATCTGTATAAACATGGAAATATCTACACAGCCATCTGTATATACATGGAAATATCTACACCTCTATCTGTATAAACATGGAAATAACTACACTGCTATTTGTGTAAACAAGGAAATGTCTTCACCGTGATCTGTATAAACATGGAAATATCTACACCGTGATCTGTATAAACATGGAAATATCTACACCGCCATCTCTATAAACATGGAAATATCTACACCCCTATCTAAATAAACATGGAAATATGCACACCGCTATCTCTATTAACATGGAAAAATCAACACCTCTATCTCTATGAACATGGAAATATCTACACCGCCATCTCTATAAACATGGAAATATCTACACTGCGATCAGTTTAACATGGAAATATCTACACCGCTATCTGTATAAACATGGAAATATCTCCACTGCTATCTCTATAAACATCGAAATATCTACACCGCCATCGGTATAAACATGGAAAAACTTACAAGGCTATCTGTATAAACATGGAAATATCTACACCGCCATCTGTATAAACATTGAAATATCTACACAGCCAAGTGTACATACATGGAAATAACTACACCGCTATCTATATAAACATGGAAATAACTACACCGCTATCTGTATAAACATGGAAATATCTACACCGCCATCTACATATCTATGGAAATATCTGCGCCGCCATCGGTATAAACATGGAAATATCCACACGGACATCTATGTATAGATGGAAATATCAACACTGTCATCTGTACAAACATGGAAATATCTGCACCGCTATCTGTATAAACATGGAAATATCTACACCGTGGTCCGTATAAACATGGAAATATCTAAACCGCTATCTGTATAAACATGGAAATATCTACACCGCTATCTCTAAAAACATGGAAATAACTACACCGTGATCTGTATAAACATGGAAATATTTACAACGCTATCTGTATAAACATGGAAATATCTACACCATTATCTGTATAAATATGGAAATATCTACACCACTATCTCTATAAAAATGGAAATATCTACACTGCTATCTGTATAAACATGGAAATATCCTCACTGCTATCTCTATGAACATGGATATAGCTACACCGCTATCTCAATGAACATGGAAATATCTACACCACCATCTCTATAAACATGGAAATATCTACACCGCCATCTGTATAAATATGGAAATATCTACACCGCTTTCTGTATAAACATGGAAATATCTACACCGCTATCTGTATAAACATGGAAATATCTGCACTGCGATCTGCATAAACATGGAAATATCTACACCGCGATCTATATAAACATGGAAATATCTTCAACACGATTTGTATAAACATGGAAATATCTACACCGCCATCTGTATAAACATGGAAATACCTACAATGCCATCTGTAAAAAGATGGAAATATCTACACTGCAATCTGTGTAAACATGGGAATATCTACACCAACATCTGTAAAAACATGGAAATATCTACACCGCGATCTGTATAAACATGGAAATATCTACACCGCGATCTGTATAAACATGGAAATATCTACACCGCTATCTGTATAAACATGGAAATATCTACACAGCTATCTCTATAAACATGGAAATATGTACACCGCCATCTGTATAAACATGGAATTACCTACAAAATAGTCTGTTTAAACATGGAAATATCTACACAGCCATCTGTATAAACATGGAAATATCTACACAGCCATCTGTATATACATGGAAATATCTACACCGCGATCTGTATAAACATGGAAATATCTACACCGTGATCTGTATAAACATGGAAATATCTACACCGCCATCTCTATAAACATGGAAATATCTACACCCCTATCTGAATAAACATGGAAATATCCACACCGCTATCTCTATAAACATGGAAAAATCAACACCGCTATCTCTATCAACATGGAAATACCTACACCGCCATCTCTATAAACATGGAAATATCTACACCGGGATCTGTTTAAACATGGAAATATCTACACCAATATCTGTAAAAACATGGAAATATCTACAACGCTATCTGTATAAACATTGAAATATCTATACCGCGATCTGTATAAACATGGAAATATCTACACCGCGATCTGTATAAACATGGAAATATCTACACCGCTATCTGTATAAACATGGAAATATCTACACAGCTATCTCTATAAACATGGAAATATGTACACCGCCATCTGTATAAACATGGAAATACCTACAAAGTCATCTGTATAAACATGGAAATATCTACACAGCCATGTGTATAAACATGGAAATATCTACACAGCCATCTGTATATACATGGAAATATCTACATCTCTATCTGTATAAACATGGAAACAACTGCACTGCTATTTGTATAAACAAGGAAATGTCTTCACCGTGATCTGTATAAACATGGAAATATCTACACCGTGATCTGTATAAACATGGAAATATCTACACCGCCATCTCTATAAACATGGAAATATCTACACCCCTATCTGAATAAACATGGAAATATCCACACCGCTATCTCTATAAACATGGAAAAATCAACACCTCTATCTCTATGAACATGGAAATATCTACACCGCCATCTCTATAAACATGGAAATATCTACACCGCGATCAGTTTAACATGGAAATATCTACACCGCTATCTGTATAAACATGGAAATATCTCCACTGCTATCTCTACAAACATCGAAATATCTACACCGCCATCGGTATAAACATGGAAAAACTTACAAGGTTATCTGTATAAACATGGAAATATCTACACCGCCATCTGTATAAACATTGAAATATCTACACAGCCATGTGTACATACATGGAAATAACTACACCGCTATCTATATAAACATGGAAACAACTACACCGCTATCTGTATAAACATGGAAATATCTACACCGCCATCTACATATCTATGGAAATATCTGCGCCGCCATCGGTATAAACATGGAAATATCCACACGGACATCTATGTATAGATGGAAATATCAACACTGTCATCTGGACAAACATGGAAATATCTGCACCGCTATCTGTATAAACATGGAAATATCTACACCGTGGTCCGTATAAACATGGAAATATCTAAACCGCTATCTGAATAAACATGGAAATATCTACACCGCTATCTCTAAAAACATGGAAATAACTACACCGTGATCTGTATAAACATGGAAATATTTACAACGCTATCTGTATAAACATGGAAATATCTACACCGTTATCTGTATAAATATGGAAATATCTACACCGCTATCTCTATAAACATGAAAATATCTACACTGCTATCTGTATAAACATGGAAATATCCTCACTGCTATCTCTATGAACATGGATATAGCTACACCGCTATCTCAATGAACATGGAAATATCTACACCACCATCTCTATAAACATGGAAATATCTACACCGCCATCTGTATAAATATGGAAATATCTACACCGCTATCTGTATAAACATGGAAATATCTACACCGCTATCTGTATAAACATCGAAATATCTGCACCGCGATATGTATAAACATGGAAATATCTACACCGCGATCTGTATAAACATGGAAATATCTTCAACACGATTTGTATAAACATGGAAATATCTACACCGCCATCTGTATAAACATAGAAATACCTTCAATGCCATCTGTAAAAAGATGGAAATATCTACACCGCAATCTGTGTAAACATGGGAATATCTACACCAACATCTGTAAAAACATGGAAATATCTACACCGCGATCTGTATAAACATGGAAATATCTACACCGCGATCAGTATAAACATGGAAATATCTACACCGCTATCTCTATAAACATGGAAATATCTACACAGCCATCTGTATAAACATGGAAATATCTACACAGCCATCTGTATATACATGGAAATATCTACAACGCGATCTGTATAAACATGGAAATATCTACACCGTATATGTATAAACATGGAAATATCTACACCGCCATCTCTATAAACATGGAAATATCTACACCCCTATCTGAATAAACATGGAAATATCCACACCGCTATCTCTATAAACATGGAAAAATCAACACCGCTATCTCTATGAACATGGAAATACCTACACCGCCATCTCTATAAACATGGAAATATCTACACCGGGATCTGTTTAAACATGGAAATATCTACACCAATATCTGTAAAAACATGGAAATATCTACAACGCTATCTGTATAAACATTGAAATATCTACACCGCGATCTGTATAAACATGAAAATTTCTACACCGCGATCTGTATAAACATGGAAATATCTACACCGCTATCTGTATAAACATGGAAATATCTACACAGCTATCTCTATAAACATGGAAATATGTACACCGCCATCTGTATAAATATGGAAATACCTACAAAGTCATCTGTATAAACATGGAAATACCTACACAGCCATCTGTATAAACATGGAAATATCTACACAGCCATCTGTATATACATAGAAATATCTACACCGCTATCCGTATAAACATGGAAATAACTACACTGATATTTGTATAAACAAGGAAATATCTACACCGTGATCTGTATAAACATGGAAATATCTACACCGTGATCTGTATAAACATGGAAATATCTACACCGCCATCTCTATAAACATGGAAATATCTACACCCCTATCTGAATAAACATGGAAATATCCACACCGCTATCTCTATAAACATGGAAAAATCAGCACCGCTATCTCTATGAACATGGAAATACCTACACCGCCATCTCTATAAACATGGAAATATCTACACCGGGATCTGTTTAAACATGGAAATATCTACACCAATATCTGTAAAAACATGGAAATATCTACAACGCTATCTGTATAAACATTGAAATATCTACACCGCGATCTGTATAAACATGGAAATATCTACACCGCGATCTGTATAAACATGGAAATATCTACACCGCGATCTGTACAAACATTGAAATATCTACACAGCTATCTCTATAAACATGGAAATATGTACACCGCCATTTGTATAAACATGGAAATACCTACAAAGTCATCTGTATAAACATGGAAATATCTACACAGCCATCTATATAAACATGGAAATATCTACACAGCCATCTGTATATACATAGAAATATCTACACCGCTATCTGTATAAACATGGAAATAACTACACTGATATTTGTATAAACAAGGAAATATCTACACCGTGATCTGTATAAACATGGAAATATCTACACCGTGATCTGTATAAACATGGAAATATCTACACCGCCATCTCTATAAACATGGAAATATCTACACCCCTATCTGAATAAACATGGAAATATCCACACCGCTATCTCTATAAACATGGAAAAATCAACACCTCTATCTCTATGAACATGGAAATATCTACACCGCCATCTCTATAAACATGGAAATATCTACACCGCGATCAGTTTAACATGGAAATATCTACACCGCTATCTGTACTAACATGGAAATATCTCCACTGCTGTCTCTATAAATATCGAAATATCTACACCGCCATCGATATAAACATGGAAAAACTTACAAAGTTATCTGTATAAACATGGAAATATCTACACCGCCATCTGTATAAACATGGAAATATCTACACAGCCATGTGTACATACATGGAAATAACTACACCGCTATCTATATAAACATGGAAATAACTACACCGCTATCTGTATAAACATGGAAATATCTACACCGCCATCTACATATCTATGGAAATATCTGTGCCGCCATCAGTATAAACATGGAAATATCCACACGGACATCTATTTATAGATGGAAATATCACCACTGTCATCTGTACAAACATGGAAATATCTGCACCGCTATCTGTATAAACATGGAAATATCTACACCGTGGTCCGTATAAACATGGAAATATCTAAATCGCTATCTGTATATACATGGAAATATCTACACCGCAATCCCTATAAACCTGGAAATAACTACACCGTGATCTGTATAAACATGGAAATATTTACAACGCTACCTGTATAAACATGGAAATATCTACACCGTTATCTGTATAAATATGGAAATATCTACACCGCTATCTCTATAAAGATGGAAATATCTACACTGCTATCTGTATAAACATGGAAATATCCTCACTGCTATCTCTATGAACATGGATATAGCTACACCGCTATCTCAATGAACATGGAAATATCTACACCGCCATCTCTATAAACATGGAGATATCTACACCGCCATCTGTATAAATATGGAAATATCTACACCGCTATCTGTATAAACATGGAAATATCTACACCGCTATCTGTATAAACATGGAAATATCTACAATGCGATCTGTATAAACATGGAAATATCTACACCGCTATCTGTATAAACATGGTAATATCTACACCACCATCTATATAAACATGGAAATATCTACACCGCCATCTGTATAAACATGGAAATACCTACAATGCCAACTGTAAAAAGATGGAAATATCTACACCGCAATCTGTGTAAACATGGGAATATCTACACCGCGATCTGTAAAAACATGGAAATATCTACACCGCGATCTGTATAAACATGGAAATATCTACACCGCGATCTGTATAAACATGGAAATAACTACACCGCTATCAGTATAAACATGGAAATATCTACACAGCTATCTCTATAAACATGGAAATATGTACACCGCCACCTGTATAAACATGGAAATACCTACAAAGTAATCTGTATAAACATGGAAATATCCACACAGCCATCTGTATAAACATGGAAATATCTACACAGCCATCTGTATATGCATGGAAATATCTACACCGCTATCTGTATAAACATGGAAATAACTACACCGCTATCTGTATTAACATGGAAATATCTACACCGCTATTTGTATAAACAAGGAAATATCTACAACGTGATCTGTATAAACATGGAAATAACTACACCACTATTTGTATAAACAAGGAAATATCTACACCGCCATATGTTTAAACATGGAAATATATACACAGTCATCTGTTTATACATGGAGATCTCTACACCGCTATCTGTATAAACATGCTAATAACTACACCGCTATCTGTATTAATGTGGAAATATTTGCACCGCTATCCTTACAAACATGGTAATATCAACACCGCGATCTGTATAAACATGGAAATATCTACACCATGATTTGTATAAACATGGAAATATCTACACCGCGATCTGTGTAAACATGGAAATATCTACACCGTGATCTGTATAAACATGGAAATATCTAAACCGCCATGTTTATAAACATGGAAATATCTACACCCCTATCTGTATAAACATGGAAATATCCACTCCGCTATCTCTATAAACATGGAAAAATCAACACCGCTATCTCTATGAACAAGGAAATATCTACACCGCCATCTCTATAAACATGGAAATATCTACCCCGTGATCAGTATAAACATGGAAATATCTACACCGCCATCTGTATAAACATGGAAATATTTACAAAGTTATCTGTGTAAACATGGAAATATCTACACCGCCATCTGTATAAACATGGAAATGTCTACAATGCCATCTGTAGAAAGATGGAAATATCTACAACGCAACCTGTGTAAACATGGAAATAACTACATCAATATCTGTAAAAACATGGAAATATCTACACCGCTATCTGTAGAAACATGGAAATATCTACACCGCGATCTGTATAAACATGGAAATATCTACAGCGCCATCTCTATAAACATTGAAACATCTACACTGCCATCTGTAAAAACATGGAAATATCTAAACAGTCATCTGAATAAACATGGAAATATCTACACGACCATCTGTATAAACATGGTAATACCTACACCGCTTTCTCTATAAACATGAAAATATCTACACTGCTATCCCTATATACATCGAAATATCTACAGCTCCATCTCTATAAACATGAAAATATCTACACTTACATCTTCAGAAACATGGATGTATCTACACCGCCATCTGTATAAACATGGAAATATCTACATGACTATCTGTATAAATATGGAAATACCTTCACTGCCGTCTGTATAAACATGGAAATATCTACACCGCCATATGTATAAAGATGGAAATATCTACACCGCAATCTGTATAAATATGGAAATAACTACACCGCTATCTCAATAGACATGGAAATATCTACACCGCTCTCTGTATAAACATGGAAATACCTACACTGCCATCTGTATAAAGATGGAAATATATACACCGCGAGCAGTATAAACATGGAAATATCTACACCGCTATTTGTGTAAACAAGGAAATATCTACACCGCCATCTGTTTAAACATGGAAATATATACACAGACATCTGTTTATACATGGAAATATCTACACCGATATCTGTATAAACATGCTAATAATTACACCGCTATCTGTATAAATGTGGAAATATTTGCACCGCTATCCCTATAAACATTGTAATATCAACACCGCGATCTGTATAAACACGGAAATATCTACACTATGATCTGTATAAACATGGAAATATCTACACCGCGATTTGTATAAACATGGAAATACCTACACCGTGATCTGTATAAACATGGAAATATCTACACCGCCATCTCTATAAACATGGAAATATCTACACCCCTATTGGTATAAACATGGAAATATCCACACAGCTATCTCTATAAACATGGAAATATCAACACCGCTATCTGTATGAAAATGGAAATATCTACACCGTCATCTATATAAACTTGGAAATATCTACACCGCGATCAGTATAAACATGGAAATATCTACACCGCTATCTGAATAAACATGGAAATATCTCCACTGCTATCTCTATAAACATCGAAATATCTACACCGCCATCTGTATAAACATGTAAATACTTACAAAGTTATCTGTATAAACATGGAAATATCTACACCGCCATCTGTATGAACATGGAAATATCTACACAGCCATGTGTATATACATGGGAATATCTACACCGCTATCTATATAAACATGGAAATAACTACACCGCTATCTGCATAAACATGGAAATATCTACTCCGCCATCTACATATCCATAGAAATATCTGTGCCGCCATCTGTATAAACATGGAAATATCTACACCGCTTTCTCTATAAACATGGAAATATCTACACCACGATCTGTATAACATGGAAATATTTACACTGCTATTTGCATAAACATGGAAATATCTACACCGCTATCTGTATAAACATGCTAATAACTACACCGCTATCTGTATAAATGTGGAAATATTTGCACCGCTGTCCCTATAAACATGGTAATATCAGCACCGCGATCTGTATAAACATGGAAATATCTACACCATGATCTGTATTAACATGGAAATAACTACACCGCTATCTGTATAAACATGGAAATATCTTCACCGCCTTCTACATATCCATGGAAATATCTGCACCGCCATCTGTATAAACATGGAAATGTCTACACGGTCATCTGGGTATAGATGGAAATGTCAACACCGCCATCTGTACAGACATGGAAATATCTACACCGCTATCTGTATATACATGGAAATATCTACACTGCGGTCTGTATAAACATGGAAATTTCTACACCGGTATCTGTATAAACATGGAAATATATACACCACGATCTGTATAAACAAGGAAATATTTACACCGCTATCTGCATAAACATGGAAATATCTACACCGCTATCTCTATAAACCTGGAAATATCTACAAAGCAATCTGCATAAACATGGAAATACCAACACAGTCATGTGTAGGAACATGGAAATATCTACACCGCAATTTGTATAAACATGGAAATATCTACACCGCGATCTGTATAAACATGGAAATATCTACACCGCTATATGTATAAACATGGAAATATCTACACACCTATCTCTATAAACATGGAAATATCTACACTGCAATCTGTATAAACATGGAAATACCTACAAAGTCATCTGTATAAACATGGAAATATCTACACAGCCGTCTGTATATACATGGAAATATCTACACCACTATCTGTATAAACATGGAAATAAATACACCACTATCTGTATAAACATGGAAATAAATACACCGCTATTTGTATAAACCAGGAAATATCTACACCACCATCTGTTTAAACATGGAAACATCTACACAGACATCTGTTTATACATGGAAATATCTACACCGCTTTCTGTATAAACATGCTAATAACTACACCGCTATCTGTATAAATGTGGAAATATTTGCACCGCTATCCCTATAAACATGGTAATATCAACACCACGATCTATATAAACATGGAAATATCTACACCATGATCTGTATAAACAAGGAAATACCTACACCACGATCTGTAAAAACATGGAAATATCTACACCGTGATCTGTATAAACATGGAAATATCTACACAGCCGTCTCTATAAACATGGAAATATCTACACCCCTATGTGTATAAACATGGAAATATCCACACCGCTATCTCTATAAACATGGGAAAATCAACACCGTTATCTCTATGATCATGGAAATATCTACACCGCCATCTCCATAAACATGGAAATATCTGCACCGCGATCATTATAAACATGGAAATATCTACACCGCTATTTGTATAAACATGGAAATATCTCCACTGCTATCTCTATAAACATGAAAATATCTACACGGCCATCTGTATAAACATGGAATAAATTACAAAGTTATCTGTATAAACATGGAAATATCTACACCTCCATCTGTATAAACATGGAAATAGCTACACAGCCATGTGTATATACATGGAAATATCTACACCGCGGTCTGTATAAACATGGAAATATCTAAACCGCTATCTTTATTAACATGGAAATATCCACACCGTTATCTCTATAAACATGAAAAAATCAACACCGCTATCTCTATGAACATGGAAGTATCTACAGCGCCATCTCTATAAACATGGAAATATCTACACCACGATCAGTATAAACGTGGAAATATCTACACCGCCATCTGTATAAACATGGAAATGCTTACAAAGTTCTCGGTATAAACATGGAAATATCTACACAGCCATCTGTATAAACATGGAAATATCTACACAGCCATGTGTATATACATGGAAATATCTACACCGCTATCTATATAAACATGGAAATAACTACACTGCTATCTGTATAAACATCGAAATAACTACACCGCCTTCTACATATGCATGGAAATATCTGCGCCGCCATCTGTATAAACATGGAAATATCTACACGGTCATCTGTGTATAGATGGAAATATCAACACCAACATCTCTACAAACATGGAAATATCTGCACCGCTATCTGTATAAACATGGAAATATCTGCACCGCTATCTGTATAAACATGGAAATATCTACACCACTTTCCCTATAAACATGGAAATATCTACAAAGCCATCTGTATAAACATGGAAATACCAACACAGTCATGTGTAGGAACATGGAAATATCTACACAGCAGTTTGTATAAACTTGGAAATATCTACAACGTGATCTGTATAAACATGGAAATATCTACACCGCGATCTGTATAAACATGGAAATATCTACACCGCTATCTGTATAAACATGGAAGTATCTACACAGTTATCTCTATAAACATGGAAATATGTACACTGCAATGTGTATAAACATTGATATACCTACAAAGTCATCTGTATAAACATGGAAATATCTACACAGCCATCTGTATAAACATGGAAATATCTACACAGCCGTCTGTATGTACATGGAAATAACTACACCGCTCTCTGTATAAACATGGAAATAAATACACTGCTATTTGCATAAACAAGGAAATATCTACACCACCATCTGTTTAAACATGTAAATATCTACACAGACATCTGTTTATACATGGAAATATTTACACCGCTATCTGTATAAACATGCTAATAACTACACCGCTATCTATATAAATGTGGAAAAATTTGCACCGCTATCCCTATAAACATGGTAATATCAACACCGCGATCTGTATAAACATGGAAATATCTACACCATGATCTGTATTAACATGGAAATACCTACACCGCGATCTGTAAAAACATGGAAATATCTACACCGTGATCTGTATAAACATGGAAATATCTACACCGCCATCTCTATAAACATGGAAATATCTACACCCATATCTATATAAACATGGAAATATCCACACCGCTATCTCTATAAACATGGAAAAATCAACACCGCTATCTCTATGAACATGGAAATATCTACACCGCCATCTCTATGAACATGGAAATATCTACACCGCGATCAGTATAAACGTGGAAATAACTACACCGCTATCTCTATAAACATGGAAATATTTCCACTGCTATCTCTATAAATGTCGAAATATCAACACTGCCATCTGTATAAACATGGAAATACTTACAAAGTTATCGGTATAAACATGGAAACATCTACACTGCCATCTGTATAAGCATGGAAATATCTACACAGCCATGTGTATATACATGAAAATATCTACACCGCTATCTATATAAACATGGAAATATCTACACCGCTATCTGTATAAACATGGAAATATCTACACCGCCTTCTACATATCCATGGAAATATCTGCGCCGCCATCTGTATATACATGGAAATGTCTACACGGTCATCTGGGTATAGATGGAAATATCAACACCGCCATCTGTACAGACATGGAAATATGTGCACTGCTATCTGTATAAACATGGAAGTATCTACACCGCGGTCTGTATAAACATGGAAATAGCTAAACCGCTATCTGTATGAACATGGAAATATCTACACCGCTATCTCTATAAACATGGAAATATCTACACCGTGATCTGTATAAACATGGAGATATTTACACTGCTATCTGTATAAACATGGAAATATCTACACCGTTATCTGTATAAATATGGAAAAATCTACACCGCTATCTCTATAAACATGGAAATATCTACACCGCCATCAGTATAAACATGGAAATATCTACACTGCTATCTCTATAAACATGGAAATATCTACAATGCCATCTGTAAAAACATGGAAATACCTATACAGTCATCTGTATAAACATGGAAATATCTACACCACCATCTGTATCAACATGGAAATATCTACAATGCCATCTGTATACACATGGAAATACCTACACGGCAATCTGTGTATAGATGGAAACATCAACACCAGCATCTGTACAAACATGGAAATATCTACACCGCTATCTGTATAAACATGGAAATATCTACACTGCGGTCTGTATAAACAGGGAAATTTCTACACCTTTATCTGTATAAACATGGAAATATCTACACCACGATCTGTATAAACATGGAAATATTTACACCGCTATCTGTATAAACATGGAAATATCTACACCGCTCTATCTATAAACATGGAAATATCTACAAAGCCATCTGTATAATCAAGGAAATACCAACACAGTCATGTGTAGGAACATGGAAATATCTACACCGCGATTTGTATAAACATGGAAATATCTTCAACGCGATCTGTATAAACATGGAAATATCTACACCGCGATCTGTATAAACATGGAAATATCTACAACGCGATCTGTATAAACATGGAAATATCTACACCGCGATCTGTATAAACATGGAAATATTTACACTGCTATCTGTATAAAAATGGAAATATCTACACTGCAATGTGTATAAACATGGAAATACCTACAAAGTCATCTGTATAAACATGGAAATATCTACACAGCCATGTGTATAAACATGGAAATATCTACACCGCGGTCTGTATAAACATGGAAATAGCTAAACCGCTATCTGTATGAACATGGAAATATCTACACCGCTATCTCTATAAACATGGAAATATCTACACCGTGATCTGTATAAACATGGAAATATTTACACTGCTCTCTGTATGAACATGGAAATATCTACACCGTTATCTGTATAAATATGGAAATATCTACACCGCTATCTCTATAAACATGGAAATATCTAAATCGCCATCTGTATAAACATGGAAATATCTACACTGCTATCTCTATAAACATGGAAATATCTACAATGCCATCTGTAAAGACATGGAAATAACTATACAGTCATCTGTATAAACATGGAAATATCTACACCACCATCTGAATAAACATGGAAATATCTACAATGCCATCTGTATACACCTGGAAATACCTACACGGCAATCTGTGTATAGATGGAAACATCAACACCACCATCTGTACAAACATGGAAATACCTACACCGCTATCTGTATAAACATGGAAATATCTACACCATGATCTGTATAAACATGGAAATATCTACACCACGATCTGTAAAAACATGGAAATATCTACACCGTGATCTGTATAAACATGGAAATATCTACAGCGCCATCTCTATAAACATTGAAATATCTACACTGCCATCTGTACAAACATGGAAATATCTACACCGTTATCTGTATAAACATGGTAATATCTACACCACTATCTGTATAAACATGGAAATACCTACACCGCTATCTGTATAAAAATGGAAATATCTACAACGCTATCTGTGTAAACATGGAAATATCTACACAGCTATCTGTGTAAACTTGGAAATATCTACACAGCTATCTGTGTAAAAATGGAAATATCTACACAGCAATCTGTGCAAAGATGGAAATATCTACACCGCTATCTCTGTAAACATGGAAATATCTACACCGCTATCTGTATAAACATGGAAATATCTATACTGCTGTGTCTATAAACAAGGAAATATCACCACCGCTATCTGTATAAACATGGAAATATCTACACTGCTATCTGTATAAACATGGAAATATCTACAATGCCATCTGTATACACATGGAAATACCTACACGGCAATCTGTGTACAAGTGGAAACATCAACACCGCCATCTGTACAAACATGGAAATATCTAAACTGCTATCTCTATAAACATGGAAATATCTACACTGCGGTCTGTATAAACATGGAAATATCTACACCGGTATCTGTATAAACATGGAAATATCTACACCACGATCTGTATAAACATGGAAATATTTACACCGCTATCTGTATAAACATGGAAATATCTGCACCGCTATCTCTATAAACATGGAAATATCTACAAAGCCATCTATATAAACATGGAAATACCTACACAGTCATGAGGAGGAACATGGAAATATCTACACTGCCATCTGTATAAATATGGAAATATCTACACAGCCCTCTGTATAAATATGGAAATATCTGCATAGGCATCTGTATAAACATAGAAATATCTGCACTGCTATGTGTATAAACATGGAAATATCTCCACTGCAGTCTGTATAAACATGGAAATATCTCCACCGTTATCTGTATAAACATGGAAATATCTACAGCGCCATCTCTATAAACATGGAAATATCTAGACTGCCATCTGTATAAACATGGAAATATGTACACAGCCATCTGCATAAACATGGAAATAACTACACCGCTATCTCTATACAGATGGAAATAATTACACAGCTATCTCTATAAACATGGAAATATCTAAACCGCCATCTCCATAAACATGGAACTATATACACTGCCATCTGTATAAAGATGGAAATATCTACACCGTGAGCTGTATAAACATGGAAATATCTACACTGCTATCTGTATAAACATGGAAATACCAACACCGTTATCTGTATAAACATGGAAATATCTACACCGTTATCTCTATAAACATGAAAATACTTACACCACCATCTCTGTAAGCATTGAAATATTTACACCGCTATCTTTATAAACATAGAAATAACTACACCGCCATCCCTATAAACATGGAAATATCTACACCGCCATCTGCATAAACATGGAAATATCTACACAGACATCGGTATAAACATGGAAATATCTACACTGCCATCTGTATAAACTTGGAAATATCTACACAGACATCTGTAGAAAGATGGAAATGTCTAGAAAGCGATCTGTATAAACATGGGAATTTCTACAGCGCTATCTGTATAAACATGGAAATATGTACACCGCTATCTGTATAAACATGGAAATACCTACACCGCTATCTGTATAAAAATGGAAATATCTACAACGCTATCTGTGTAAACATGGAAATATCTACACAGCTATCTGTGTAAACTTGGAAATATCTACACAGCTATCTGTGTAAAAATGGAAATATCTACACAGCAATCTGTGCAAAGATGGAAATCTCTACACCGCTATCTCTGTAAACATGGAAATAATTACACCGCTATCTGTATAAACATGGAAATATCTATACCGCTGTGTCTATAAACATGGAAATATTACAACCGCTATCTGTATAAACATGGAAATATCTACACTGCTATCTGTATAAACATGGAAATATCTACAATGCCATCTGTATACACATGGAAATACCTACACGGCAATCTGTGTACAGGTGGAAACATCAACACCGCCATCTGTACAAACATGGAAATATCTACACTGCTATCTCTATAAACATGGAAATATCTACACTGCGGTCTGTATAAACATGGAAATATCTACACCGGTATCTGTATAAACATGGAAATATCTACACCACGATCTGTATAAACATGGAAATATTTACAAGGCTATCTGTATAAACATAGGAATATCTGCACCGCTATCTCTCTAAACATGGAAATATCTACAAAGCCATCTGAATAAACATGGAAATACCTACACAGTCATGAGGAGGAACATGGAAATATCTACACTGCCATCTGTATAAACATGGAAATATCTACATAGCCCTCTGTATGAATATGGCAATATCTGCATAGGCATCTGGATAAACATAGAAATATCTGCACTGCTATGTGTATAAACATGGAAATATCTCCACTGCTGGCTGTATAAACATAGAAATATCTACACCGCGATCTGTATAAACATGGAAATATCTACAGCGCCATGCTATAAACATGGAAATATCTAGACTGCCATCTGTATAAACATGGAAAAATGTACACAGCGATCTGCATAAACATGGAAATAACTACACCGCTATCTCTATACAGATGGAAATAATTACACAGCTATCTCTATAAACATGGAAATATCTAAACCGCCATCTGTAGAAACCTGGAAATATCTACACTGACATATTTATAAACATGAAAATATCTACACCGCCATCTCCATAAACATGGAACTATCTACACCACCATCTGTGTAAAAATGGAAAATCTAAACCGCTATCTGTATAAACATGGACATATCTACACTGCCATCTGTATAAAGATGGAAATATCTAAACAACTATCTGTATAAACATGGAAATATCTATACCACTATCTCTATAAACATGGAAATATCTGCACTGCTATCTCTATAAACATGGAATTATCTACACCACTATCTCTATAAACATAGAAATACCTACACCGCCATCTCTATAAACATGGAAATATGTACACCGCTATCCAAATAAACATGGAAATATCTCCACCGCTATCTGTATAAACATGGAAATATCTACACCGCTATCTGTATAAACATGGAAATACCAACACTGCTATCTGTATAAACATGGAAATATCTAAACAACTATCTGTATAAACATGGAAATATCTATACCACTATCTCTATAAACATGGAAATATCTGCACTGCTATCTCTATAAACATGGAATTATCTACACCACTATCTCTATAAACATAGAAATACCTACACCGCCATCTCTATAAACATGGAAATATGTACACCGCTATCCAAATAAACATGGAAATATCTCCACCGCTATCTGTATAAACATGGAAATATCTACACCGCTATCTGTATAAACATGGAAATATCTACACTTCTATCAGTATAAACATGGAAATATATACAATGCTATCTGTGTAAACATGGAAATATCTACAAAGATATCTGTGTAAACTTGGAAATATCTACCCAGCTATCTGTGTAAAAATGGAAATATCTACACAGCAATCTGTGCAAAGATGGATATATCTACACCCCTATATCCGTAAACATGGAAATATCTACACCGCTATCTGTATAAACATGGAAATATCTATACCGCAGTCTCTACAAACATGGAAATATCTCCACCGCTATCTGTATAAGCATGAAAATATCTACACCACTATCTGTATAATCATGGACATTTCTACACCGCAATCTGTATATACATGGAAATATCTATCACGCTATGTGTGTAAACATGGAAATATCTACACCGTGGTCTGTATAAACATGTTAATATCTACACCACTATCTGTATAAACATGTAAATATCTACACCACGATCTGTATAAACATGGAAATATCTACACCGCTATCTGTATAAACATGGAAATATCTTCACTGCTATCTGTGCAAACATGAAAATATCTACACCGCCATCTCTATAAACATGAAAATATCTACACTGCCATCTCTATAAAGATGGAAATATCTACACCGCGAGCTGTATAAACATGGAAATATCTACAAAGCTAGTTGTATAAACATGGAAATACCTACACCGCCATCTGTATAAACATGGAAATATCTACACAACTATCTCTATAAACATGGAAATACCTACACCGACATCTCTATACACATAGAAATATCTACACGCTTTCTCTATAAACATAGAAATATCTACACCGCCATCTGCATGAACATGGAAATATCTACACCGCTATCTGTATAAAGATGGAAATATCTACACTGTCATCTGTATAAACATGGAAATATCTAAACTGCCATCTGTGGAAATATGGAAATATCTACACCACGATCTGTATAAATATGAAAATATCTACACCGCTATCTGTGTAAAGATGGAAATAACTACACCGCAATCTGTGCAAAGATGGAAATATCTACACCGCTATCTCTGTAAACATGGAAATATCTACACCACTATCTGTATAAACGTGGAAATATCTACATTACTATCTGTATAAACATGGATATATCTACACCGTTATCTGTATAAACATGGAAATATCTACACCGCCATCTGTATAAACATGGAAATATCTACACCACTATATGTATAAAGATGGAAATAACTACACCGCTCTCTCTATAAACTTGGAAATATCTACACAGCCATCTGTATAAACATGGAAATATCTACACTGCTCTCTCTATAAACATGGAAATATCTACACTGCTATCTGTATAAACGTGGAAATATCTACATCGCTATCTGAATAAACAGGGAAATATCTCCACCGCTATCTGTATAAACATGGAAATATTTACACCACTATCTGTATAAACATGGAAATATCTACAACGCTATCTGTGTAAACATGGAAATATCTACACAGCTATCTGTGAAAACTTGGAAATATCTACACAGGTATCTGTGTAAAAATGGAAATATTTACACGGCAGTCTGTGCAAAGAGGGAGATATCTACACCGCTATCTCTGAAAACATGGAAATACCAACACCGCTTTCTCTATAAACATGGAAATATCTACATGGCAATCTCTATAAACTTGGAATTACCTACACCGCCATCTCTACAAACATGAAAGTATCTACACCGCCATCTTCAGAAACATGGCTGTATCTACACCGCCATCTGTATAAACATGGAAATATCTACACCACTATCTGTATAAACATGGAAAAATCTTCCCTGCCATCTGTATAAAGATGGAAATATCTGCACTGCGATTTCTATAAACATGGAAATATCTACACCACTATCTCTATAAACATGGAAATACCTACAACGCCATCTCTATAAATACGGAAATATCTACACCGATATCTGTATAAACATGGAAATACCTACACCGCTATCTGTATCAACCTGGAAGGATCTACACCGCTATCTGTATAAATATGGAAATTTCTACAACGTTATCTCTCTAAACATGGAAATGTCTACACCGCTATCTGTATAAACATGGAAATATCTACATCGTTATCTGTATAAACATGAAAATATCTTCACTGACATCTGTATGAACATGGAAATAACTTCACAGTCATCTGTATAATCATGGAAATATCTACACCACCATCTGTATAAACATGGAAATATCTACACGGAAAGCTGTATACACATAGAAATATCTAGACAGTCATCTCTATAAACATGGAAATATCTGTACCGCTATCTCTATAAACATGGAAATACCCACAACGCTATCTGTATAAACATGGAAATAGCCACACCGCTATCTGTATAAACATGGAAATATCTGCACCAATATCTTTATAAACATGGAAATATCTGCAACTCTATCTGTGTAAACATAGAAATATCTACACGGCTATTTGTGTAAACATGGAAACATCTGCACCGCTATCTGTATAAAGATGGAAATATCTACAACACTATCTGTAAAACGTGGAAATATCTATACCGCTCTCTGTATAAACCTGGAAATATCTAAACCGATATCTGTATAAACAAGGAAATATCTACACCGCCATCTGTATAAACATGGAAATACTTACACCGCTATCTGTATAAATATGGGAATAGCCACACCGCTATCACTATAAACGTGTAAATACCTACACCGATTTCTCTATAAACATGGAAATATCTACACTGCAATCTCTATATACATGGAAATAATTCACCGCCATCTCTATAAACATGAAAATATCTACACCGCCATCTTCAGAAAAACGGATGTATCTACACCGCCATCTGTAAAAACATGGAAAAATCTACACGACTATCTGTATAAACATGGAAATATCTTCACTGCCATCTGTATAAACATGGAAATATCTACACTGCCATCTGTATAAAGATGGAAATATCTACACCGCAATCTGTATAAATATGGAAATACCTACACCACTACCTCTATAGACATGTAAATATCTACACCGCTATCTGTATAAACATGGAAATATCTACAATGCCATCTGAATAATGATGGAAATATCTACACCGCGAGCTGTATGAACATGGAAATATCTTCACTGCTATCTGTGCAAACATGAAAATATCTACACCGCCATCTCTATAAACATGAAAATATCTACACTGCCATCTCTATAAAGATGGAAATATCTACACCGCGAGCTGTATAAACATGGAAATATCTACAACGCTAGTTGTATAAACATGGAAATACCAACACCGCTATCTGTATAAACATGGAAATACCTACACCGCCATCTGTATAAACATGGAAATATCTACACAACTATCTCTATAAACATGGAAATACCTACACCGACATCTCTATACACATAGAAATATCTACACGCTTTCTCTATAAACATAGAAATATCTACACCGCCATCTACATGAACATGGAAATATCTACACCGCTATCTGTATAAAGATGGAAATATCTACACTGTCATCTGTATAAACATGGAAATATCTAAAGTGCCATCTGTGGAAATATGGAAATATCTACACCACGATCTGTATAAATATGAAAATATCTACACCGCTATCTGTGTAAAGATGGAAATAACTACACCGCAATCTGTGCAAAGATGGAAATATCTACACCGCTATCTCTGTAAACATGGAAATATCTACACCACTATCTGTATAAACGTGGAAATATCTACATCACTATCTGTATAAACACGGATATATCTACACCGTTATCTGTATAAACATGGAAATATCTACACCGCCATCTGTATAAACATGGAAATATCTACACCACTATCTGTATAAAGATGGAAATAACTACACCGCTCTCTCTATAAACTTGGAAATATCTACACAGCCATCTGTATAAACATGGAAATATCTACACCGCTCTCTCTATAAACATGGAAATATCTACACTGCTATCTGTATAAACATGGAAATATCTACATCGCTATCAGTATAAACAGGGAAATATCTCCACCGCTATCTGTATAAACATGGAAATATCTACAATGCCATCTGAATAATGATGGAAATATCTACACCGCGAGCTGTATGAACATGGAAATATCTTCACTGCTATCTGTGCAAACATGAAAATATCTACACCGCCATCTCTATAAACATGAAAATATCTACACTGCCATCTCTATAAAGATGGAAATATCTACACCGCGAGCTGTATAAACATGGAAATATCTACAACGCTAGTTGTATAAACATGGAAATACCAACACCGCTATCTGTATAAACATGGAAATACCTACACCGCCATCTGTATAAACATGGAAATATCTACACAACTATCTCTATAAACATGGAAATACCTACACCGACATCTCTATACACATAGAAATATCTACACGCTTTCTCTATAAACATAGAAATATCTACACCGCCATCTGCATGAACATGGAAATATCTACACCGCTATCTGTATAAAGATGGAAATATCTACACTGTCATCTGTATAAACATGGAAATATCTAAACTGCCATCTGTGGAAATATGGAAATATCTACACCACGATCTGTATAAATATGAAAATATCTACACCGCTATCTGTGTAAAGATGGAAATAACTACACCGCAATCTGTGCAAAGATGGAAATATCTACACCGCTATCTCTGTAAACATGGAAATATCTACACCACTATCTGTATAAACGTGGAAATATCTACATCACTATCTGTATAAACACGGATATATCTACACCGTTATCTGTATAAACATGGAAATATCTACACCGCCATCTGTATAAACATGGAAATATCTACACCACTATCTGTATAAAGATGGAAATAACTACACCGCTCTCTCTATAAACTTGGAAATATCTACACAGCCATCTGTATAAACATGGAAATATCTACACCGCTCTCTCTATAAACATGGAAATATCTACACTGCTATCTGTATAAACATGGAAATATCTACATCGCTATCTGTATAAACAGGGAAATATCTCCACCGCTATCTGTATAAACATGGAAATATCTACAATGCCATCTGAATAATGATGGAAATATCTACACCGCGAGCTGTATGAACATGGAAATATCTTCACTGCTATCTGTGCAAACATGAAAATATCTACACCGCCATCTCTATAAACATGAAAATATCTACACTGCCATCTCTATAAAGATGGAAATATCTACACCGCGAGCTGTATAAACATGGAAATATCTACAACGCTAGTTGTATAAACATGGAAATACCAACACCGCTATCTGTATAAACATGGAAATACCTACACCGCCATCTGTATAAACATGGAAATATCTACACAACTATCTCTATAAACATGGAAATACCTACACCGACATCTCTATACACATAGAAATATCTACACGCTTTCTCTATAAACATAGAAATATCTACACCGCCATCTGCATGAACATGGAAATATCTACACCGCTATCTGTATAAAGATGGAAATATCTACACTGTCATCTGTATAAACATGGAAATATCTAAACTGCCATCTGTGGAAATATGGAAATATCTACACCACGATCTGTATAAATATGAAAATATCTACACCGCTATCTGTGTAAAGATGGAAATAACTACACCGCAATCTGTGCAAAGATGGAAATATCTACACCGCTATCTCTGTAAACATGGAAATATCTACACCACTATCTGTATAAACGTGGAAATATCTACATCACTATCTGTATAAACACGGATATATCTACACCGTTATCTGTATAAACATGGAAATATCTACACCGCCATCTGTATAAACATGGAAATATCTACACCACTATCTGTATAAAGATGGAAATAACTACACCGCTCTCTCTATAAACTTGGAAATATCTACACAGCCATCTGTATAAACATGGAAATATCTACACCGCTCTCTCTATAAACATGGAAATATCTACACTGCTATCTGTATAAACATGGAAATATCTACATCGCTATCTGTATAAACAGGGAAATATCTCCACCGCTATCTGTATAAACATGGAAATATCTACAATGCCATCTGAATAATGATGGAAATATCTACACCGCGAGCTGTATGAACATGGAAATATCTTCACTGCTATCTGTGCAAACATGAAAATATCTACACCGCCATCTCTATAAACATGAAAATATCTACACTGCCATCTCTATAAAGATGGAAATATCTACACCGCGAGCTGTATAAACATGGAAATATCTACAACGCTAGTTGTATAAACATGGAAATACCAACACCGCTATCTGTATAAACATGGAAATACCTACACCGCCATCTGTATAAACATGGAAATATCTACACAACTATCTCTATAAACATGGAAATACCTACACCGACATCTCTATACACATAGAAATATCTACACGCTTTCTCTATAAACATAGAAATATCTACACCGCCATCTGCATGAACATGGAAATATCTACACCGCTATCTGTATAAAGATGGAAATATCTACACTGTCATCTGTATAAACATGGAAATATCTAAACTGCCATCTGTGGAAATATGGAAATATCTACACCACGATCTGTATAAATATGAAAATATCTACACGGCTATCTGTGTAAAGATGGAAATAACTACACCGCAATCTATGCAAAGATGGAAATATCTACACCGCTATCTCTGTAAACATGGAAATATCTACACCACTATCTGTATAAACGTGGAAATATCTACATCACTATCTGTATAAACACGGATATATCTACACCGTTATCTGTATAAACATGGAAATATCTACACCGCCATCTGTATAAACCTGAAAATATCTACACCACTATCTGTATAAAGATGGAAATAACTACACCGCTCTCTCTATAAACTTGGAAATATCTACACAGCCATCTGTATAAACATGGAAATATCTACACCGCTCTCTCTATAAACATGGAAATATCTACACTGCTGTCTGTATAAACACGGAAATATCTACATCGCTATCTGAATAAACAGGGAATATCTCCACCGCTATCTGTATAAACATGGAAATATTTACACCACTATCTGTATAAACATGGAAATATCTACAACGATATCTGTGTAAACATGGAAATATCTACACAGCTATCTGTGAATACTTGGAAATATCTACACAGGTATCTGTGTAAAAATGGAAATATTTACACGGCAGTCTGTGCAAAGAGGGAGATATCTACACTGCTATCTCTGAAAACATGGAAATACCAACACCGCTTTCTCTATAAACATGGAAATATCTACATGGCAATCTCTATAAACTTGGAATTACCTACACCGCCATCTCTACAAACATGAAAGTATCTACACCGCCATCTTCAGAAACATGGCTGTATCTACACCGCCATCTGTATAAACATGGAAATATCTACACCACTATCTGTATAAACATGGAAAAATCTTCCCTGCCATCTGTATAAAGATGGAAATATCTGCACTGCGATTTCTATAAACATGGAAATATCTACACCACTATCTCTATAAACATGGAAATACCTACAACGCCATCTCTATAAATACGGAAATATCTACACCGATATCTGTATAAACATGGAAATACCTACACCGCTATCTTTATAAACCTGAAAGGATCTACACCGCTATCTTTATAAATATGGAAATATCTACAACGTTATCTCTCTAAACATGGAAATGTCTACACCGCTATCTGTATAAACATGGAAATATCTACATCGTTATCTGTATAAACATGAAAATATCTACACTGACAACTGTATAAACATGGAAATAACTTCACAGTCATCTGTATAATCATGGAAATATCTACACCACCATCTGTATAAACATGGAAATATCTACACGGAAAGCTGTATACACATGGAAATATCTAGACAGTCATCTCTATAAACATGGAAATATCTGTACCGCTATCTCTATAAACATGGAAATACCCACAACGCTATCTGTATAAACATGGAAATAGCCACACCGCTATCTGTATAAACATGGAAATATCTGCACCACTATCTTTATAAACATGGAAATATCTGCAACTCTATCTGTGTAAACATAGAAATAACTACACGGCTATTTGTGTAAACATGGAAATATCTGCACCGCTATCTGTATAAAGATGGAAATATCTACAACACTATCTGTAAAACGTGGAAATATCTATACCGCTCTCTGTATAAACCTGGAAATATCTAAACCGATATCTGTATAAACAAGGAAATATCTACAGCGCCATCTGTATAAACATGGAAATACTTACACCGCTATCTGTATAAATATGGAAATAGCCACACCCCTATCTCTATAAACGTGTAAATACCTACACCGATTTCTCTATAAACATGGAAATATCTACACTGAAATCTCTATATACATGGAAATAATTCACCGCCATCTCTATAAACATGAAAATATGTACACCGCCATCTTCAGAAAAACGGATGTATCTACACCGCCATCTGTATAAACATGGAAAAATCTACACCACTATCTGTATAAACATGGAAATATCTTCACTGCCATCTGTATAAACTTGGAAATATCTACACTGCCATCTGTATAAAGATGGAAATATCTACACCGCAATCTGTATAAATATGGAAATTCCTACACCGCTACCTCTATAGACATGTAAATACCTACACCGCTATCTGTATAAACATGGAAATATCTACACTGCCATCTGAATAATGATGGAAATATCTACACCGCGAGCTGTATAAACATGGAAATATCTACACCGAAATCTGTATAAACATGGAAATATCTACAATGCTATCTCTGTAAACATGGAAATACCCACACAGTTATCTGTGTAAACTTGGAAATATCTACACCGCTGTCTGTGTAAATTTGGTAATATTTACACGGCAATCTGTGCAAAGATGGAAATATCTACACGGCTATCTCTGTAAACATGGAAATATCTACACCGCTATCTGTATAAACTTGGAAATATCTACATCGCTATCTGTATAAACAGGGAAATATCTCCACCGCTATCTGTATAAACATGGAAATATCTACACTGCTATCTGTATAAAGATGGAAATATATACAATGCTATCTGTGTAAACCTGGAAATATCTACACAGCTATCTGTGTAAACTTGGAAATATCTACCCAGCTATCTGTGCAAAAATGGAAATATCTACACAGCAATCTGTGCAAAGATGGAAATATCTACACCGCTATATCTGTAAACATGGAAATATCTACACCACTATCTCTATAAACATGGAAATATCTGCACTGCTATATCTATAAACATGGAATTATCTACACCACTATCTCTATAAACATAGAAATAACTACACTGCCATCTCTATAAACATGGAAATATGTACGCCACTATCTCTATAAACATATAAATATCTACACCGCCATCTCTATAAACATGGAAATATCTAAACCGCCATCTGCATGAACATGGAAATATCTCCACCGCTATCTGTATAAACATGGAAATATCTACACCACTATCTGTATAAACATGGAAATATCTACACCGCAATCTGTATAAACATGGAAACATATACAACGCTATCTGTGTAAACATGGAAATATCTTCACAGCTATCTGTGTAAACTTGGAAATATCTACACAGCTATCTGTGTAAAAATGGAAATATCTACACAGCAATCTGTGCAAAGATGGAAATATCTACACTGCTATCTCGGTAAACATGGAAATATCTACACCGGTAGCTGTATAAACATGGAAATATCTATACCGCTGTGTCTATAAACATGGAAATATCTCCACCGCTATCTGTATAAACATGGAAATATCTACTCTGCTATCTGTATAAACATGGAAATATCTACAATGCCATCTGTATACACAGGGAAATACCTACACGGCAATCTGTGTATATGTGGAAACATCAACACAGCCATCTGTACAAACATGGAGATATCTACACTGCTATCTCTATAAACATGGAAATATCTACACCACGATCTGTATAAACATGGAAATATTTACACCGCTATCTGTATAAACATAGAAATATCTGCACCGCTATCTGTATAAACATGGAAATACCTACACCGCTGTTTCTATAAACACGGAAATATGTACACCGCTATGTGTATAAACATGGAAATATCTCCATTGCTGTCTGTATAAACATGGAAATATCTCCACCGTTATCTGTATAAACATGGAAATATCTACAGCGCCATCTCTATATACATTGAAATATCTACACCACTATCTATATAAACATAGAAATATCTACACCACTCTCAGTATAATAATGGAAATATATACAACACCATCTGTATAAACATGGAAATAACTACACCGCCTTCTGAATAAACATGGAAATATCTACATCACTATCTGTATAAATATGGAAATATCTACACCGCTATCTCCATAAACATGGAAATATCTACACCACGATCTGTATAAACATGGAAATCTCTCCACCGCTATGTGTATAAACATGGAAATATCTACATCGCTATCTGTATAAACGTGGAAATAACAACACCGCTATCGGTATAAACTTGGAAATATCCACAACGCCATCTATATAAACATGGAAATATCTACACCGCTATGTCTATAAACATGGAAATACCTACACCGCTATCTCTATAAACATGGAAATATCTACACCGCTATCTGTATAAACATGGAAATATCTACACTGCTATCTGTATAACATGGAAATATCTACACCGCGATCTGTATAAACATGGAAATATCTACACCGCGATCTGTATAAACATGGAAATATCTTCACCACGATCCGTATAAACATGGAAATATATACACCGCTATCTGTATAAACATGGTAATATCTACACCACCATCTATATAAACATGGAAATATCTACACCGCCATCTGTATAAACATGGAAATATCTACAATGCCATCTGGAGAAAGATGGAAATATCTACACCGCAATCTGTGTAAACATGGAAATATCTACACCGATATCTGTAAAAATATGGAAATATCTACACCGCCATCTGCATCTCCATGGAAATATCTACGCCGTCATCTGTATAAACATGGAAATATCTACACTGCCATCTGTAAAAACATGGAAATACCTATACAGTCATCTGTATAAATATGGGATAATCTACACCACTATCTGTATAAACATGGAAATATCTACAATGCCATCTGTATACACATGGAAATACCTACACAGCCATCTGTATAAACATGGAAATATCTACACCGCTACCTCTATAAACATGGAAATACCTGCAAAGCAATCTGTATAAACATGGAAATATCTACATCGCTCTCTGTATAAACATGGAAATATCACCACCGCTATCTGTTTATATATGGAAATATCTAAACTGCTATCTGTATAAAATGGAAATATCTACACAGTCAACTGAATATACATGGAAATATCTACACCACCATCTCTATAAACATGGAAATATCCACACTGCCATCCATAAACATGGAAATATCTATACAGTCATCTGTATATACATGGAAATATATACACCACCATCTCTATAAACATGGAAATATTTACACTGCCGTCTGTATACACATGGAAATGTCTACAGAGCTATCAGTATAAACATGGAAACATCTGCACCGATATCTCTATACACATGGAAATACCTACACTGCAATCTCTATAAACATGGAAATATCTACACCACAATCTCTATAAACATGGAAATATCTACACCGCCATCTCTATAAACATGAAAATATCTATAATGCCATCTCCAGAAACATGGAACTATCTACAACGCCATCTGTTTAAACATGGAAATATCCACACTGCCGTCTGTATAAAGATGGAAATATCTGCACCCCGAGCTGCATAAACATGGAAATATCTACACTGCTGTCTGTATAAACAGGGAACTACCAACACCACTATCTGTATAAACGTGGAAATAGCAACACCACGATCTGTATAAACATGGAAATATCTACAAGAATCTCTGTATAATCAAGGAAATAAATACACCGCTGTCTGTATCAACATGGAAATATCTATACTGCCCTCTGAATAAACATGGAAATATCTACACTGCTATCTCTATAAATATGGAAATATATGCATCGCTATCTCTATAAACATGGAAATATCTACACTGCCATCTGCATAAAGATGGAAATATCTACACCACGAGCTGTATAAACATGGAAATCTCTACACCGCTATCTGTATAAACATGGAAATATCTACACCATTATGTCTGTAAACATTGAAATACCTACACCGCCATCTCTATAAACATGGATGTATCTACACCGGTATCTCTATAAACATACAAATATCTATACAGCCATCTGTATAAACATGGAAATATCTACGCCGCCAACTGTATAAACTTAGAAATATCTACACTGCCATCTGTGGATAGATGGAAATGTCTACACTGCGATCTGTATAAACATGGAAATATCTACACCACTATCTGTATAAACATGCAAATATCTAAACTGCGATCTGTATAAATATGGAAATATCTACATGGCTATCTTTATAAACCTGGAAATGTCTACACCGCTATGTGTATAAACATGGAAATATCTACACGGCTAAGTCTATAAATATGGAAATATCTAAACTGCCTTCTGTATAAACATGGAAATAACTACACAGTCATCTATATAAACATGGAAATATCTTCACCACCACCTCTATAAACATGGAAATATCTACACCACTATCTGTATAAACATGGAAATATCTCCATGGCTATCTGTATAAACATGGAAATATCTACAGCGCTATCTGTATAAACATGGAAATATCTACACTGCTATCTGTGTAAACATGGAAATATCTACATCGCTATCTCTATAAACATGGAAATAGCCACACCGCTATCTGTGTAAACATGGAAATGTCTACACCGCTAACTGTATAAACATGGAAATATCTACACCGCTAACTGTATAAACGTGGAAATATCTACAGCGCCATCTCTATAAACACGTAAATATCTCCAACACTATCTGTATAAACCTAGAAATATCTCCACCGTTATCTGTATAAACATGGAAATATCTCCACCGCTATCTGTATAAACATGGAAATATCTACACCGCTATCTGTATAAACATGGAAATATCTACAACGCTATTTGTATAAACATGGAAACACCTCCACCGCTATCTGTATGAACATGGAAATATGTACATCGCTATCTGTAAAAACATGGAAATATCTCCCCCACTATCACTATAAACGTGGAATTATCTACACCGCTATCTGTATAAACATGGAAATATCTCCACCGAAATCAGTATAAACATGGAAATACCTACACCGCTATCTGTATAAACATGTAAATGTCTACACCACTATCTGTATAAACATGGAAATATCTCCACCGCTATCTATATAAACATGGAAATATCCACATCGTTATCTGTATAAACATGAAAATCTCTCGACCGCTATCTCTATAAACATGGAAATATCTTCACCGCTATCCCTATAAACAAAGAAATATCTACACCGCTATCTTTATAAACATGGAAATATCTACACCACTATCTGTATAAACAAGGAAATATCTACAATGCCATCGGTATAAACACGGAAACAGCCACACCGCTATCTTAATAAAGACGGAAACATCAACACCGCCATGTGTATAAACATGGAAATATCTACACCACTTTCAGTATAAATATGGGAATATCTACAACGCTATGTCTATAAACATGGAAATAAATACACCGCAATCTGAATAAACATGGAAATAACTACAACGCTATCTCTATAAACACGGAAATATATCCACCGCTATATGTATAAACATGGAAATATCTCCATGGCTATCTGTATAAACATGGAAATATCTACACCGCTATCTGTATAAACATGGAAATATCTACACTGCCATCTGTGTAAACCTGGAAATATCTACATCGCTATCTCTATAAACATGGAAATACCCACACCGCTATCTGTATAAACATGTAAATATCTACACTGCCATCTGTAAAAACATGGAAATATCTACACAGTCATCTGTAGAAACATGGAAATATCTAAAAATCCATCAGTGTAAACATGGAAATATCCACACTGCCATCTGCATACAGATGGAAATATCAACACAGCCATCTGTATAAACATGGAAACATCTACAACACTATCTGTGTAAACGTGGAAATATCTACACTGACATCTGTATAAACATGGAAACAGCCACACCGCTATGTGTATAAACATGGAAATATCTACACCGCCCTATGAATGAACATGGAAATATCTACACTGCTATCTGTATAAATATGGAAATATCTACACCGCTATCTGTATAAACATGGTAGTAGCCACATCGCTATCTGTATAAAAATGGAAATATCTACACCGCCATCTGAATAAACATGGAAATATCTACACGGCTATCTGTATAAATATGGAAATAACTACTCAACAATCTCTATAAACATGGAAATGTCTCCACCGCTATCTGTATAAACATGGAAATATCTACATGGCTATCTCTATAAACATGGAAATATCTACACCGCCATCTGTATAAATATGGAAATACCGACACTGCTATCTCTATAAACATTGAAACGTCTGCAACGATGTTTGTATAAACATGTAAATATCTAGATGGCTATCTGTATAAACATGGAAATACCTACATCGTCATCTCTATAAACATGGAAATACCTACACATACATCTGTATAAACATGGAAATACCTACACCACTATCTGTATAAACATGGAAATATCTACACTACCATCTGCATAAACATGGAAATATCTACACAGCCATCTCTAAAAACATGGAAATACCTACACCTCCATCTGTATAAACATGGGAATATCTACACTGCCATCTGTATACACATGGAAATATCAACACAGCCATTTGTATAAACATGGAAATATCGACACCGCTATCTGTTTAAACATGGAAATATGTACACCACAATCTGTGTGAAGATGGAAATAACTACACCGCAATCTTTGCAAATATGGAAATATCTACAACTCTATCTCTGTAAACATGGAAATATCTACACCACTCTCTGTATAAACATGGAAATATCTACACCGCTATCTGTATAAACATGGAAATATCTACACCACAATCTGTATAAATATGGATATATCTACACAGCTATCTATATAAACATGGAAATATCTACACCACTATCTGTATAAACATGCAAATATCTACCCCGCTATCTGTATAAATTTGGAAATATCTACACCACTATCTCTATACACATGGAAATGTCTACACCGCTATCTGTATAAACATGGAAATATCTACATGGCCATCTCCATAAACATGGAACTATCTACACCGACATCTGTATAAACATGGAAATACCTACACCACTATCTGAATAAACATGGAAATATCTACACCACTGTCATTATAAACATGGAAATACTTACACCACCGTCATTATAAACATGGAAATACCTACACCACCATCTCTACACATGGAAATATTTACACCGCTATCTCTATAAACATAGAAATATCAACACCGCCATCTCCGTAAACGTGGAATATCTACACTGCCTTCTGAATGAATATGGGAATATCTACACCGCCATCTGTATAAACATGGAAATATCTAAACTGCCATCTGAGGAAAATGGAAATATCTACACCACGATCTGTATAAACATGGAAATATGTACACCGCTACGTGTATAAACATGGAAATAACTACATGGCTCTCTGTATAAACATAGAAACATCTACAACACGATCTCTATAAACAAGGAAATATCTCCACCGCTATCTGTATAAACATGGAAATATCTACACCGCCATCTGTATAAACATGGAAATATCTACACAGTCATCTCTATAAAAATGGAAATATCTACACCACCATCACTATAAACATGAAAATATCTACACCGCCATCTCCATAAACATGGAATAATCTACACCGCTATCTGTATAAACATGGAAATAACAACACAGCTATCTGTATAAAAATGGAAATACCTAAACCACCATCTCTATAAACATGGAAATATCTATAATGCTATCTGTGTAAACATAGAAATGTCTACAGAGCTATCTCTGTAAACATGGAAATATCTACAACGCTATCTGAATAAACATGGAAATATCCAAACTGCAATCTGTTCAAAGATGGAAATATCTACACCGCTATCTGTGTAAACAGGGTAATATCTACACCGCTATCTGTATATACATGGAAATGACTACACCGATATCTGTATAAACATGGAAATATCTGCACCACAATCTCTATAAACATGGAAATACTTAAACCACCATCTGTATAAACATGGAAATATCTACACAGTCATCTCTGTAAACAGGGAAATAACGACACCACCATCTACTTAAACATGGAAATATCTACACTGCCATCTGTATGCACATGGAAATATCTACACAGCCATCTGCATTGACATGGAAATATCCTCACCGCCATCTCTATAAACACGGAAATACCTACACCGCTATCTCTATAAATATGGAAATATCTACACCGCCATCTCTATATACATGGAAATATCTACACCGCCATGTCTATAAACCTGAAAATATCTGCACCGTGATCTCCATAAACATGGAAATATCTACACCACCATCTGTATAAACACGGAATTATCTACACCACTATCTGTAAAAACATGGAATTATCTACACTGCCATCTCTATAAAGATGGAAATAACAAAACCGCGAGCTGTATATACATGGAAATATCTACAATCCTAGTTGTATAAACATGGAAATACCAACACCACTATCTGTATAAACATGGAAATACCTTCACCGGTATCTGTATAAACATGGATATATCTAAACTGCCATCTGTATAAGCATGGAAATATCTACACCGCCATCTGTATAAACACGGAAATATCTACACCGCTATCTCTATAAACATGGAAATATCTACACCGCCATCTCTATAAACGTGAAAATATCTACACGGCCATCTCCATAAACATGAAACTATCTACACCGCCAACTGTATAAACATGGAAACAACTTCTACGCTATCTGAATAAACATGGAAGTAACTACACCACTATCTCTACAAACATGGAAATACCTACACCACTATCTCTATACACATGGAAATACCTACACCGCTATCTCTATAAACATAGAAAAATCTCCACCGCCATCTCTGTAAACATGGAAATATCTACACCGCTTTCTGAATGAACATGGAAATATCTACACCGCTGTCTGTATAAACATCGAAATTTCTACACCGCCATCTGTATAAACATGGAAATATCTAAACTGCCATCTGAGGAAAATGGAAATCACTACACAACGATATGTATAAACCATAATATATGTACACTGCTACCTGTATAAACATGGAAATATCTACACGGTTCTCTTTATAAACACGGAAATATCTAAACCGATATCTGTATAAACATGAAATATCCACACCACAATCTGTATAAACATGGAAATATCTGCACCGCAATCTGTATAAACATGGAAATATCTACACAACTATTTGTAAAAACATGCAAATATCTACAGCGCTATCTCTATAAACATGGAGATGATTTCACTGCTATGTGTATAAACATGGAAATATCTACATGGCTATCTCTAAAAACATGGAAATATCTACACCGCCTACTGCATAAACATGGAAATACCTACACTGCCATCTGTACAAACATGAAAATAACTACACTGCAATCTCTATAAACATGGAAATATCTACACTGCCATCTGTATATACATGAACATACCTACACAGTCATTTGTATAAACATGGAAATATCTACACCACTATCTGTATAAACGTGGAAATATCTACACTGCCATCTGTATAAACATGGAAATATCTACACAGCCATCTCTATAAACATGGAAATATCTTCAACACTATCTCTATAAACATGGAAATAGCCACACCGCTATCTGCATAAACATGGAAAAATCTACACTGCCATCAGTATACACATGGAAATATCTACACAGTCATCTGTATAAAGATGGAAATATCTATACCATTATCTGCATAAACATGGAAATATCTACAACGATATCTGTATAAAGGTGGAAATATCTACACTGCAATCTGTGCAAATATGGAAATATCTACACATCTATCTCTGTAAATATGGAAATATCAACTCCGCTATCTATATAAACATGGAAATATATACACCGCTGTCTGTATAAACATGGAAAATCTACACCACGATCTGTATAAATATTGGTATATCTACACCGCTATCTGTATAAACATGGAAACATCTACACCGCTATCTGTATAAACATGGGAATATCTACACTGCTATCTGTATAAATATGGAAATATCTACACCGCTATCTCTATAAACATGGAAATGTCTACAACGCTAACTGTATAAACACGGAAATATCTACATGGCTATTTCTATAAATATGGAAATATCTAAACCACATTCTGTATAAACATGGAAATACGTACACAGTCATCAGTATAAACATAGAAATATCTAAACCACAATCTGTATAAACACGGAAATATCCACACTGCCATCTGTATAAACATGGAAATATCTGCACAGCCATCTCTATAAACATGGAAATATCTACATCTCTATCTGTATAAACATGGAAATAGCTAAACCGCTATCTGTATAAACATGGAAATATCTACACCGCCATCTGTAAAAATATGGAAATATCTACACAGTCATCTGTAGAAACATGGAAATACCTACACCGCCATCTGTACAAACATGGAAATATCTCCATCGCTATCTGTATAAACATGGAAATGTCTACACCGCTATCTCTATAACCATGGAAATATCTACACCGATATCTGTATAGACATGGAAATATCTACACCGCCATCTGTATAAACATGGAAATATCTACACCGCTATCTGTATAAACATGGAAATATCTACACCGCTATCTGTATAAACATGGAAATAGCCACACCGTTATGTTTTATAAACATGGAAATATCTACACCACCATCTGAATAAACATGGAAATATCTACACGGGCTATCTGTATAAATATGGAAATATCTACACCGCTACCTCTATAAACATGGAAATATCTACAAAGCTATCTGTGTAAACATGGATATATCTACAGCGCTATCTCTATAAACATGGAAATATCTACACCGCCATCTGTATAAACATGGAAACATGTACACAGTCATCTGTATAAACATGGAAATAACTACACCGCTGTCTGTATAAACATGGAAATATATACACCGCTATCCGTATAAACATGGAAATATCTACACCGCTATCTGTATAAATATGGAAATATCCACACCGCTATCCCTATAAACATGGAAATGTCTACACCGCTATCTGTATAAACATGGAAATATCTACATGGCTATCTCTATAAACATGGAAATATCAACAACGCTATCGGCATAAACACGGAAATATCGACACCGCTATCTGCAAAAACATGGAAATATCTACATCGTTATCTGTACAAACATGTTAATATCTCCATCACTAACTCTATGAACATGGAAATATCTCCACTGCTATCTCAATAAACTTGGAAATATCTACTCCACTATCTGTATAAACATGGATATATCTACACTACCATCTGTATAAACATGGTAATAGCCATACCGCTATCTGTATAAACATGAAAATATCTACACCACCATCTGAATAAACATACAAATATCTAAACCGCTATCTGTATAAATATGGAAATATCTACACCGCTATCTCTGTAAACATGGAAATATCTACACCGCTACCTGTATAAACATGGACATATCTACACCGCTATCTCTATATACATGGAAATATCTACACCGCTACCTGCATAAACTTGGAAATATCTACACCACCATCGCTAGAAACATGGAAATATCTCCACCGCTATCTGTATAAACATGGAAATATCTCCTCCACACTCTGTATAAACATGGAAATATCTCTACCGCTATCCGTATAAACATGGAAATATCTACACCGCTATCGGTATAAACATGGAAATATCTACACTGCAATCTCTATAAACATGGAAATATCTACAACACTATCTGTGTAAACATGGAAATATCTTCACACCTGTCTGTGTAAACATGCAAATATGTACACCGCAATCTGTGTGAATATGGAAATATCTACACCACTTTCTGTATAAACATGGGTATATCTACATCGCTATCTGTATAAACATGATAATATCTACACTGCTATATGTATAAACATGGAAATATCTATTCCGCTGTCTGTATAAACACGGAAATATCTACACCGCTATCTTTATAAACATGGAAATATCTACACCGCAATCACTATAAACATGGAAATATCTTCAACACTATCTGTGTAAACATGGAAATATCCACACAGCTGTCTGTCTAAACATGGAAATATGTGCACCGCAATCTGTGTGAGCATGGAAATATCTACACCGCAATCTGTGCAAATATGGAAATATCTACACCTCTATCTATGTAAACATGGAAATATCTACACCACTAATTGTATAAACATGGAAATATCTACACCGCTATCTGTATAAACATGGAAATATCCACACCACAATCTGTATAAACATGGAAATATCTGCACCGCAATCTGTATAAACATGGAAATATCTACACCACTATCTGTATAACCATGGAAATATCTGCGCCGCTATCTGTATAAATATGGAAATATCTTCAACGCTATCTCTATAAACATGGAAATGATTTCACTGCTGTCTGTATAAACATGGAAATATCTACATGGCTATCTCTAAAAACATGGAAATATCTACACCGCCTACTGCATAAACATGGAAATACCCACACTGCCATCTGTACAAACATGGAAATAACTACACTGCAATCTCTATAAACATGGAAATATCTACACTGCCATCTGTATATACATGAACATACCTACACAGTCATCTGGATAAACATGGAAATATCTACAACACTATCTGTATAAACGTGGAAATATCTACACTGCCATCTGTATAAACATGGAAATATCTACACAGCCATCTCTGTAAACATGGAAATATCTTCAACGCTAACTCTATAAACATGGAAATAGCCACACTGCTATCTGCATAAACATGGAAAAATCTACATTGCCATCAGTATACACATGGAAATATCTACACAGTCATCTGTATAAAGATGGAAATATCTATACCGTTATCTGTATAAACATGGAAATATCTACAACGATATCTGTATAAAGGTGGAAATATCTACACCGCAATCTGTGCAAATATGGAAATATCTACACATCTATCTCTGTAAATATGGAAATATCAACTCCGCTATCTATATAAACATGGAAATATCTGCACCGCTGACTGTATAAACATGGAAAATCTACACCACGATCTGAATAAACATTGATATATCTACACCGCTATCTGTATAAACATGGAAACATCTACACCGCTATCTGTATAAACATGGAAATATCTACACTGCTATCTGTATAAATATGGAAATATCTACACCGCTATCTCTATAAACATGGAAATGTCTACACCGCTATCTGTATAAACATGGAAATATCTACATGGCTATTTCTATAAATATGGAAATACCCAAACCACCTTCTGTATAAACATGGAAATACGTACACAGTCATCAGTATAAACATAGAAATATCTACACCACAATCTGTATAAACACGGAAATATCTACACTGCCATCTGTATAAACATGGTAATATCTACACAGCCATCTCTATAAACATGGAAATATCTCCATCTCTATCTGTATAAACATGGAAATAGCTAAACCGCTATCTGTATAAACGTGGAAATATCTTCACCGCCATCTGTAAAAATATGGAAATATCTACACCGTGATCAGTATAAACATGGAAATATCTACACCGCTATCTGTATAAACATGGAAATATCTACACCGCCATCTGTATAAACATGGAAATATCTACACGGTCATCTGTGTATAGATGGAAACATCAACACCGCCATCTGTACAAACATGGAAATATCTGCACCACTATCTGTATAAACATGGAAATATCTTCACCGCGGTCTGTATAAACATGGAAATATCTAAACCGCTATCTGTATAAACATGGAAATATCTACACAGCTATCTCTATAAACATGGAAATATCTACACCGCCATCTGTATAAACATGGAAATACCTGCAAAGTCATCTGTATAAACATGGAAATATCTACACAGCCATCTGTATATACATGGAAATATCTACACCGCTATCTGTATAAACATGGAAATAACTACACCGCTATTTGTATAAACAAGGAAATATCTACACAGCCATCTGTATATACATGGAAATATCTACACCGCTATCTGTATAAACATGGAAATAACTACACCGCTATTTGTATAAACAAGGAAATATCTACACCGTGATCTGTATAAACATGGAAATATCTACAACGCTATTTGTATAAACAAGGAAATATCTACACCGCTATCTGTATAAACACTGAAATAACTACACCGCCACTTGTATAAACAAGGAAATATCTACACCGTGATCTGTATAAACATGGAAATAACTACACCGCTATTTGTATAAACAAGGAAATATCTACACCGCCATCTGTTTAAACATGGAAATATATACACAGACATCTGTTTATACATGGAAATATCTACACCACTATCTGTATAAACATGCTAATAACTACACCGCTATCTGTATAAATGTGGAAATATTTGCACCGCTATCCCTATAAACATGGAAATATCAACACCGCGATCTGTATAAACATGGAAATATCTAAACCATGATCTGTATAAACATGGAAATAACTACACCGCAATCTGTATAAACATGGAAATATCTACACTGTTATCTGTATAAACATGGAAATATCCACACCGCTATCTCTATAAACATGGAAAAATCAACACCGCTATCCATATGAACATGGAAATATCTACACCGCCATCTCTATAAACATGGAAATATCTCCACTGCTATCTCTATATACATCAAAATATCTACACCGCCATCTGCATAAACATGGAAATACTTACAAAGATATCGGTATAAACATGGAAATATCTACACCGCCTTCTGTATAAACATGGAAATATCTACACAGCCATGTGTATATACATGGAAATATCTACACCGCTATCTATATAAACATGGAAATAACTACACCGCTATCTCTATAAACATGGAAATAACTACACCGCCATCTACATATCCATGGAAATACCTGCGCCGCCATGTGTATAAACATGGAAATATCTACACCGCTATCTCTATAAACATGGAAATAACTACACCGTGACCTGTATAAACATGGAAATATTTACACCGCTTTCTGTATAAACATGGAAATATCTACACCGTTATCTGTATAAATATGGAAATATCTACACCGCTATCTCTATAAACATGGAAATATCTACACCACCATCTGTATAAACATGGAAATATCTATACTGCTATCTCTATAAACATGGAAATATCAACAATGCCATCTGTAAAAACATGGAAATACCTATACTGTCATCTGTATAAACATGGAAATATCTACACCACCATCTGTATAAACATGGAAATATCTACAATGCCATCTGTATACACATGGAAATACCTACAAGGCAATCTGTGTATAGATGGAAACATCAACACCGCCATCTGTACAAACATGCAAATATCTACACTGCTATCTCCATAAACATGGAAATATCTACACTGGTATCTGTATAAACATGGAAATATCTACACCACGATCTGTATAAACATGCAAATATTTACACCGCTATCTGTATAAACATGGAAATATCTGCCCCCCATCTCTATAAACATGGAAATATCTACAAAGACATCTGTATAAACATGGAAATACCTACACAGTCATGTGTAGGAACATGGAAATATATACACTGCCATCTGTATAAACATGGAAATATCTACACACCTATCTCTATAAACATGGAAATACCTACACCGCCATCTGTATAAACATGGAAATACCTATAAAGTCATCTGTATAAACATGGAAATTTCTACAATGCCATCTGTATAAACATGGAAATATCTACACAGCCATCTGTGTATACATGGAAATATCTACACCGCTATCTGTATAAACATGGAAATAACTACACCGCTATTTATATAAACAAGGAAATATCTACACCACCATCTGTTTAAACATGGAAATATCTACACAGACATCTGTTTATACATGGAAATGTCTACACCGCCATCTCTATAAACATGGAAATATCTACACCGTGATCAGAATAAACATGGAAATATCTACACCGCTATCTGTATAAACATGGAAATATCTCCACTGCTGTCTCTATAAACATCGAAATATCTACACCGCCATCTGTATAAACATGGAAATACTTACAAAGTTATCTGTTTAAACATGGAAATATCTACACCGCCATATGTATAAACATGGAAATATCTACACAGCCATGTGTACATACATGGAAATATCTACAATGCTCTCTATATAAACATGGAAATAACTACACCGCGATCTGTATATACATGGAAATATGTACAACGCCATCTACATATCCATAGAAATATCTGCGATGCCATCTGTATAAACATGGAAATATCTACACGGTCATCTGTGTATAGATGGAAATAACAACACCGCCATCTGTACAAACATGGAAATATCTGCACTGCTATCTGTATAAACATGGAAATATCTACACCGTGATCTGTATAAACATGGAAATATTTACACCGATATCTGTATAAACATGGAAATTTCTACACCGTTATCTGTATAAATATGGAAATATCTACACGGCTATCTCTATAAACATGGAAATATCTACACCGCCATCTGTATAAACATGGAAATACCTATACAGTCATCTGTGTAATCACGGAAATATCTACACCACCATCTGTATAAACATGGAAATATCTACACCGCTATGTGTATAAACATGGAAATATCTGCACTGCTATCTCTATAAATATGGAAATATCTACAAAGCCATCTGTATAAACATGGAAATGCCTACACAGTCATGTGTAGGAACATGGAAATATCTACACTGCCATCTGTATAAACGTAGAAATATCTACACAGCCCTCTGTATAAACATGGAAATATCTGCATAGGCATCTGTAAACATGGAAATATCTACACCGCTATCTGTATAAACATGGAAATACCTACACCGCTGTCTCTATAAACATGGAAATATGTACACCGCTATGTGTATAAACATGGAAATATCTCCACTGCTGTCTGTATAAACATGGAAATATCTCCACCGTTATCTGTATAAACATGGAAATATCTACAGCGCCATCTCTATAAACAATGAAATATCTACACTACCATCTGTAAAAACATGGAAATATCTACACAGTCATCTGAATAAACATGGTAATATCTACACCACCATCTGTATAAACATGGAAATAGCTACAATACCATCTGTATATACATGGAAATATCTACACCGCCATCTGTATAAACATGGAATTATCTACAACGTTATCTGTATAAACATGGAAATATCTACACCGTGATCTGTATAAACATGGAAATATCTACACCGCCATCTCTATAAACATGGAAATATCTACACCGCTATCTGTATAAACGTGGAAATATCCACACAGCTATCTCTATAAACATGGAAAAATCCACACCGCTATCTCTATGAACATGGAAATATCTACACCGCCATCTCTATAAACATGGAAATATCTACACCGTGATCAGTATAAACATGGAAATATCTACACCGCTATCTGTATAAACATGGAAATAACTCCACTGCTATCTATATAAACATCGACATATCTACACCGCCATATGAATATACATGGAAATATATACACAGCTATCTATATAAACATGGAAATAACTACACCGCTATTTGTATAAACATGGAAATATCTCCACTGCTGTCTCTATAAACATCGAAATATCTACACCGCCTTCTGTATAGACATGGATATACTTACAAAGTTATCTGTATAAACATGGAAATATCTACACCGCCATCTGTATAAACATGGAAATATCTACACAGCCATGTGTACATACATGGAAATATCTACACCACTCTCTATATAAACATGGAAATAACAACACCGCTATCTGTATATACATGGAAATATCTACACCACCATCTACATATCCATAGAAATATCTTCGCTGCCATCTGTATAAACATGGAAATATCTACACGTTCATCTGTGTATACATGGAAATATCAACACCGCCATCTGTACAAACATGGAAATATCTGCACCGCTATCTGTATAAACATGGAAATATCTACACTGCGGTCTGTATAAACATGGAAATATCTACACCGCTATCTGTATAAACATGGAAATATATACACTGCTATCTCTATAAACATGGAAATATCTACACCGTGATCTGTATAAACATGGAAATATTTACACCGATATCTGTATAAACATGGAAATTTCTACACCGTTATCTGTATAAATATGGAAATATCTACACCGCTATCTCTATAAACATGGAAATATCGACATCGCCATCTGTATAAACATGGAAATACCTATACAGTCATCTGTGTAAACATGGAAATATCTACACCACCATCTGTATAAACATGGAAATATCTACAATGCCATCTGTATACACATGGAAATACCTGCACGGCAATCTGTGTATAGATGGAAACATCAACACCGCCATCTGTACAAACATGGAAATATCTACACTGCTATCTCTAGAAACATGGAAATATCTACACTGCGGTCTGTATAAACATGGAAATATCTACACCGGTATCTGTATAAACATGGACATATCTACACCACGATCTGTATATACATGGAAATATATACACCGCTATCAGTATAAACATGGAAATATCTTCACCGCTATCTCTATAAACATGGAAATATCTACAAAGCCATCTGTATAAACATGGAAATGCCTACACAGTCATGTGTAGGAACATGGAAATATCTATACTGCCATCTGTATAAACATAGAAATATCTACACAGCCCTCTGTATATATATGGAAATATCTGCATAGGCATCTGTATAAACATGGAAATATCTGCTCCGCTATCTGTATAAACATAGAAATACCTACATAGCTGTCTCTATAAACATGGAAATATGTACACCGCTATGCGTATAAACATGGAAATATCTCCACTTCTGTCTGTATAAACATGGAAATATCTCCACCGTTATCTGTATAAACATGGAAATATCAACAGTGCCATCTCTATAAACATTGAAATATCTACACTACCATCTGTATACACATGGAAATATCTACACAGACATCTGTATAAATATGGAAATATCTACACCGCCATCTGTATAAACATGGAAATATCTACACTGCCATCTGTAGAAAGATGGAAATACCTACACCGCTATCTCTATAAATATGGAAATATCTACACCACCATCTCCATAAACATGAAAATATCTACACTGCCATCTCCATAAAGATGGAAGTATCTACTCCGCCATGTGTATAAACACGGAAATATCTACACCACCATCTGTGTAAACATGGAAATATCTACAACGCTATCTGTATAAACATGGAAATAAATACACCGCCATCTGCATGTCCATGGAAATATCTGCGCCACCATCTGTATAAACATGGAAATATCTACAATGCTATCTCTGTAAACATGGAAATATCTACACAGCTATCTGTGTAAACTTGGATATATCTACACCGCTATCTCTGTAAGTTTGGCAATACCTACATCGCAATCTGTGCAAAGATACAAATACCTACACCGCTATCTCTATAAACATGGAAATATCTACACCGATATCTGTATAAACATGGAAATATCTACACTGCAATCTGAATAAACATGGAAATACATACAACACTTTCTCTATAAACATGAAAATATCTACACTTCTATCTCTATATACATGGAAATATCTACACCTCCATCTCTATAAACATGAAAATAGCTACACCGCCATCTTCAGAAACATGGATGTATCTACACCGCCATCTGTATAAACATGGAAATACCTACACCACTATCTTTATAAATATGGAAATATCTTCACTGCCATCTGTATAAAAATGGAAATATCTACACTGCCATCTGTATAAAGTTGGAAGTATCTACACCGCAATCTCTATAAATATGGAAATATCTACACCGCTATCTCTAAAGACATGGAAATATCTACACCGCTATCTGTATAAACATGGAAATACCTACACTGCCATCTGTACACACATGGAAATATCTACACAGCCATCTGTATAAACATGGAAATATCTACACCGCTATCTATATAAACATGGAAATAAATACACCGCTATCGGTATAAACTTGGAAATATCTACACCACAATCTACATATCCATAGAAATATCTGTGCCGCCATCTGTATAAACATGGAAAGATCTACACCGCTATCTGTATAAACATGGAAATATCTACACCGCTATCTCTATAAACATGGAAATATCTACACCATGATCTGTATAAACATGGAAATATTTACACCGCTATCTCTATAAACATGGAAATACCTACACTGCGGTCTGTGTAAACATGTAAGTATCTACACCGTTATCTGTATAAATATGGAAATATCTACACCACGATCTGTATAAACATGGAAATATTTACACTGCTATCTGTATAATCATGGAAATATCTGCACCGCTATCTCTATAAACATGGAAATATCTACAAAGCCATCTGTATAAACAGAGAAATACCTACACAGTCATGTGTATAAACATGGAAATATCTACAACGCTATCTGTATAAACATGGAAATATCTACACCGCTATCTGTATAAATATGAAATATGTATACCGCTATCTCTATAAAAATGGAAATATCTACACTGCTATCTGTATAAACATGGAATTATCCTCACTGCTATCTCTATGAACATGGACATATCTACACCGCTATCTCTATAAACATGGAAATATCTACACCGCCATCTCTATAAACATGGAAATATCTACACCACCATCTGTATAAACATGGAAATATCTACACCGCTATCTGTATAAACATGGAAATATCTACACCGCGATCTGTATAAACATGGAAATATCTACAACGCTATCTGTATAAACATGGAAATATCTACACCGCGATCTGTATAAACATGGAAATATCTACACCGCGATCTGAATAAACATGGAAATATCTACACCGCTAGCTGTATAAACATAGAAATATCTACACCACCATCTCTATAAACATGGAAATATCTACACCGCCATCTGTATAAACATGGAAATACCTACAAAGTCATCTGTATAAATATGGAAATATCTACACAGCCATCTGTATGAACATGGAAATATCTACACAGCCATCTGTATATACATGGAAATATCTACACCGCTATCTTTATAAACATGTAAATAACTACACTGCTATTTGTATAAACAAGGAAATATCTACACCGCCATCTGTTTAAACATGGAAATATATACACAGACATCTGTTTATACATGGAAATATCTACACCGCTCTCTGTATAAACATGGAAATGTCTACAACACGATCAGTATAAACATGTAAATATCTACACCGCTATCTGTATAAAAATGGAAATATCTCCACTGCTATCTCTATAAACATCGAAATATCTACACCGCCATCTGTATAAACATGGAAATACTTACAAAGTTATCTGTATAAACATGGAAATATCTACACAGCCATGAGTATATACATGGAAATATCTATACCGCTATCTATATAAACATGGAAATAACTACACTGCTTTCTGTATAAACATGGAAATATTTACACCGCCATCAACATATCCATAGAAATATCTGTGCCGCCATCTGTATAAACATGTAAATATCTACACGGTCATCTGTGTATAGATGGAAATATCAACACTTTCATCTGTACAAACATGGAAATATCTACACCGCTATCTCTATAAACATGGAAATACCTACACTGCGGTCTGTATAAACATGTAAATATCAACACCGTTATCTGTATAAACATGGAAATATCTACACCACAATCTGTATAAACATGGAAATATTTACACCGCTATCTGTATAAACATGGAAATATCTGCACCGCTATCTCTATAAACATGGAAATATCTACAAAGCCATCTGTATAAACGTGGAAATACCTACACAGTCATGTGTAGAAACAAGGAAATATCTACACCGCAATCTGTACAAACATGGAAATATCTACACCGCTATCTGTTTAAATATGAAATAACAAAACCGCTATCTCCATAAAAATGGAAATATCTGCACTGCTATCTGTATAAACGTGGAAATATCCTCACTGATATCTCTATGAACATGGACATGTCTACACCGCTATCTCTATAAACATGGAAATATCTACACCGACATCTCTATAAACATGGAAATATCTACACCGCCATCTGTATAAACATGGAAATATCTACACCGCGATCTGTATAAACATGGAAATATCTACACCACTATCTGTATAAACATGGAAATATCTACACCGCGATCTGTATAAACATGGAAATATCTACACCGCGATCTCTATAAACATGGAAATATCTGCACCGCTCTCTGTATAAACATGGAAGTATCTACACAGCTATCTCTATAAACATAGAAATATCTCCACCGCCATCTGTATAAACATGGAAATACCTACAAAGTCATCTGTATAAACATGGAAATATCTACACAGCCATCTGTATATACATGGACATATCTACACCGCTATCTGTATAAACATGGAAATAACTACACCGCTATTTGTATAAACAAGGAAATAACTACACCGTGATCTGTATAAACATGGAAAAAACTTCACCGCTATTTGTATAAACAAGGAAATATCTACACCACCATCTGTTTAAACACGGAAATATATACACAGACATCTGTTTATACATGGAAATAACTACACCACTATCTGTATAAACATGCTAATAACTACACCGCTATCTGTGTAAATGTGGTAATATTTGCACCGCTATCCTTATAAACATGGTAATATCAACACCGCGATCGGTATAAACATGGAAATATCTACACCGGGATCTGTATAAACATGGAAATATCTATGCCGCGATCTGTATAAACATGGACATATCTAGAACGCTATCTGTGTAAACATGGAAATATCTACACAGCTATCTCTATAAACATCGACATATCTACACCGCCATCTGTATAAACATGGAAATACCTACAAAGTCATCTGTATAAACATGGAAATATCTACACAGCCATCTGTATAAACATGGAAATATCTACACAGCCATCTGTTTATACATGGAAAGATCTACACCGCTATCTGTATAAACATGGAAATAACTACACCGCTATTTGTATAAACAAGGAAATATCTACACCGCCATCTGTATAAACATGGAAATATATACACAGACAACTGTTTATACATGGAAATATCTACACCGCTATCTGTATAAACATGCTAATAGCTACACCGCTATCTGTATAAATGTGGAAATATTTGCACCGCTATCCCTATAAACATGGTAATATTAACACCGCGATCTGTATAAACATGGAAATATCTACACTGCCATCTGTATAAACATGGAAGTATCTACACGGACCTCTGTGTAAATATGGAAATATCTGCACAGGCATCTGTATAAACATGGAAATATCTGCACCGCTATCTGTATAAACATGGAAATACCAACACCGCTGTCTCTATAAACATGTAAATATGTACACCGCTATGTGTATAAACATGGAAATATCTCCACCGATGTCTGTATAAACATGGAAATACCTACACTGCGATCTTTATAAACATGGAAATACCTACAAAGTCATCTGTATAAACATGGAAATATCTACACAGCCATCTGTATGAACATGGAAATATCTACACAGCCATGTGTATATACATGGAAATATCTACACCGCTATCTATATAAACATGGAAATAACTACACCGCTATCTGTATAAATGTGGAAATATCTACACCGCCATCTACATATCCATAGAAATATCTGTGCCGCCATCTGTATAAACATGGAAATATCTACACGGTCATCTATGTATAGATGGAAATATCAACACCGTCATCTGTACAAACATGGAAATATCTGCACCGCTATCTGTATAAACATGGAAATATCTACACCGCGGTCTGCATAAACATGGAAATATCTACACCGCTATCTGTATAAACATGGAAATATCTACAAAGTCGTCTGTATAAACATGGAAATATCTACACAGCCATCTGTATAAACATGGAAATATCTACACAGCCATCTGTATATACATGGAAATATCTATGACTCCATCTGTATAAACATGGAAATATCTACACGGCCATCTGTGTATAGATGGAAATATCAACACCGCCATCTGTACAAACATGGAAATATCTACATCGCTATCTCTATAAACATGGAAATATCTGCACTGCCATCTGTAAAAACATGGACATACCTATACAGTCATCTGTATAAACATGGAAATCTCTACAATGCCATCTGTATACACATGGAAATATCTACACACCATCTGTATAAACCTGTCAGTATCTACACTGCTAACTCTATAAACATGGAAATATCTACACTGCCATATCTATAAACATGAAAATATCTACACAGCCATCTCCATAAACATGGAACTACTTTGCCATCTGTATAAACATGGAAACATCTACACCGCCATCTGTGTGAATAAGGAAATATCTACAATGCCATCTCTATAAAGATATAAATATCTGCACCGCGAGCTGTATAAACATGGAAATATTTACACTGCTATCTGTATAATCATGGAAATATCTGCACCGCTATCTCTATAAACATGGAAATATCTACAAAGCCATCTGTATAAACAGAGAAATACCTACACAGTCATGTGTATAAACATGGAAATATCTACAACGCTATCTGTATAAACATGGAAATATCTACACCGCTATCTGTATAAATATGAAATATGTATACCGCTATCTCTATAAAAATGGAAATATCTACACTGCTATCTGTATAAACATGGAATTATCCTCACTGCTATCTCTATGAACATGGACATATCTACACCGCTATCTCTATAAACATGGAAATATCTACACCGCCATCTCTATAAACATGGAAATATCTACACCACCATCTGTATAAACATGGAAATATCTACACCGCTATCTGTATAAACATGGAAATATCTACACCGCGATCTGTATAAACATGGAAATATCTACAACGCTATCTGTATAAACATGGAAATATCTACACCGCGATCTGTATAAACATGGAAATATCTACACCGCGATCTGAATAAACATGGAAATATCTACACCGCTAGCTGTATAAACATAGAAATATCTACACCACCATCTCTATAAACATGGAAATATCTACACCGCCATCTGTATAAACATGGAAATACCTACAAAGTCATCTGTATAAATATGGAAATATCTACACAGCCATCTGTATGAACATGGAAATATCTACACAGCCATCTGTATATACATGGAAATATCTACACCGCTATCTTTATAAACATGTAAATAACTACACTGCTATTTGTATAAACAAGGAAATATCTACACCGCCATCTGTTTAAACATGGAAATATATACACAGACATCTGTTTATACATGGAAATATCTACACCGCTCTCTGTATAAACATGGAAATGTCTACAACACGATCAGTATAAACATGTAAATATCTACACCGCTATCTGTATAAAAATGGAAATATCTCCACTGCTATCTCTATAAACATCGAAATATCTACACCGCCATCTGTATAAACATGGAAATACTTACAAAGTTATCTGTATAAACATGGAAATATCTACACAGCCATGAGTATATACATGGAAATATCTATACCGCTATCTATATAAACATGGAAATAACTACACTGCTTTCTGTATAAACATGGAAATATTTACACCGCCATCAACATATCCATAGAAATATCTGTGCCGCCATCTGTATAAACATGTAAATATCTACACGGTCATCTGTGTATAGATGGAAATATCAACACTTTCATCTGTACAAACATGGAAATATCTACACCGCTATCTCTATAAACATGGAAATACCTACACTGCGGTCTGTATAAACATGTAAATATCAACACCGTTATCTGTATAAACATGGAAATATCTACACCACAATCTGTATAAACATGGAAATATTTACACCGCTATCTGTATAAACATGGAAATATCTGCACCGCTATCTCTATAAACATGGAAATATCTACAAAGCCATCTGTATAAACGTGGAAATACCTACACAGTCATGTGTAGAAACAAGGAAATATCTACACCGCAGTCTGTACAAACATGGAAATATCTACACCGCTATCTGTTTAAATATGAAATAACAAAACCGCTATCTCCATAAAAATGGAAATATCTGCACTGCTATCTGTATAAACGTGGAAATATCCTCACTGATATCTCTATGAACATGGACATGTCTACACCGCTATCTCTATAAACATGGAAATATCTACACCGACATCTCTATAAACATGGAAATATCTACACCGCCATCTGTATAAACATGGAAATATCTACACCGCGATCTGTATAAACATGGAAATATCTACACCACTATCTGTATAAACATGGAAATATCTACACCGCGATCTGTATAAACATGGAAATATCTACACCGCGATCTCTATAAACATGGAAATATCTGCACCGCTCTCTGTATAAACATGGAAGTATCTACACAGCTATCTCTATAAACATAGAAATATCTCCACCGCCATCTGTATAAACATGGAAATACCTACAAAGTCATCTGTATAAACATGGAAATATCTACACAGCCATCTGTATATACATGGACATATCTACACCGCTATCTGTATAAACATGGAAATAACTACACCGCTATTTGTATAAACAAGGAAATAACTACACCGTGATCTGTATAAACATGGAAAAAACTTCACCGCTATTTGTATAAACAAGGAAATATCTACACCACCATCTGTTTAAACACGGAAATATATACACAGACATCTGTTTATACATGGAAATAACTACACCACTATCTGTATAAACATGCTAATAACTACACCGCTATCTGTGTAAATGTGGTAATATTTGCACCGCTATCCTTATAAACATGGTAATATCAACACCGCGATCGGTATAAACATGGAAATATCTACACCGGGATCTGTATAAACATGGAAATATCTATGCCGCGATCTGTATAAACATGGACATATCTAGAACGCTATCTGTGTAAACATGGAAATATCTACACAGCTATCTCTATAAACATCGACATATCTACACCGCCATCTGTATAAACATGGAAATACCTACAAAGTCATCTGTATAAACATGGAAATATCTACACAGCCATCTGTATAAACATGGAAATATCTACACAGCCATCTGTTTATACATGGAAAGATCTACACCGCTATCTGTATAAACATGGAAATAACTACACCGCTATTTGTATAAACAAGGAAATATCTACACCGCCATCTGTATAAACATGGAAATATATACACAGACAACTGTTTATACATGGAAATATCTACACCGCTATCTGTATAAACATGCTAATAGCTACACCGCTATCTGTATAAATGTGGAAATATTTGCACCGCTATCCCTATAAACATGGTAATATTAACACCGCGATCTGTATAAACATGGAAATATCTACACTGCCATCTGTATAAACATGGAAGTATCTACACGGACCTCTGTGTAAATATGGAAATATCTGCACAGGCATCTGTATAAACATGGAAATATCTGCACCGCTATCTGTATAAACATGGAAATACCAACACCGCTGTCTCTATAAACATGTAAATATGTACACCGCTATGTGTATAAACATGGAAATATCTCCACCGATGTCTGTATAAACATGGAAATACCTACACTGCGATCTTTATAAACATGGAAATACCTACAAAGTCATCTGTATAAACATGGAAATATCTACACAGCCATCTGTATGAACATGGAAATATCTACACAGCCATGTGTATATACATGGAAATATCTACACCGCTATCTATATAAACATGGAAATAACTACACCGCTATCTGTATAAATGTGGAAATATCTACACCGCCATCTACATATCCATAGAAATATCTGTGCCGCCATCTGTATAAACATGGAAATATCTACACGGTCATCTATGTATAGATGGAAATATCAACACCGTCATCTGTACAAACATGGAAATATCTGCACCGCTATCTGTATAAACATGGAAATATCTACACCGCGGTCTGCATAAACATGGAAATATCTACACCGCTATCTGTATAAACATGGAAATATCTACAAAGTCGTCTGTATAAACATGGAAATATCTACACAGCCATCTGTATAAACATGGAAATATCTACACAGCCATCTGTATATACATGGAAATATCTATGACTCCATCTGTATAAACATGGAAATATCTACACGGCCATCTGTGTATAGATGGAAATATCAACACCGCCATCTGTACAAACATGGAAATATCTACATCGCTATCTCTATAAACATGGAAATATCTGCACTGCCATCTGTAAAAACATGGACATACCTATACAGTCATCTGTATAAACATGGAAATCTCTACAATGCCATCTGTATACACATGGAAATATCTACACACCATCTGTATAAACCTGTCAGTATCTACACTGCTAACTCTATAAACATGGAAATATCTACACTGCCATATCTATAAACATGAAAATATCTACACAGCCATCTCCATAAACATGGAACTACTTTGCCATCTGTATAAACATGGAAACATCTACACCGCCATCTGTGTGAATAAGGAAATATCTACAATGCCATCTCTATAAAGATATAAATATCTGCACCGCGAGCTGTATAAACATGGAAATATATTCATCGCTATCTGTATAAACGTGGAAATACCAACACCGCTATCGGTATAAACATGGAAATATCTACAACGCCATCTATATAAACACGGAAATATCTACACCGCTATGTCTATAAACATGGAAATACCTACACCGGTATCTCAATAAACATTGAAATATCTACACCGCTATCTGTATAAACATGGAAATATCTACAGCGCTATCTGTATAAACATGGAAATATCTACACCGCGATCTGTATAAACATGGAAATATCTACACCGTGATCTGTATAAACATGGAAATATCCTAACCACGATCTGCATAATCATGGAAATATCTACACCGCTATCTGTATAAACATGGTAATATCTACACCACCATGTATATAAACATGGAAATATCTACACCGCCATCTGTATAAACATGGAAATATCTACAATGCCATCTGTAGAAAGATGGAAATATCTACACCGCAATCTGTGTAAACATGGAAATATCTACACCGATACCTGTAAAAACATGAAAATATCTACACTCCTATCTGAATAAACATGGAAATAGCTAAACCGTCATCTGTATAAACATGCAAATACCTACAAAGTCATCTGTATAAACATGAAAATATCTACACCGCCATCTGTATAAACATGGAAATATCTACACAGCCATCTGTATATACATTGAAATATCAACACCGCTATCTGTATAAACATGGAAATAACTACACCATGATCTGTATAAACATGGAAATATCTACACCGTGATCTGTATAAACATGGAAATATCTACACCGCCATCTCTATAAACATGGAAATATCCACACCGCTATCTCTATAAACATGGAAAAATCAACACTGCTATCTCTATGAACATGGAAATATCTACACGGCCATCTCTATAAACATGGAAATATCTACACGACGATCAGTATAAACATGGAAATATCTACAACGCTATCTGTATAAACATGGAAATATCTCCACTGCTATCTCTATAAACATCGAAATATCTACACCGCCATCTGTATAAACATGGAAATACTTACAAATTTATCTGTATAAACATGGAAATATCTCCACCGCCATCTGTATAAACATGGAAATATCTACACAGCCATGTGTACATACATGGAAATATCTACACCGCTATCTATATAAACATGGAAATAACTACACCGCTATCTGTAAAACATGGGAATATCTACACCGCCATCTACATATCCATGGAAATATCTGGGCCGCCATTTGTATAAACATGGAAATATCTACATGGACATCTGTGTATAAATGGAAATATCAACACCGCCATCTGTACAAACATGGAAATATCTGCACCGCTATCCCTATAAACATGGTAATATCAACACCGCGATCTGCATAAACATGGAAATATCTACACCATGATCTGTATAAACATGGAAATATCTGCACCACGATCTGTAAAAACATGGAAATATCTACACCGTGATCTGTATAAATATGGAAATATCTACACCGCCATCTCTATAAACATGGAAATATCTACACCCCTATCTGTATAAACATGGAAATATCCACACAGCTATCTCTATAAACATGGAAAAACCAACACCGCTATCTCTATGAACATGGAAATATTTACACCGCCATCTCTATGAACATGGAATTATCTACACCGAGATCAGTATAAACATGGAAATATCTACACCGCTATCTGTATAAACATGGAAATATCTCCACTGCTATCTCTATAAACATCGAAATATCTACACCGCCATCTGTATAAACATTGAAATACTTACAAATTTATCTGTATAAACATGGAAATATCTACACTGCCATCTGTATAAAGATGGAAATATCTACACAGCCATGTGTATATACATAGAAATATCTACACCGCTATCTATATAAACATGGAAATAACTACACCTCTATTTGCATAAACATGGAAATAACTCCACTGCTATCTCTATAAATATCGAAATATCTACACCGCCATCTGTATAATCATTGAAATACTTACAAAGTTATCTGTATAAACATGGAAAATCTACACCGCCATCTGTATAAACATGGAAATATCTACACAGCCATATGTACATACATGGAAATATCTACACCGCTCTCTATATACACATGGAAATAACTATACCGCTATCTGTATATACATGGAAATATATACACTGCCATCTACATATCCATAGAAATATCTGCGCCGCCATCTGTATAAACCTGGAAATATCTACACGGTCATCTGTGTATAGATGGAAATATCAACACCGCCATCTTTACAAACATGGAAATAACTGCACCGCTATCTGAATAAACATGGAAATATCTACACCACGGTCTGTATAAACATGGAAATATCTACACCGCTATCTGTATAAACATGGAAATATCTACACCGCGATCTGTATAAACATGGAAATGTCTACTCCGCGATCTGTATAAACTTGGAAATATCTACACCGTGATCTGTATAAACATGGAAATATCTACACCGCTATCTGTATAAATATGGAAATATCTACACAGCTATCTCTATAAACATGTAAATATCTTCAACGCCATCTGCATAAACATGGAAATACCTACAAAGTCATCTGTATAAACATGGAAATATCTACACATCCACCTGTATAAACATGGAAATGTCTACACAGCCATATGTATAAACGTGGAAATATCTACACTGCTATATGTATAAACATGGAAATAACTACACCGCTATTTGTATAAACAAGGAAATATCTACACCGCCATCTGTTTAAACATGGAAATATATACACAGATATCGGTTTATACTTGGAAATGTCTACACCGCTCTCTGTATAAACATGGAAATATCTACACCACGATCAGTATAAACATGGAAATATCTACACCGCTATCTGTATAAACATGGAAATATCTCCACTGCTATCTCTATAAACATTGAAATATCTACAGCGCCATCTGTATAAACATGGAAGTATTTACAAAGTTATCTGTATAAACATGGAAATATCTACAACGCCATCTGTATAAACATGGAAATATCTACACCATGGTCTGTATAAACATGGAAATATCTAAACCGCTATCGGTATAAACATGGAAATATCTACACCGCTATCTCTATAAACATGGAAATATCTACACCGTGATCTGTATAAACATGGAAATATTTACACTGCTATCTGTATAAACATGGAAATATCTACACCGTTATCTCTTTAAATATGGAAATATGCACACCGCTATCTCTATAAACATGGAAATACCTACACCGGCATCTGTATAAACATGGAAATATCTACACTGCTTTCTCTATAAACTTGGAAATATCTACAATGCCATCTGTAAAAACATGGAATTACCTATACAGTCATCTGTATAAACTTGGAAATATCTACACTACCATCTGTATAAACATGGAAATATCTACAATGCCATCTGTATACACATGGAATTACCTACACGGCAATCTGTGTATAGATGGAAACTTCAACACCACCATCTGTACAAACATGGAAATATCTACACCCCTAACTGTATAAACATGGAAATATCTACTCAGCTATCTCTATAAACATGGAAATATCTACTCAGCTATCTCTATAAACATGGAAATACATACAAAGTCATCTGTATAAACATGGAAATATCTACACCGCCATCTGTATAAACATGGAAATACATACAAAGTCATCTGTATAAACATGGAAATATCTACACCGTCATGTGTATATACATGGAAATAACTACACCGCTATCTATGTAAACAAGGAAATAACTACACTGCTATCTGTATAAACATAGAAATATCTACACCGCCATACACATATCCATGGAAATATCTGCACCGCCATCTGTATAAACATGGAAATATCTACACGGTCATCTGTGTATAGATAGAAATATCAACACCGCAATCTGTACAAACATGGAAATATCTGCACCGCAAACTGTATAAACATGGAAATATCTACACCGTGATCTGTATAAACATGGAAATATCTAAACCGCTATCTATATAAACATGGAAATACCTACACCACTATCTCTATAAACATGGATATATCTACACCGTGATCTGTATAAACATGGAAATATTTACACCGCTATCTGTATATACATAGAAATATCTTCACCGTTATCTGTATAAACATGGAAATACCTACAACGCCATCTGTAGAAACATGAAAATATCTACACCACCATCTGTATAAACATGGAAATATCTACAATGCCATCTGTATACACATGGAAATACCTACACGGCAATCTCTGCATAGATGGAAACATCAACACCGCCATCTGTACAGACAAGGAAATATCTACACTGCAGTCTGTATAAACATGGAAATATCTACACCGGTATCTGTATAAACATGGAAATATCTACACCACGATCTGTATAAAACGTGGAAATATTTACACCGCTATCAGTATAAACATGGAAATATCTACACCGCTATCTCTATAAACAAGGAAATAACTGGAAAGCCATCTGTATAAACATAGAAATAACTACACAGTCATGTGTAGGAACATGGAAATATCTACACTGCCATCTGTATAAACATGGAAATATCTACACAGCCCCCTGTATAAATATGGAAATATCTGCATAGGCATCTGTATAAACATGGAAATATCCGCACCGCTAACAGTATAAACATGGAAATACCTACACCGCTCTCTCTATAAACATGGAAATATGTACACCGCTATGTGTATGAACATGGTAATATCTCCACAGCTGTCTGTATAAACATAGAAATAACTCCACCTTTATCTGTATAAACATTGAAATATCTACAGCGCCATCCCTATAAACATTGAAATATCTACACTGCCATCTGTAAAAACATGGAAATATCTACAAAGTCATCCGAATAAACATGGAAATATCTACACCACCATCTGTATAAACAAGGAAATACCTACAATACCACCTGTATACACATGGAAATATCTACACAGACATCTGTATAAATATGGAAATATCTACACCGCCATCTGTATAAACATGGAAATATCTACACCGGGATCAGTATAAGCATGGAAATATCTACACCGCTATCTGTATAAACATGGAAATATCTCCACTGCTATCTCTATAAACATGGAAATATCTACACCGCCATCTGTATAAACGTGGAAATACTTACAAAGTTGTCTGTATAAACATGGAAATATCTACACCACCATCTGTATAAACATGGAAATATCTACACAGCCATGTGTATATACATGGAAATATCTACACCGCTATCTATATAAACATGGAAATAACTACAACGCTTTCTGTATAAACATGGAAATATTTACACCGCGGTCTGTATAAACATAGAAATATCTACATCGCTATCTGTATAAACATGGAAATATCTACACCGCTATCTCTATAAACATGGAAATATCTACACCGTGATCTGTATAAACATGAAAATATTTACACGGCTATCTGTAAAAACATGGAAATATCTACACCGTTATCTGTATAAATATGGAAATATCTACACCGCTATCTCTATAAACATGGAAATATCTACAAAACCATCTGTATAAACATGGAAATACCTACATAGTCATGTGTAGGAACATGGAAATATCTACACTGCCTCTGTATAAACATGGAAATATCTCCACTGCTGTCTGTATAAACATGGAAATATCTACACCGCGATCTGTATAAACATGGAAATATCTACACCGCTATCTTTATAAACATGGAAATATCTACACAGCTATCTCTATAAACATGGAAATACCTACAATGCCATCTGTGTAAACATGGAAATATCTACAAAGTCATCTGTATAAACATGGAAATATCTACACGGTCATCTGTGTATAGATGGAAATATCAACACCGCCATCTGTACAAACATGGAAATATCTGCACCGCTATCTGTATAAACATGGAAATATCTACACCGTGGTCTGTATAAACACGGAAATATGTAAACCGCTATCTGTATAAAGATGGAAATATCTACACCGCTATCTCTATAAACATGGAAATAACTACACCGTCATCTGTATAAACATGGAAATATTTACACCGCTATCTGTATAAATATGGAAATATCTACACCGTTATCTGTATAAATATGGAAATATCTACACCGCTATCTCTATAAACACGGAAATATCTACACCGCCATCTGTATAAACATGGAAATATCTACACTGCTATCTCTATAAACATGGAAATATCTACAATGCCATCTGAAAAAACATGTAAATACCTATACACTCATCTGTATAAACATGGAAATATCTTCACCATATTCTGTATAAACATGAAAATATCTACACTGCCATCTCCATAAACATGGAACTAACAACTCCGCCATCTGTATAAACATGGAAACATCTACACCGCCATCAGTGTGAATAAGGAAATATCTACAATGCCATCTGTATAAAGATATAAATATCTGCACCGTGAACGGTATAAACATGGAAATATCTTCAACGCCATCTATATAAACATGGAAATATCTACACCGCTATGTCTATAAACATGGAAATACCTACACCGCTATCTCTATAAACATGGAAATATCTACACCGCTATCTGTATAAACATGGAAATATCTACACCGCTATCTGTATAAACATGGAAATATGTACACTGCGATCCGTATAAACATAGAAATATCTTCACCATGATCTGTATAAACATGGAAATATCTACACCGCAATCTGTGTAAACATGGAAATATCTACAATGCCATCTGTAGAAAGATGGAAATATCTACACCGCAATCTGTGTAAACCTGGAAATATCTACACCGATATCTGTAAAAACATGGAAATATCTACACCGCTATCTGTATAAACATGAAAATATCTACACCGCGATCTGTATATACATGGAAATATCTACACCACTCTCTGTATAAACATGAAATTAACTACACCGCTATTTGTATAAACAACCAAATATCTACACCGTGATCTGTATAAACATGGAAATATCTACACCGCCATCTCTATAAACACGGAAAAATCTACACCCCTATCTGTATAAACATGGAAATATCCACACCGCTATCTCTATAAACATGGAAAAATCAACACAGCTATCTCTATGAACATGGAAATATCTACACCGCCATCTCTATTAACATGGATATATCTACACCGTGATCAGTGTAAACATGGAAATATCTACACCGCTATCTGTATAAACATGGAAATATCTCCACTGCTATCTCTATAAACAACGAAATATCTACACCGCCATCTGTATAAACATGGAAATACTTACAAAGTTATCTGTATAAACATGGAAATATCTACACCGCCATCTGTAAAAACATGGAAATATCTACACCGCCATCTACATACCCATGGAAATATCTGTGCCGCCATCTGTATAAACTTGGAAATATGTATACGGTCATCTGTGTATAGATGGAAACATCAACACCGCCATCTGTAAAAACATGGAAATATCTGCACTGCTATCTGTATAAACATGGAAATATCTACACCGCGGTATTATAAACATGGAAAAATCTAAACCGCTATCTGTATAAACATGGAAACATCTACACAGCTATCTCTATAAACATGGAAATATCTACACCGCCATCTGTATATACATGGAAATACCTACAAAGTCATCTGTATAAACATGGAAATATCTACACAGTGGTCTATATAAACATGGAAATATCTACAGAGCCATCTGTATATACATGGAAATATCTACACCGCTATCTGTATAAACATGGAAATAACTACACCGCTATTTGTATAAACAAGGAAATATCTACACAGCAATCTGTATATACATGGAAATATCTACACCGCTATTTGTATAAACATGGAAATATCTACACTGCTATCTCTATAAACATTGAAATAACTACACCGCTACTTGTATAAACAAGGAAATATCTACACCGTGATCTGTATAAACATGGAAATAACTACACCGCTATTTGTATAAACAAGGAAATATCTACACCGCGATCTGTTTAAACATGGAAATATATACACAGACATCTGTTTATACATGGAAATATCTACACCACTATCTGTATAAACATGCTAATAACTACACCGCTATCTGTATAAATGTGGAAATATTTGCACCGCTATCCCTATAAACATGGTAATATCAACACCGCGATCTGTATAAACATGGAAATATCTAAACCATGATCTTTATAAACATGGAAATAACTACACCGCAATCTGTATAAACATGGAAATAACTACACTGTTATCTGTATAAACATGGAAATATCCACACCGCTATCTCTATAAACATGGAAAAATCAACACCGCTATCCGTATGAACATGGAAATATCTACACCGCCATCTCTATAAACATGGAAATATCTCCACTGCTATCTCTATAAACATCGAAATATCTACACCGCCATCTGTATAAACATCGAAATACTTACAAAGATATCGGTATAAACATGGAAATATCTACACCGCCTTCTGTATAAACATGGAAATATCTACACAGCCATGTGTATACACATGGAAATATCTACACCGCTATCTATATAAACATGGAAATAACTTCACCGCTATCTGTATAAACATGGAAATAACTACACCGCCATCTACATATCCATGGAAATATCTGCGCCGCCATCTGTATAAACATGGAATTATCTACACCGCTGTCTCTATACACATGGAAATAACTACACCGTGATCTGTATAAACATGGAAATATTTACACCGCTATCTGTATAAACATGGAAATATCTACACCGTTATCTGTATAAATATGGAAATATCTACACCGCTATCTCTATGAACATGGAAATATCTACACCACCATCTGTATAAACATGGAAATATTTACATTGCTATCTCTATAAACATGGAAATATCTACAATGCCATCTGTAAAAACATGGAAATACCTATACTGTCATCTGTATAAACATGGAAATATCTACACCACCATCTGTATAAACATGGAAATATCTACAATGCCATCTGTATACACATGGAAATACCTACAAGGCAATCTGTGTATAGATGGAAACATCAACACCGCCACCTGTACAAACATGCAAATATCTACACTGCTCTCTCCATAAACATGGAAATATCTACACTGCGGTCTGTATAAACATGGAAATATCTACACCGGTATCTGTATAAACATGGAAATATCTACACCACGATCTGTATAAACATGCAAATATTTACACCGCAATCTGTATAAACATGGAAATATCTCCACACCTATCTCTATAAACATGGAAATATCTACAAAGAAATCGGTATAAACATGGAAATACCTACACAGTCATGTGTAGGAACATGGAAATATATACACTGCCATCTGTATAAACCTGGAAATAACTACACAGCTATCTCTATAAACATGGAAATACCTACACCGCCATCTGTATAAACATGGAAATACCTATAAAGTCATCTGTATAAACATGGAAATTTCTACAATGCCATCTGTATAAACATGGAAATATCTACACAGCCATCTGTGTATACATGGAAGTATCTACACCGCTATCTGTATAAACATGGAAATAACTACACCGCTATTTGTATAAACAAGGAAATATCTACACCACCATCTGTTTAAACATAGAAATATCTACACAGACACCTGTTTACACATGGAAATATCTACACCGCTATCTGTATAAACATGCTAATAACTACACCGCTATCGGTATAAATGTGGAAATATTTGCACCGCTATCCCTATAAACATGGTAATATCAACACCGCGATCTGCATAAACATGGAAATATCTACACCATGATCTGTATAAACATGGAAATATCTACACCGCTATCTCTATAAACATGGAAATACCTACACCGTGATCTGTATAAACATGGAAATATCTACATCGCCATCTCTATAAACATGGAAATATCTACACCGCGGTCTGTATAAACATGGAAATATCCACACAGCTATCTCAATAAACATGGAAAAATCAACACCGCTATCTCTATGAACATGGAAATATCTACACCGCCATCTCTATAAACATGGAAATATCTACACCGTGATCAGAATAAACATGGAAATATCTACACCGCTATCGGTATAAACATGGAAATATCTCCATTGCTATCTCTATAAACATCGAAATATCTACACCGCCATCTGTATAAACATGGAAATACTTACAAAGTTATCTGTATGAACATGGAAATATCTACACCGCCATCTGTATAAACATGGAAATATCTACACAGCCATGTGTACATACATGGAAATATCTACACCGCTCTCTATATAAACATGGAAATAACTACACCGCGATCTGTATATACATGGAAATATCTACAACGCCATCTACATATCCATAGAAATATCTGCGCTGCCATCTGTATAAACATGGAAATATCTACACGGTCCTCTGTGTATAGATGGAAATATCAACACCGCCATCTGTACAAAATGGAAATATCTGCACCGCTATCTGTATAAACATGGAAATATCTACACCGTGATCTGTATAAACATGGAAATATTTACACCGATATCTGTATAAACATGGAAATTTCTACACCGTTATCTGTATAAATATGGAAATATCTACACTGCTATCTCTATAAACATGGAAATATCTACACCGCCATCTGTATAAAGATGAAAATACCTATACAGTCATCTGTGTAAACATGGAAATATCTACACCACCATCTGTATAAACATGGAAATATCTACAATGCCATCTGTATACACATGGAAATACCTACACGGCAATCTGTGTATAGATAGATACATCAACACCGCCATCTGTACAAATTTGGAAATATCTACACTGCTATCTCTATAA